>NC_082713.1:77040426-77353173 GCF_030144855.1 Hypanus sabinus | reverse complement strand
AAGAAGAGGGAATTTGAATATGCAATGTCGGAATTAAGGTCTGGGAATCAGTCTTCTGGTTCTAGAAAACCGTTTGTTGCTAGTCAAGAAATTAAATTGGTCCCTCCATTTAGTGAAACAGAAGTGGAAAGATATTTTCAACATTTTGAAACTATTGCTTGGATGTCAGAGTGGCCGAGAGATAAATGGGCAGTGTTGTTACAGGGTGTAATTAAAGGTAAAGCACAAGAAGTTTACACAGCTTTAACTTTTGCGCAAGCACTTGATTATGATATTGTGAAAATGCATATTCTGAAAGCATACGAAATAGTCCCAGAAGCTTATAGGGAAAGATTCAGAAGTTTGAAACAGTCTGTGGAAAAAACTTATGTGGAATTTGCCTATGATAAAGTTGTGTGTTTTGAGAGATGGGTTTCTTCTAAAAATGTAAATGGGGACTATGATACATTGAGAGAGCTCATTTTAATGGAGGAATTTAAAAGAAGCATTCCTGTTGAAGTAAGGACCTACTTAAATGAGAGGGATACTGATAAATTGCAGGACTGTGCTAGATTAGCTGATGAGTATGTTTTAATTCATAAGAATAAATTTCCTCAGGGTAGAATTTTTAAGAGGAAAAATAACACGGAGACTCAAGGTAAATCAGAAATTAAATCAGAAGTTAATGAGAAAGGTAAGGAGGAAGGAAAACCTGTGAAGGAAAGACAGTTTAGTCTTATTTGTAACTATTGTAAGAAGCCTGGCCATGTAATAGCTAACTGTTTCAGATTGAAAAAGAAGGAGAAGGAAGCAGTTCCAGATGCTTGTGTGCAACATACTGAAGCACCTGTAAAGTTACAGGGTTTGATAAACACAACTGAGACTTTGTTAGAGTCTGATCATGTTAAAGAGGGATATGGTCATTTTATAACTGAAGGGTTTGTATCCTTGAAAGAAGGATCTACTCTGGTGCCAATAAAAATCCTTAGGGATACTGGAGCTTCTCAATCACTGATGTTAGACAGTGTATTGAAGTTTAATGAAGAGTCTGATACTGGTGAGGTAAATTACATAAGAGATGTTGGGAGTGATTTTATGCCTGTACATTTACATAAAGTAAAATTAAAGTCAGGGTTAGTTACAGGATTTGTTAAAGTAGGGTTACAGCATAGCTTACCTGTGAAGGGTATTTCTTTATTTTTAGGTAATGACTTGGCAGGTGGAAAAATTTTTCCTGAAGTGCATTTGACAATGGAGTCAGAGGAACCAGAGTTGAATTCTAACACAGATTCTTCCAGAGCTATGGCTAAAAAGATTGATGCGCAGAATGAGGTTGTTACTCATGACTGTTCAACTCAGGATTCGAGTTTTGAGGATGTGTCAGAGTCTTTCTTACCTTCGTTGTTTGAACAAGATTCTTGGAGGAAGTCTGACTATGAAGATTTATCTCTGTATTGGAAGGAGATGATAGCAGAGCAGAATAGAGACCCTGAGATTATAAAATTAAGAGAGCAAGCTTTACTAGGTAGTGAAATTGAGAAGGTGCCAGTAGGATATTACTTGGAAAAAGGAGTGTTGATGAGAAAGTGGAAATCGCCTACAATTCCTGCAAGTGAGGATTGGAATGTTGTTTACCAGGTAGTTGTCCCGAATGTTTATCGAAATGAGATTTTGACTTTAGCTCATAGTGTGCCTTTAGGTGGACATCAAGGGGTAAGGAAAACTGTGGACAAGATTTTAAAACATTTTTACTGGCCTGGTCTAAGAAAATATGTGGCGATGTTTCGTAAAATGTGCCATACTTGTCAAATTGTGGGTAAACCAAATCAGGTTACACCAGTAGCTCCATTACAACCTATTCCAGCATTTGGTGAACCATTTTCTAAAGTTATTGTAGATTGTGTTGGTCCATTACCAAAGACAAAAACTGGTTATCAGTATTTGTTGACTATCATGTGTACTTCGTCTAGGTTTCCAGAGGCAGTACCACTTAGGAATATAAAAGCTAAAACTGTGACAAAGGCTCTTATAAAATTCTTTACTTATTTTGGATTACCTAAGGAGATACAAACTGATCAATGCGGTAATTTTATGTCTGGATTGTTTCAACAGGTAGTTTATAAATTGGGAGCTAAGCAAATCACTTCGTCTGCATACCATCCAGAGTTGCAAGGTGCCTTGGAGAGGTTTCATTCTACCCTCAAGAATATGATTAGGACATATTGTGTGGAAAATGAAAGTGACTGGGATGAGGGTATAAACTTACTTTTATTTGCTGTAAGGGAATCGGTACAGGAATCTTTAGGTTTTAGTCCATTTGAACTTGTGTTTGGGCATAGAGTTAGAGGACCTTTAGCTTTATTGAAAGAACAGTGGATTAGTAAGGAAGTACACACTAATTTGTTGGATTACGTTTTGAAATTTAAGGACAGGTTACATAAAGCTTGTAGCTTAGCCACGGAAAATTTCAAGTTGGCTCAGGAGAAAATGAAAACTTGGTATGATAAAGAAGCTACGATGATGATGTTTAAGTCTGGAGATAAGGTATTGGTTCTTTTCCCAGTGCAGACAAATCCTTTACAAGCTAGATTTCATGGTCCTTATGAAATTGTGTCTAAAATCAATGATGTGGATTACATGATAAAAACTCCAGATCGTAGAAGGTCAACACAACTTTGCCATGTAAATATGATAAAACCATATTATGAGAAACAATCTGATACTGTGACTGTTGTGGTTAGTGAGAATGAGTTTGATTTAATTAGGAACATGATAGATGATTCATCTGACTTTCATTCTAAATCCAACATTGTTTCTGTTAGGTTACCAAATTCAACCATTCTAGAAAATATTGATGAGAAATTAGCACATTTACAGCTAGAGCAGAAACAACAAATGAAGGAATTAATTTTTAAATATAAGGAGTTGTTTCCAGATGTTCCGAGAAGCACTACTATAGCTTCACATGATGTAGATGTTGGAGATGCCAAACCTATTAAACAACATCCATTTAGGATGAACATAGAAAAATGTGAACTTGCTGAGAAAGAAATTGAATATATGTTAGAGAATAATATCATTAGACATTCTAACTCGAATTGGAGTTCACCATGTGTTATGGTGCCAAAACCAGATGGTAGGATTAGGTTTTGTACAGACTATAGGAAGGTGAATGCTGTAATGAAAACAGATGCATATCCAATTCCTAGAGTAGATGATTGTGTAGATAAAGTTGGAAAAGCAAAGTTCCTTACAAAGATTGATTTATTGAAAGGGTATTGGTGTGTTCCATTAACAGACAAAGGTAGAGAGATTTCTGCATTTGTAACTCCATCTGGGTTATATGAGTATAATGTTCTTCCATTTGGGATGAAGAATGCCCCAGGTACTTTCCAGAGGATGATTAACTCTGTGATTCAGGGATTGAAAGATACTGATGCTTATATTGATGATTTAGTGACAGGAAATGATACTTGGGAAGCACACATTATTGCAGTGGAGAAATTGTTTGAAAGGCTTTCAAAAGCTAACATAACTATTAATTTAGCTAAGAGTGAATTTGGACATGCCACTGTGACTTACCTTGGTTATGTTGTGGGTCAAGGTAAGGTAGCTCCTGTTCAAGCAAAAGTTCGGGCAATTTTAGAGATTCCCACTCCAACGGGGAAAAAAACTCTCAGAAGATTCTTGGGAATGGTAGGATATTATCGAAAATTTTGTAAGAATTTTGCTAATGTTGCCCTTCCATTAACTAACCTTCTGCAGAAGAATGTGAAGTTTGTGTGGACAGTGACTTGTCAAGAAGCATTTGAAAAATTGAAAATAATGATATGTCAACAACCTGTGCTTAAGGCACCTGACTTTGAAAAACCTTTTTCATTAGCTGTAGATGCTAGTGATGAGGCTGTGGGAGCAGTATTAATGCAAAGGAATGAGGGTGATGAGGTTGATCATCCAGTACCTTACATTTCTAAGAAATTTAATAAGCATCAAAGAAACTATTTGACAATAGAGAAAAAATTGTTATCTCTTGTTTTAGCTTTAGAATATTTTGAGGTATATGTTGGTACAACTCAAAAACCACTTATTGTTTACACTGATCATAATCCGTTAGTTTTTCTGAGTAAGATGAAAAACAAAAACTGAAGATTATTAAATTGGAGTTTGATGTTACAAGAGTACAATATTGTGATAACTCATATGAAAGGTAAAGATAATGTGGTTGCTGATTGTCTATCTCAATGTTGAATGTACAATGCAATTTTTTTTATGGAGTGTTTTTTTCAAATTGTAACACCCCTACTGTATTGTGAGTTATAAGCTGTTATATGATGGTATTGTGTATTGTATATGTTATAAAATTTATACATTTGTTTTTCTTGTAAGCAATTGTTAAAAATTTTTGTTCTTGTCAGACCAAAAATGTTTTTTTTTGGAGGGAGGTGTTACATACTCGTGTCACATGACAGTGGTACCTTTGTCAAGTGAATGGGGTTGAAGCTATACTGGACTTGAGGTAATGGCCTTGTGATAGTGAAGTGACATCATTTTCCTGCCAGTAGAGGTCATGTGACAGGTTTTTTTTACAGGTTATAAAAGGAAGACCCCACCCTGTGAGGGGGGGCAGTTCGTGGCTGGATTTGCCAAGTTGACTTCATGACACTGTGTGATTTAATGTGATGATGCAGTTTAGTTGAAGGATGAAGTTTTTATCTAATGCCTAAAGTTTAAAAGGTCATTGCCAGCAGTTTCTTTACAATACTGCTAGTTGAGAATCAGTGGAGAGTGAAGATCGGAGTTCAGGAGTTAAAGATTGAGGAGAATCGATTTTCGACGGTGAAACGGGTTCAACCTTGTTTGATCCTTATTTGGATGGAATTCGTTGACTGTTCTCGTGTTAATCTCTGTGGGATAGCAGAAAAGATTGAGGACAGTGATAAAGGACAGGTCAGTGCTTTTAAGCCGTTTCGTTTCGTTTCATAAATTCTTCGTGGGAAAAGTTCGACATCGGGGATCGAAGCAAAATGACATGAAAGAGAATTTAAATCGTCTTATAAAGTCTCTCCTCTTAAATGGACTGTGAGCATTTTTGAACTTTTGGCAATACTACTTTAAAGAACTGTTTTTGCAACATCACTTTAAGAACTGTTTGAGCTGCATCGCTTTAAGAACTGTTTAAGCTGCCACACAGCATCTGATGTCCGGTTACGTTAGTGTTTGTTTACTTTTGGGGGGTTTGTTTTCAGTGTTTAATAAATGTGTTATTTGTTCTATAAACCCTTGCCTAACTCATATATTTATTGTTGCCTGAATATGTAACAATCGTCACTTGAGAAAATGCTCAGGTCATCACTACATGGTGTCCAAATTCTCAGTCCCACTCTGACATGTCCACATTTCCTACAGCAGATGTCAGTTTCATCAGCCTTATTTCTTTCTCTTCCCAGTGTGAAATAATAGTGTGAGAAATAACTTTACAATCAGAGATAGTTTTTCAAAATCAGGGAAGTTGTGGTAGGTTAGGAGAGCATCATCTCACATTTGCTGAATTTGGAATCTCTTGGTAGTGGGAATATGTTTATAATTTAATCAGACTGTATTCTCAAAGTTCAAAATACATTTATAATGAAACTGTGAATGTGTTATACAACCCTGGTATTCATCTTCCCCACGTCCAGTCACAACACAAAATTGAACCTTGGAACCAACCTATTCAAAGAAAAGACATCAAACTTCAACTACACTCCACCCAAAATGCAAAAAAATCACACTAACAGCAACAAAAAAACAAACAAAAGCACAAAATATAAAAACAGAAAATGAAAAGGCATATTTCAGTGCAGTTCAGCCCAGTGTTCATTATTTGCAGGTTGCCCTGATTTGATTGTAGTTGCAAAGTCACAGATGCATCTTCACCCCACAGATGCAGCAAGATCCTGTGAATCTTAGACCTTGAGTAGAAGGCACCATCTATTCAAAGAGATTATCACAGACAACTGTGTGGCATTTTGCAGATGTTGATGATCTGCAGATTCCATGTTGTGGAATGCACTACAGACAATGTTCTTTCCTATTTCTATTCACCTCCAGTGTTCCACCACATCCTTACCTGAAACCTTGAGGAGGAAACATGACACCCCTCACATTCTCCTCTGTCTGGATGAACAAAATAAGGAGGGACAATACAGTTGTGTATTTTCTGTTTAGCTGTAAAGAAAAATTGTGCAAACATGGATTTGTTCCAATTTCTAATGCTGCAGCTCTGGTGAGGCTGCACCTGAAGGATTCCATTCATGTTTGGTTGTGCTATTATCAGAAGGATATGGAGGGTTTGAATAAAGCATTGAAGAGCTTTACTAGAACATTGCCTGGATGAGAAGCTATGTACCGTGAGGAAAGCTGGAGCAAGCCAGGGTTGTTTTTTTTTAGAATGTTGAAGCATTGCATGTTGGAGTTCATTTCCCAGGTTGAAATATCAAATATTTGGCATTTGGGCAACGGTGGGGTGAGAGGGCATGTTTAAAGGTAATGTTTTTACACAGAGACTGGTAGTGCCTGGAGCTTTCTGCCACAGATGGTGGTGGAAGCAGACACAACGGGAGCATTTAAGAGACAGTTAGACAAACATGTGAACATGCAGGGAATGCAGAGATGTGTCTCTTGTGCGGGTAGATGGGATGAGTTTATTTTGGCATAATGGTCAGCAGAAACAACATGAGCCAAGGACCCTGTTTCTGTACTGTACTGTTCTATGCACTGGTTCATGCATTATTCTCCAGTGATTAAAGGTGATTTGCTGAGCATCCTTAAATAATCTTGCTAGACAAAGAACCATCAGTCACTCTTTTTAATTCCTTCAAGGAGATAACATATGTGAAGATGTTATGTGAAGAGTCCCAAGCCCCCAACCACTCTGCACTTTTGGTGCTGGGATTACTGGATTGTCACACAGGCCACACTGTGAGAAACAGCCATCAAGAATGGGAGGAGCAAGCTCCAGGTAGGTCAGAACATGCCACACTGTGTGTCTCTACAATGAACCCCACCTCAGCAACTCCTGCCAGTGCACTGCACACTGAGTGCTCAGCATTCTCATTGGGGCATGGGATCTGCTTTGCTGATCAGCTGCCATCCTGATAAATCTGATCCCATTGTGGGGTTGGATCTGGAATTCCTGAGTGTGGACCCAGTGACCGTGTGGAGCAATGATATCAGTGTATGATGGAGGGGAATCTGTAGGTGGTGGTGTTCCCTTCCATCAAAGCCCTTGTCACAGAACACAGAACGTCTCAACATGGGAACAGGCCCCTCAGCTCACGATGTTACGTCACACCACATAAAATACCGATGCCTCACTGAACCAGTTACTCTGACCGCACATGGTCCGTATCTCTCCATTCTCTGTAATTACAGAACCTCTTAAACCCTTCCATCATATCTCTTGCCACCACCATTCCTTTCACCTTAACATTCTTCAACAGATCCAAAATCACCTTTTCCTTTATCTCAAAATGCCCCAGCATATTAACATGCCCCACGCTGCTCACACTGTTCCCCAGGACTTTCCCCTTGTTGAATGGTTACAATAAGCATTCAGTTGCTATTGGGAGCTCAATTATGTAATCTGACCAGAGTAATTGCACCTTGAGTTATACACTTATGGGCTCAGTGGATAAGCCACCCAAAATCCACCCTCTGAGAGCAGCTGTGATATTGTCCCTGATCAGTAGTGCCCTGTTTTATAAGTGGAGATCTTAAGGTTATCAGTTGCTGTCAGAGTAGCCAAGAAGAAACAGTGTAGGGATCTGTATGTGGCACACAGTGACAAGTCTTTGTGGAATTGGTGTCAAGAGTAGGTGGTGAGACTCTCCTTGTTTGGAGATGGTCTCAGCCTGGTACATTAGTTACAAACATGTTACTAGTCTTTGTATATCCCAAGCATGGACATTTTTCTTTATGATACCCAGACTCATCTCAGTTGCCACCCCCACCACCCCCTGAGCATTTTTTGCTGATTTTTTGGGGTAATTGTTCTCTGCAAGTTGTCTCAAGCATAATGGACAACATAAGAATGGGGCTCTGTAGAAATGGAAGTTTTTATGATTAGGAATTATAGTGAAACATGTTTCCTTTCAGTCAACAGGTGGCGGAGTCTGAGTATCTCACATTCTTCACACAGGAAGAGTTCAAGAAAATGAATTCTGACTTTGAAACCTGTGGGGTGGAAAAAATCAAACCTTTGATAGAGCAGAAGCTAGTGGAACTGGATAACACAGAGCTTAACATCGCAGTGACAGGAGACACAGGTGCAGGAAAATCCACCTTCATCAATGCCATGAGAGGACTTCGGAACACTGATCCGGGAGCAGCTGAAGTTGGGATCAGGGAAACAACGAAGGAGCCAACCGGATACCCACATCCCAATCTGCCCAATGTCTGCTACTGGGGACCTGCCAGGAATTGGATCTACAAAATTTCCAGCTGGTCTTTATCTCAAGAAAATGAAATTTGAAAGATATGATTTCTTCATCATAATATTAGCTTGTTATTTCAAAGAAAATGATGCAAACTTGCGAAAGAGCTTAAACAGCTCGGGAAAAATTTCTACTTTGCAGCAAGATTGATGCTGATTTTGATTCAATGAGAAAAGGGGGGAAGGAAATTGATGAGGAAAAATAACTGGAATTTATTTGGAAAGACTGTTTAATGAATTTGAGAGAAGCCGGGATCCTGATATCTGTGCTCCTGATATCCAGTTTTGAGCAGGATTTTTGTCCTGGCCTATCCAAACCGAAGTGTGGAGATTGTTCAGGAGAAAAGTAAGATGCTGCAGAAATGTTTCTGGATGTTGGCAACACTTTCACAAACTGTGGGAGCAGCCCCCATTCCTGGTCTCTCTTTTGCTTGTGATATCAGCATACTGATTACAGGAATAATCAATTTCCGTGAATGTCTGTGTCTGGATGATGCCTCACTTCAAAGACTGGCCAGTGGCACAGATAAACCTGTAGAAGAGATAAGGCAGTAGTTAAAGCTCTCCTGCTGGGGAAAATAGATAAAGAAATAATTCTAAAAATTGGTTGGGGTGCTGCGGTTATTGCTTTTCCAGCTGCGGAATATGGTCTTGACTTCATCCCTATCATTGGTTCCATTTTTGGAGCAGGATCATCATTTGTCATGACCTACACAATACTGACCGATGCACTGAAGGACCTTACAGAGAGTGCAGAGAGGGTGGTGAAGGTTGCATATGGCATTGATTAACTAGTCTGCACCAACATGAATACAATGAGCTCATGTCTTTCTGTGGATAAAATATTTAATTATATGCTGTAATTCTACATTTCAACTTTCCTCTTTGTTGATTTCCTTTCTGAAATACTTCTTATCCATTACTGAGGAACAGTTGTGCCTGACTGAGGGAGGTTGACTCTATTAAAGACATGAACCAGGTGGACATAAATGACATGTGTGGTGATATCATGTGCAATGATGCGTCAGTACGACTGGACAGAGCACTGAGCATGCGCGGTATTGCCAGAATATTCCAGCATGTGGCTGGGTTAAGACGTGTTTGTTTATTACTGTAAATAAAGTTCTCTAATTCTTCCATAATATGATTCTTCATTGTTAACCCATGGTATATTTAAATAGAAGTAATATAACATGGTGTCAGAAGTGGTACTGGAAGAATAATACAGGAGAATCAAGAATCGAGAATTGAAGATAATCAGAAAAAGAAGATTAAGAAAGAATTTCAAAATGTAAACGGTAAAATGGAAGGTTTACAACCCCCATCAGAACTTCAGCTGACTGGGAATGTAGCTGAGAATTGGAGGATATTCAAGCAATAGTTTGAACTGTACTTATCAGCAATCGATTGTGAAGAAAAATCAGAAAAAATCAAAGCTGTGTTTCTGGTCCATGTAATTGGGAATGACACAGTACAGTTATACAATAATTTTGTCTTTGAAGATGGAGATAATTTCAATTTAAAGTCGATAATGGACAGATTTGAAGTATTTTGTATACCTAAGCGTACTTTAACATAAGAGCGGTATAAATTCTTCACATGTGCGCAGAGAGCTACTGAAACAATTGATCAGTATGTTACGGAGATAAGAAAGCATAGTAGAACATGCGAGTTTGGATTACTCACAGACTGCCCTATTAAAGATAGAATTGTGTTTGGCATTTGAGATAATGCACTGAGAGAAAGGCTGTTGAGAAAGCAAGATTTAAATTTCAAAAAAACTTTCATGCTCAGCAAAGCTTCTGAGACCGTAATGTTGCAGGTTGAAGAGCTTTTTGTTGAAAACTGCAATGTAAATCCTGTAAAAAAGCACAAATATATCAAGATCTCCAAGATAGCAGCATGAGGCAGCTTGCAGCGGCCACTCCGGAGCTGATTATCTGTTATTTGTGAAGTGGGGTGTCGTGTGCAATCATAATTGATTGAAAACAGACATCCGAGCACGGAGGAACATCGGAAAATCTCCAGGAAGACCTTCTTCATTGCTGCTGCTGCTGTGAGGTCCGGGACTCTGCTGGGAAGAACAGACACCCAATCCTCGGGGTTGCATTGCCGATGGCCATTGGTGGGGCCGTCTTAATACGCTCGGCAGAGGATGGTGCTCAGAGAAACTGTGCCGGAGGGGATGGTTGTCGGCTCGGAGGTTCGACAGACTCGGAGTCCGCTGCAGTCAGGTCACTTTCGGTGTCTGCTGCGTCTGCGAGGCTGGGTTTGACAGAGCTCTCATAGTGTGCTGCGTCTGCAAGGCTGAGTTGGGCAGCGCCATGGAAGACGATAGTCCATTCCCTTCTGCAGCCGGCATGGGATGGCAAGTCTGTCGGGACCCTGGGGACTTGTGCAAACTGTGTGGTGATTTCTTTTGAACTCATAGTTCTTTAACATCTTTGGACTATTTTTACTGTGCCCACAGTCTGTTTTTTTTATCAATTATGCTATTGTTTGCACTGTTGTAACTATATGTTGTAAATATGTGGTTTTGTGCAGGTCTTGTAGCTTTAGTTTTTGGTCTTGTTTGTCTGGTAGTTTTGGAGCTCCTTTCCGGGAAATGCGCTAAGCCGGTAGCATGATATTAATACGCAGCAGCCTCTCCGGACTCTGGATTGGGGATTGCCAAACGTTATGTGGATTTTTCTGGTGTATGTTTTGTCATGTGCTTTTGTGATATCATTCTGGAGGAACGTTGTCTCATTTTTTAACTGCATTGCATTTGTGGTTTCTAAATGACAAACTGAATTTGAATCTGAATTTGAAGAAATATATTAATATGTTAACAAAGCTGACAGGGAGCAAGACAGCATTTGAAAGAAAAAAGTCATGTGATCGCTGTCCGCGGGAACATGGTCTAAATCAGTGTCCCACATATGACAAAATCTGCTACAACTGTGGTAAGATTAATAATTTTTTGCAAAGTTGTGGAAGTAGAAAGAAGGAAAATGAAATGAAACAAGTAAATGCAGTGACTGAAGATGACCGTGAGGAATTTTCAAATGAAAATGCTGACTTGGAGAATATAAAAGCAGTAGCTGCAGTGTCTGAGATGACCAAACAGGAGGCAATTGATGATCTGATAAAACAATGGGAGGAGGAGGTTGCGTCAATGCAAGCAATAATGAAAGAGAGACTGAGAGAATACGAGATTCATGCTAATCACTGTCTAGAGTAAGAACACACACACTGGGCACAGCATAAGGAAGAAGTGAAAGCACAAGTAACGGAATTGATGTTTTATTGAAATGATGAAGTCTCAGCATAAAAAAGGCATTACACATGAATGTGTAATTAATGAATTAATGAATGAATTAAATGAAGAAAAGAAGATTCAAATTTCATTTAAAATGGAAGTGGAACATGAATTGACTGATCTAAGGAAATGTTTGCCTGTAGAACAGGGAGACAAAGTGAGGGTACAAGATAAATGAACTCATGGACACAGACCAGATCATACCTGTTCCTAACAGAAGCAGGGAAGCAGATTTTCTAAGGAGGATAGTGTGAACTGCTAACCTGAAATTCCAGATTCTAACCAGGAGTCGTGAGAATATGCCAAAAAGTTTAGTTGAGATGCATAAAAAAAAGCTTAAAGCAGAACAGAAGAAGAAAAAGAAGAAGCACAAGAAGAATCATGGCCCAGATAGTGAAGAGCCAACTTCAGAGTATCCATTAGCTGTTTTGTTTATTGGTTAATGTTGTTATTTGTTTTTCTTTTTAAGGAAAAGAAGATGTGATTCTTCAGAGATTCAGTTAACTGATGCAGATAAGACAAAACATGTAAATAATAAAAAGGAAACACAAGATCTGTGTCTGCCACTTAGAAAGTCTACTCGTGTTCGTAAACCCACAGAGAAACTGATTGAGACTTGCTGAGTTATGTATTTGCTTTGACCAATGTTGTTAATTTTACTTTTAATGGGAAGGAAGATGTGGAGGTATCACATGCAATAATGTGTCAGCACATGACTGGACATAACACTGAGCATGAGCGGGATTGCTAGAATGTTCCAGCATGTGGCTGGGTTAGGACGTATCCGTTTATTAACCTTCTAACCATATAACAATTACAGCACGGAAACAGACCATCTTGGCCCTCCTAGTCCGTGCTAAATGCTTGCTCTCACCTAATCCCACTGACCCACATTCAGCCCATAACCCTCCATTCCTTTCCTGTCCATATACCTATCCAATTTTGCTTTGAATGACAATACCAAACCTGCCTCTACCACTTCTACTGGAAGCTCATTCCACACAGCTACCACTCTCTGAGTAAAGAAATTCCCCCTCATGTTACCCTTAAACTTTTGCCCCCTAACTCTCAACTCATGTCCTCTTGTTTGAATCTCCCCTACTCTCAATGGAAAAAGCCTATCCACATCAACTCTATCTATCCCCCTCATAATTTTATTTTATTTTTTAAATTATTTTTAATACATTTTCTACATAACTACAAATTAAAAAACCTCAGATCAAAATGAGGAAAATAATACAGTGCAAAATTAAGCAAACAATGACAATATGATACAAAGAAAGAAAATTAGAAAAAAGCACCCACATTGAAGACAAGTAAACTTCGTATCCTCCCCAAGCCCCACAACACAAAAAAAACCTCCAGACCAACCACAACACAATATAGAGAATATAAATCAGGACAATCAAACTCCCAAACTGTGAATACACTTAGCAACAGAGGATAATAATGCCTACTACCAAAAAAAAGGGAGCTGAAAGCAAGGGACCGAAAAAAAAACCCTAGTCAAGAAGAAGGTTATGAAAGTACTCGATAGAGCGTCCCCAGACCTTATGGAACTTCAAATCCGAATTAAGAACTGAATAATGAATTTTTCCAAGGTCCAAGCAGGCCATAATGTTTTTTATCCATTGAGCATGCGTGGGCGGGGCAATATCTCTCCATCTAAGGAGGATCAAGCGTCTAGCCAGGAGAGAGGCAAAGGATAATATTCAGCATTTGGTCGGACTCAGACGTAAATCTGTCTCGCCACAGAAACCGAACAAAGCAATTAAAGGGTTTGGTTCTATGTGGTGATTCAGAATATACAATAACGTAGTGAAGACATCTTTCCAAAATTTCTCCAAGCTAGGACAGAACCAGTACATATGAATGAGAGAGGCCTCGCCCCTCTTGCATTTATCACAAAGCGGACTAATGTTAGGGTAAAATCGAGATAGTTTAGATTTAGACATATGAGCTCTATGAACAATCTTAAACTGTAAAAGGCAATGGTGAGCACAAAGAGAGGTTGAATTAACCGATTTGAGAATCGACCCCCTCATAATTTTAAATACCTCTATCAACCTCAACCTTCTACACTCCAAAGAATAAAGAACTAACATGTTCAACCTTTCCCTGTAACTTAGGTGCTGAAATCTAGGTAACATTCTAGTAAATCTTCTATCGACTCTCTCTATTTTTTTGACATCTTTCCTATAATTCAGTGACCAGAACTGTACATAATACTCCAAATTCGGCATTCCCAATGCCTTATACAATTTTAACATTACATTCCAACTCCTATACCCAATGCTCTGATTTATAAAGGCCAACATACTAAAAGCTTTCATCACCACCCTATCCACATGAGATTCACCTTCAGGGAACTATGCACCATTATTCCTAAGTCACTCTGTTCTACTGAATTCTTCAATGCCCTACCATTTACCACGTATGTCCTATTTGGATTATTCCTACCAAAATGTAGCACCTCACACTTACCAGCATTAAACTCCATCTGCCATCGGTCAGCCCACTCTTCTAACTGGCCTAAATCTCTCTGCAAGCTTTGAAAACCTACTTCATTATCCACAACGCCACCTACCTTAGTATTATCTGCACACTTACTAATCCAATTTACAACCACATCATCCAGATCATTAATGTATATGACAAACAGCATTGGACCCAGTACAGATCCCTGAGGCACAACACTAGTCACCGCCCTCCAACCTGACAAACAGTAACCCACCACTACACTCTGGCATCTCCCATCCAGCCACTGTTGAATCCATTTTACTACTTCAATATTAATACCTAATGATTGAACCTTCCTAACTAATCTTCCATGCAGAACCTTGTTAAATGCCTTACTGAAGTCCATATAGACAACATCCACTGCTTTATCCTTGTCAACTTTCCTCGTAACCTCTTCAAAAAATTCAATAAGATTTGTCAAACATGACCTTCCACCTTACTTTAAATAAAGTTCTCTAATTCTTCCAGAAGATGATTCTTCACTGTTATGGATAGTACATTTAAATAGAAGTAACATAGCAACATGTGATCCTAATTTAAAGAGGAGCTGAGAAGTTATCTCCACGTGTCGGAATGATGCTCACCCATCAATCAACAACCCAGTAGCGGATTGCTTGGTCATTATAAGGTCACAGAGTATGCAATATTGCTGTGTACAAATTAATGGCTGTGTTTTCCCTTCTTATAGTTAAGTCATTAAAAGGGTAATGGAAAGGCATTTCAAAAAGTCATATTTAAAAGAGCAGTTGAAATCACTATATCAAAGGGAGCAGGAGAGAGACAATTGAGTTTCGGTCAGGAATGAAAGTGAATGTGAACAAAATTGCAGTGTCTGAGAAGAAACCAGCCTGACCAATCAAATTGTGTTACTGTTGTGGCAATGGCTCACACACACCAGACTATTGCAGGCTTAAAGATGAAACTCGCAGAAAATGCAACGAAGTATATCTGGCAGACAAAAAAGAAATAGACTACAGAGGGTAGAGAAAAAGATAAAAAGTCAACATGCAGTTTCAAAAAGAGCATAATCTGCATGCTGTTGATGAAAGATCTGATAATGATGAGAGTGATACAGGACTGAGTAGCCTAGAGATTTACAACGTGAAAGGTAACAAGAGACGAGCAATAGGACTTACACCAGAAATGAATGGCAAATGAATTAAAAAGGAATTGGACATTGGCTTGGCTGTTTCAGTCATTTCACAAAATGAGTTTCAATTGCATTTTAAAATGAACTAAATCTTGCTATATCCAACTAAGAACTCATTCTGGAGAAAAGATATCTTCAGTGGACTGACATTTGTAACAGTGACAAGCAACAACCAACAAGCCACATTGGGCTTGCAAGTGGTAAACACAGGAGGGCCAGCATTGTGGCGATCTGAGTGGCTGAAATAACTTCAACATGACTGGAGACAAAACCACCATTTGCATGCCATGTACTCTGCCATAGAGTCAACTGAAAATGAATTAAGAAAGCTACTGGTTGATGCCACTGCAGTGTTCAAGGATGGCATTGGAAAACTCAAACATAACAAGGGAAAAATAGTGTTAAGTGAGAATGCCATATCCCAGAGTTGCAAAGCCATTCCATTTCCTTGTACAACTTATGATAAAGATTCAAGTGAGCTCAATTGGCTGGAGACAGAATAATTATTTTCAAGGTAGACTGGAGCCCATGGGTAACAGCAGCATTTCTAACAGCCGAGAAGAATAGGTCTGGCATGATCTGTGGTATTTTAAGGGTACTCCCAAAGCAGTCCTGAAAGTAGATCAATGCCCTCTGCCCAGGATAGGGGATATCTTTGCAAAACTTTCTGGAGAGAAGCATTTCAGCTGTGGACGTAGCTGAGGCTGACCAACAGATGCTGACGTTAGACTCTGGACTCACACATTATGATCCATCTCATCCAGTGAAGCTTGCCTGTGACGCCTCACCTACCGATGTAGGTGCAGGTATGTCAAATGTTGTGAGTGATGGGTGTGATCACCCCATAACCTTTGCATCATGTTCCCTGACCACTGCAGAGTAAAATAATGCTCAGACTGACAGAGAGGCGTTGAGTCTGGTTTGGGGTGTAAAACAGTACCTGGTGGACTGAAAAGGCAGGGATCTGGACCAGAGACGAGCATCAACCCACAGTAAGGTGTCCACAAACAGCAGCAGCACAAATATAAAGATCTGCTTTGTATT
Source organism: Hypanus sabinus (assembly GCF_030144855.1). NCBI lineage: Eukaryota > Metazoa > Chordata > Chondrichthyes > Myliobatiformes > Dasyatidae > Hypanus > Hypanus sabinus. The sequence continues at coordinate 77,336,706 of NC_082713.1, read as the reverse complement.
TTTGAGGACACAACTCCAAGATTGAACAGAAGGAGAACAGAAAGACAATCAGAAAGACCTGAAACGGACCCAACCACTGAATACTCTACAGACTGAGAGGACGAGGAAGTGGGGGATGTGGTATATTCTACCTCATGCAGAATCCCCAAGAATTGCTGAAGAGATTCCTGAATCTCCAAACCCTGACTCAGATGTATTGGGGGAACTAGCAGTGGACAGGAGGACACAATGCCAGACGGTGACGAGAAACTGGGCTCCAATGTAATTGAGGATGATGCTGAGCTCAGTCAGGTGACAAGGAGACCTGAGTTGCTAGAAGGCACGTGTAATCGACAGGGGGATACATCCCTAAGTTGATAGGAAAGGTCCCAGGGATTACCTGAGACTGAAGATGAGATAAGAAGATCTCAGAGAGTCAGGAAACACCAAGACATGCCAGCACATGATGCACAAGGGAAACAGAGTGTTTCATCTAGCTCCACAGTAAGAAATGTTACTGCCATTTACAAATGGGTTGAGGGTCCTGAAGTCACAAAGTTCATTTGAATACTGTTTAGTGATTACTAATGGTTTGCTAAATTTCAAAGTCATGGGGACATGTGGGGAGAATGTAATGCTCTGTTTAATATTTTTACTGCTAATGCTGTAATGTATTTCATTTACTTGCTTTCTGTAGAAGCAGTGTGCCCTGCTATAGCAGTTTTGGAGTTCAGGCTAAAGGTAATGGGCTATGATGTTCACCTTAGGAATGTTGAGTCAGCTAATCTGGATGGTGGAATTGGGTGAAAGTTCCAGAGTAAGCTGGGCAGAGAGAGGTTTGAACAATATAGAATATAGTATGCTACAGCACAGTACAGGCCATTCAGCCCACAATGTTGCACTGACCCTTAAATCCTGCCTCCCATATAACCCTCCACCTTAAATTCCTCCATATATCTGTCTAATAGTCTCTTAAATTTCACTAGTGTATCTGCCTCCACTACTGACTCGGGCAGTGCATTCCACGCACCAACCACTCACTGAGTAAAAAAAACCTTCCTCTAATATCCCCCTTGATCTTTCCTCCCCTTACCTTAAAGCCATGTCCAGTGGTGCCCTGGGGAAGAGGTGCTGGCTGTCCACTCTATCTATTCCTCTTAATAACTTGTACACCTCTGTCATGTCTCCTCTTATCTTCCTTCTCTCCAGAGGTAAAGCTCTAGCTCCCTTAATCTCTGATCAAAAAGAATCCTCTCTAAACTAGGCAGTATGCTGGTAAATCTCCTCTGTACCCTTTCCAGTGCTTCCACATCCTTCCTATAGTAAGGCAACCAAAATTGGGACACAGTACTCCAAGTGTGGCCTAACCACAGTTTTATAGAGCTGCATCATTACCCCGCGACTCTTAAACTATCCCTCGATTAATGAATACTAATACTCCATAATCTTTCTTAACTACCCTATCTACTTGTGAGGCAACTTTCAGGGATCTGTGGACATGTACCCCCAGATCCCTCTGCTCCTCCACACTATCAAGTATCCTGCCATTTACTTTGTACTCTGCCTTGGAGTTTGTCCTTCTAAAGTGTATGTCCACCTCACATTTCTCTGGGTTGAACCCCATTTGCCACTTCTCAGCCCACTCCTGCATTCTATCAATGTCTCTCTGCAACCTTCAACAATCCTCAGCACTATCCACAACACCACCAACCTTTGTGCTGTCTGCAAACTTGCCAACCCACCCTTCTACCCCCATATCCAGGTTGTTAATAAAAATCACGAAAAGTAGAGGTCCCTGAACTGACCCTTGTGGGACACCACTAGTCACAACCCTCCAATCCAAATGTATTCCCTCCACCATGACCCTCTGCTTTCTGCAGACAAGCCAATTCTGAATCCACCTGGCCAAACTTCCCTGGATCCCATGCCTTCTGCATTTCTGAATAAGCCTACTGTGTGGTAGCTTGTCAAATGCCTGACTAAAATCTATGTAGATCACATCCACTGCACTACCCTCATCTATATATCTGGTCACCTCCTCAAAGAACTTTATCAGGCTTGTTAGACATGATCTGCCCTTCACAAAGCCATGCTGACTGTCCCTGATCAGACTATGATTCTCTAAATGCTCATAGATTCTATCCCTATGAATCTTTTACAACAAGCTTTCCCACCACAGACGCAAGGCTCACTGGTCTATAATTATCTGGACTATCCCTACTACCTTTTTTGAACAAGGGGACAATATTCACTTTCCTCCAATCCTTCGGTACCATTCCCATGGACAACAAGGACATAAAGATCCTAGCCAAAGGCTCAGCAATCTCTTCCCTCACCTCATGGAGCAGCCTGGGGAATATTCCGTCAGGCCCCGGGAACTTATCCGTCTTAATGTATTTTAACAACTCCAACACCTCTTCTCCCTTAATATCAACACGCTCCAGAACATCAACCTAACTCATATTGTCCTCACCGTCTTCAAGTTCCCTCTCATTGGTGAATACCGAAGAGAAGTATTCATTGAGGACCTCACTCACTTCCACAGCCTCCAGGCACATCTTCCCACCTTTATCTCCAATCGGTCCTATCTTCACTCCTATCAACCTTTTATTCTTCATATAATTGAAGAATGCCTTGGGGCTTTCCTTTATCCTACTCGCCAAGGTCTTCTCATGTCCCCTTCTTGTTCTTCTCAGCCCCTTCTTAAGCTCCTTTCTTGCTACCCTATATTCTTCAATAAACTCATCTGATGCTTGCTTCCTAAACCTCACCTATGCTGCCTTCTTCCATCTGACTAGATTCTCCACCTCACTTGTCACCCAGGCTTCCTTCAAATTATCATTCTTTATCTTCCTCACCGGGTCAAACTTATGCCTAACATCCTGCAAGAGATCCCTAAACATTGACCACATGTCCATAGTATATTTCCCTGCAAAAACATCATCCCAATTCACACCAACAAGTTCTGTCCTTATAGCCTTATAATTTGCCCTTCCCCAATTAAAAATTTTCCTGTCCTCTCTGGTTCTGTCCTTTTCCATGATAATGTTAAAGACCAGGGAGCGGTGGTCACTGTCCCACAGATGCTCACCCACTGATAGATCTGTGACCTGACCGAATTTGTTACCTAATACTAGTTACCTAATCTAGTATGCCATTCCCCCAGTCGGCCTGTCAACATACTGTGACAGGAATCCATCCTGGACGCACTTAACAACTCTGCCCCATCTAACCCATTGGAACTAATCAGGTGCCAATCAATATTAGGGAAGTTAAAGTCACCTATGATATCAACCCTGTTATTTTCACACCTTTCCAAAATCTGCCTCCCAATCTTCTTCTCGGTACCTCTGCTGCTACCTGGGGGCCTATAGAATATTCCCAATAGAGTATCTGCTCCCTTCCTGTTCCTGACTTCTACTCATACTGAATCAAAAGAGGATCCTGCTACATTATCCACCCTTTCTGTAACTGTAATAACATCCCTGACCAGTAATGCCATCCCTCCTTCCCTCCACCCCCCCCCCATCCCTTTTGAAGCAGTGAAATGCAGTGACTTAGGTTTGTGACTCAAGTTTGTGACCTTTTTTGGTGGAAGATGTAGAGAGGAGAATTTCAGGAAAGACGGCCCTAGGATTCCATCCAACAGGAAGACACGATTGCAATGAGCGCTTCGTGAGTCAAAGGAATCCAAGATGGGAAGTTCTACCAGTGATTAGTGATGAGAATACAGTGTGATGAGTAATGGGCATACCCAGCTTTTGAACAATATGAGCTCCAATGATGTGCACATTTAGACTGGGTTAATTGTAAGGTGCTCTTTTATTTCTTTCTTCTTTTCCTCTAAATAACTGGTTAATGAAGCTGAAGTTAGTAAATACGCTTTTTTATTATCGCATGTGGTGTACGATCTGTTATTTCTTGCCAAATTAGACAGTATTTACATAGCATTTGCTCATATCGGTGTTCTGTTCATCGAAACATCCCAACTTTCCTATTTGGTTGGAGCCTAATCGTGCTGACCCTAGACGTATATGGTTTAAGAAAGCTGGCTTTCTCACCGCTGAGTCCAGTGGCTGTCAGCAGGGCCGGCTAATGAGCCAAGATTCCCAGTGAGCGCTGTGATGGGGATTAAGCTGGATGAGAGTTCAAGTAACTTCAGGAATGTTGCAAATATTTGGCTTTTGTGAGTATGAAGGACCAGAGTAAACTTTTTGTGCATTGAGATTATTACGTGAACATCAAGTGGGAGACAAACAGCTGCTTTAAATGTAGATAAAAAGACCAAAGCCCAGTTGGGTGATTGGAAGCCCAAAATGAAGGAAGTCAGTGAGATACAAAACAAAGGATTCATCAGATGATGTTGTGGATGAGGAAATCAAGAGGAGAGATCAGATCATAAAGAGACCAATAGAAAGATTAATAAGAGAATACTCTAGTGATCTAAGTGGACCCTCTCAAGATCAAGATGCACAAACTACAAGAATAAAAAGGAAAGAGAAGAAAGGTGTTTGGAGTTGTCAGAACCACCTCCTGCAGTCTCAGAGTCAACTCCTAAAACCACCATGGAGGAGGCCCCAGAACCTCAGAACTCAGCCACAAGTATAACTTGCCAAACACAGCGACCTCACTTATCAGGAAAAACATTATCCTACAAAAGTAAGAAATCCTCCACAATGATTAAATAATGAGACAATTTGAAATTTACAATGCTGTGGAAATCAGTATTGTGGTTGTATTATATGGTATACATGTATATCTTTGAGATGCAGTCGATGTTGAGTTGGAGTTTGTAGCTAAGCAGGGAGGAGTGTTGTGTACTTAATATTTCAGCAATATTTGAGTAACACAACTGCATTGTTTGATTAAGTGATCTCTGTTGTTTATAAATTTCATCATGGTTACATGTAAAAATATGTGAACTGCATATATCATGATGCTACCAGGTGATACGTGCTCACCTCACTTAAAGTAAACACAGGCTGGACTCACCATTTGGACTCCCGTGTCTTTCTGTAAATTAGTTTAATGTTTGGAGTTACAAGACATACCCAGAGTATCCAGAAGGATGGAGATGGAGCTGGTGTAAGATGTTAAAGATTAGCTTTATTTGTCGCAGCGACATAGAAATCGAATCAACAAGGATTGTGATGGGTCAGCCCACCATGCTTCAGTACAAACACAGCATGCCCACAACTCACTAACTGTTTGGAAAGGGGAGGAAACTGGGGCACCCAGAGGAAATACAGGTGATCACAGGGAGAATGTACAATCTCCTCACAGACAGAGGTGGAATCAAACTCCAATCTGTGATCACTGGCTCTGGAATGTGACCGCGATAACCAATACTTTAACTTGCCTACCACATATCACTCATTCAGGCTACTGACCCCACATGCATCAAATCAGCAACCATCATCCCTGTACAAGGAACTCTGCACCTTCAGCACATAACGACGACTGCCCCCTGGCTCTGACGCCAATGATTGGGAAGTGCTTTGAATGGATGGTAATGATAAAATTAAAAACCCCATTTCTGCCACAATGGACACTCTCCAATATGCTTACCAACAGAACCACTCTACAACAGATGCCATAAAGTCTGTCATGCACCTGGCCCTGACACACTGAGAAAACAAGGACACTTTTGTCAGAATGCTGTTTCTGGATTTCAGTTCAACATTCAACACTCTTGTCTCACAAACCTTGCAGAACAAACTCCTGCTCCTCAGTCTAAATACCCCACTGTGCAAGTGGGACTTGGACTGGCAAATGAACAGACATCACACAGTCAGGATGCACAAACACTCCTCCCTCCCCATTTTCCTCAACAGGGATGCCCCCAGGCTGTGTGCTGAGCCCATTGCTGTTCACTCTGATCACATGTGACTGCATGGCCAAACACCTGAGTAATCACGTGTCAAGTTTGCTGATGGCACGAGAGTGGGGTTTAATGATGAACTGCCCTACCAGCAGAGATGGAGAGATTGAGGGCTAGTGCCAGGCAAATATCCTCTTCCACAATGCCAACAAGACAAAGGGGATGGTTATCGATTTCAAGAGAATTTGGACCACCTCCCACAAAGGAAAATTGTGGCAAAAAGAATCCCCAACTCCCTCACTCGCAAAAAACAACAGCAACCGCATCATGAAATCTCTCTCTCTCTCCCTCTTTCTCCCTCTGTCTCTCTTATCTCTCTCTCTCTCTCTCTGTCTCTTTCTCCTTCTGTCTCTCTTATCTCTCTCTCTCACCCATCTGGGGTCTGGAGGAACAGGTGGATGTAATCTGGATCATCCATAAGGCTGAGGAGGACATAGTTTGTGTGGGGTGGTTTCACCAATGATACAGGCTTCAGGACTCTGGAGAAACAAGGGTAGTTGTAGTCAATGCAATGTTGTCCTGTTGCCATTGCCCTCAACAATAGGTGGAGGGGGATGTTGTTTCAGGTTTCAGAAAATAGAGATTGATGTACACACAGGTAGAAACACAAAAGGTAGAATGAGGAATGAAGCCCCACAGAGCGAGTATTGGAATCAGGTAGGAAATTGAAATGCAAGATATCAAGGGAAGTGATCTCTGAATTACTCGAGTGTCATGTGTTAGTGAGTCCAGGAATAGAAGGATAGGCCAGATGAATGTCTGACTGAAGGGATGTGTGCAGGGTGGGGGGCAGTGATTCAGGTTCCTGGATTAATGGGCTCTCTGAGAGAATAGACTAATTGTCAAAAGGGATGGATTGCATGATACTATACAAAAGGGTACTAATATCCCATCATAGAACCATAGAATATTACAGCACAGAAATAGGCCATTTGGCCCTTCTTGGCTGTGCCAAACCATTTTTCTGCCTAGTCCCACTGACTTGCACCTGGACCATATTCCTCCATACATCTCTTATCCATGGACCTGTCCAAGTTTTTCTTAAATGTTAAAAGTGAGCCCGCATTTACCACTTCATCTGGCAGCTTATTCCACATTCCCACCACTCTCTGTGTGAAGAAGCCCCCCCCCCCTCCAATGTCCCCTTTAAGCTTTTCCCCCTTCACCCTTAACCCATGTCCGCTGGTTTTTTCTCTTGGACTATAGTTCAGAACTGTAGTCCAAGAACAGCATTCTCACATAAGCATCCTTCTTCTCCAAATGTGGAAGGACGTTGAGTAGAGCTGCGGCATCTGTCGATCGGTTGTGTTGGAAGGCGAATTGTATGGAGTCCAGTGTGGGTGGTAGCAAGCTGCAGATGTAGTCCTTGACCAGGCTCTTAAAGCATTTGCTCATTATTGAGGTGAGTGCGACAGTGGTTCAGACCTGTTACCTTGGTCTGTTTATGTACCAGAACAATTGTGGATGTTTTGAAGTAGGAGGGCAGTCTATACTGGGAGAGGGAGAGATTAAAAATATCTGTAAACACCCCTGCCAGATGAGCCGCGCACTTCTTGTGCACCCGCCCTGGGATGCCGTCCGGTCCCGCAGCCTTTCGACTCTCCACTCGGCACCGCTTAAACTACTTCCCGAGTGGGCGGGGGTACATTCCAACCCTGAACTAATGGCTCTCATTCCCCATCCCAACTGATCATGAATACCGCCAACATCTGAAAATCCAGACAGCTCCTTTCGGCCCATCACTAGTCTCAGGCTGCTCATTCTCCCTTCGGGCCCCTGCTGTTCACGGACTGTGAACCACACACACACTGAGCTACTCTAAACGCCATCACTTTATCACCGATCAAACTAAATTCAACAGCGCCCGGACTTTGAACCCGGAGAACCACACCGGTCCGACCAGTGAAGCGGGTGGGGAGACTGAGGCACTCACGTTATTGTGTGGAACTTTCCCAGCTCACTCTGTTTCATTGGATCTGGGAGGCTTTGAACGTGAATCCTCGTGATCAGAGTGATTGAGAGAGGCATCAGTCACTGCAGAGACCTTCTGTGAAACTACACCTTTTCCGAGAAGGGGACGGAACGAGGACTGGAACACTGAGTTCGAAGCCAAAACAACAGAACGATAACAACTTGCAAATAACCCAACTGTCTGAGCAGAGAAGTATTGAAAGGCAAGATCCCAATAAGAGGTATGATGGGTCGGATAGTTTGAAGTGTGCATATTTGATGCTAGGCGTATTCTGGGTAAGGGTGATGAACTTAAGCGTGGATCAGTACATGGAATCACGATGCTGTGGCCATTACTGAAACTTGGTGGGGGAGGAGGTAGGAATGGTCGAGTAATATCCCAGGCTCTGGAAGTTTTAGAAAAGACTGAAGGGAAGGTCAAGGAGGTGGTTGGGGGGGGGGGGGGTGTGAAGTTGCAAGACCTTTTACTGACAAGTCCACATCAGACACGTGGAGGGTGTTTAAAGATCAATTGCATAGAATACAGGAATGGTGTGTTCCTGTTAGAAGGGAGATCATGAATGGAAAGATAACAGAAACATGGATATCCAGAGAGGTGATGAATTTAGTCAAAAAGAGAAAGGAAAATTATGTAAAGTTTCAGAATTTACGATCAAATCGGCCACACGAGGAGCATACAGAACCCAGAAAAGAATGAAAGTATGGAATTAGGGAAGTCAGGAGGGGCCATGAAAATTCGCTGGCAAGTAGGATTAAGGTGAATCCCAAGGCACCGTATGCATATATCAAGAGCAAGAGCACATCTCAGGAAAGGCTGGGGCCACTCGAGGATGAAGGGGGGAACGTTAGCTTGAATGCACAGAATCTGAGTAATGTACTTAACGAGTGTCAGTTTTTAACGAGGAAAAGGATAGGAAGAACTGGGAGATCAGTGTCTAGTGTGTAAATGTATTTGGATGTTTAGAGGTTAAGGAGGAGGAAGTGTTGGTCTCCTAATGAGTGTTAACGTGGATAAGTCCCCAGGGCCTGGTGATTTACCCCAGGTGATTGAAGGGGTAAGTGACGAGATTTCCGGGGCAAGGCTCTGAGTTCATGGGCTTCGTGGGGAGAGTGTGAATCGTCGAACAGAGAAACCATCTGCATTTGCAAGGGTGCACAAACCGAGGAGGTTCTGTGCCTCCAGAGCGAGAGGGCGACATTCTATGGCCATTAGCTCTTTAATGATTTAGGTAATGAAAAAGCTGAGGAGAACTTTGAACAACAGCGATACCAAAGATACCGGGAAACGTTGCCTCATAACAGAGACTTATCAACAAATGGCACAGTTTTAATGGTAATCGCACGGAACTAAACATATGGAAGAAAACCCCTGGCTTCAGAGTTGACTGTCAGAATAATCATACATGGTAACATATACATTCTTGGATAATAACTTCATATAGAAGTTTGAACTTTGAACACAGCAGATTACAGCTCTTGCTGAAGGGTTCCCCTTGCACTTGTTCATTTCTGGGATACAGATACAGTGGGTTCCTGTTAATTGGGCCATCAGTAATCAGGTCAGCCACTTATTTGGGACAACGTTTACAGAACAAAACCGAATGGAGGAAATTCCTTTCCTTTATTTGGGACATGGCCACTTAATTGGGGAAGGAAACTTGTCGAACAGATTAACTCATTTTAGTCACACACACTTATGTGGCTGTTAGACGCTACACAGTGATTTAAAACAGTTTTAAAAGTGTGTGTGTGTGTGTGTGTGTGTGTGTGTGTGTGTGGACAAAAGCAGTGGTTCTGTCACGGATGGTTGATGAGAAATAAGCACGAAGACAACTGTGAATTGTTCTACAGATTGTGTTTCAAGCATTGAGCCGTGGAAATGTCAGAAACATGCAGGAGTGAAAATGGAACTCTTTCACCACTTCATCAAGTTAGAACCTATGAAGTATCTGAAGGTATTAACAACCTTCTTGAATGTTACAATGATAATGAAAACTCACTTTAAAGATTCTGACCCACTCCACAATTGGTGGCCATGTTTTGACTCCGAGGTTTGGATATTTAACAGCACCTGAACTCACGTTCAGTGTTCAATGATCAGCTGATTCAGTCTCTTGGTTCAGTCTGAGATTGTATTTGAATTTCTGTCTCGTTTGGTTTCCTGTCTGATCTCATCAGGCTCTCATCTAGCATCTACTCAGAAATCCTGTTCTTGTCTCAGTCTCGATTCCAGTCTCGGACACTCCAGTATGCGGGTCCTTACTATCCTCACCTCAGCCTCCCGACACAGATACACTACCTATCACCTCATGCCTGCAGATTTACTTGGTCCTGCTCCATGCAGGCACAACTGGTTTTATTATCTGAGGGACATTGAATTGACATGAATGTTGTGCAATCAGCATCAAATATTCCTACATTTCATAAAGAAAGGAATGTTCATTGATGTTTGGGTCCAGGCAATGCTTTGGAGGATTCAATTCCCAGGGATGGAGTGATAATCTCTCAATAACCAAAGCCAGATTCCATTTTGTAAGGTTAAATTCAAATCATCATACCCATTTGTCATCAGTTTACCAGGATCCTCAGTCGAATTCTGCTTTGTTGCCAAGGGCAGTCATTCTCACAATGGCCCTGGAAATCACTTTTTTCTCGTCTTTGGACTAGAATTTTTCAGGTGGACTTCAATAGACTCACTGGGATGCAGGTGATTGGAAATATAAAGGCAGCATTTGACAGAGCGTGGCGTCAAAGGGAAAATATCATAAGAGAAGATAGGTGTGGTTGTTGGAGGTCAGCCCAGAATATCACTGTGGAAATTGCTCAGGGTAGTGTCTTGGTCCAAACCATTTTCAACTGCTTCCGTAATTACCTTCCTTCCACCCTACAGTCTGAAGTGAGATGTTTGCTGATGATTATACAGTGTTCATTTTGTTTCAGACATTCTCAGCAATCATTGCTCTCATCAACTGCCTGCAGCAAGGCCAAAGCAATGTTTAATCAAAGGAAAAAAGTGTCCAGTAATATCAGTGCAACTGAAATGTCAGGGACTGACTATCACCATCTAGGAATGGCTCAAAACATCAATCTTTCTCACACAGTGTCATTGACATTGTGAACTCTCCTCTTGGTGTGTACCAGTGATTCTGTGAATGTATTTGTACTTTGGCTAAAAGAGCAGGTGAAAAGCGTTGGATAATTCCTGACATCCAAAGACTTTCAATCACCACATGTTTCATTGAAGGGCAAAGGGTGAACAAGCTCAGTGTTGATGGTAATCTGGAGATTGAATCATGACTATTATGCAAGATGGCTGTTTTCACCATACTTCAATCCATTAAGTTAAATCCCCCTGCTGCTCTGATGTGACCTGAACTCATTTTAATCTGAATCATCAGTTGATGCCTCTTCATTCCTCATCCAGTTACAGAATCCCTGTTTATTATTGTCACTTGAGAAAATGTTCTGGTCATCACTACATGGTGTCCAAATTCTCAGTCCCACTTTGACATGTCCACATTTCCCACGGCAGATGTCAGTTTCATCAGTCTTATTTCTTTCTCTTCCCAGTGTGAAATAATAGAATGTGAGAAATAACTTTACAATCTGAGGGAGATTTCCAAGTCAGGGAAGTTGTGTAAGATTATGAGAGCATCATCTCTCTTATGTTGAGCTTGGAACATCTTGGTAGTGGGAATATGTTTATATTTTAATCTCAAAATTCTCAAAATTCAAATCACATTTACTATCAAAGTGTGTATGTTTTACACAACCCTGGAATTCTTCTTCCCCACCTACAGTCACAAAAGAAAGGACTATAGACCAAACCAGTTCAAAGCAAAAACATCAAAAATCAAACTCCCTCCCATCCCACGTGCAAATGATGACCAAAAAAAAAATGAACAGAAGCACAGAATATACAAACAGAACATGTAAAGGTACATTTCAGTACAGTTCAGCTCAGTTCATTCTCTGCAGGTTGACCTGATGTGATAGTATTGGCAATACAGTAATCATTTCCTCTTCATTTAGTTTTACATTCAAGTGTATCCCCCTTCCAAAAGTCAGTGTCAATGTTCATCAAGTCGGCTGGTATTTAACCTCACAGTTGCATCTTCACCCACAGATGCAACAAGTTCCTGTGATTCTTGGAGTTTGAGTAGAGAACACCATCTATTCAAAGTCGTTATCACAGGCAATTGTGTGGCATTTTGCAGATGCCGCTTGATTCAAAAACTGCCCAAAGTAGCAACAAAGCAAATTAACCATAATTAGTATTAGAACTGTTCATAGTGATTATCACAGGCAAATGTGATATTTGACTAGAAGGAAAATTGGGCAAACAACAATTTGTTCCAGCTTTCCAATGATGCAACTCTGGTTAGGTTGCATCTGAAGGATTCCATTCATGTTTGGTTGCCCAATTACAGGAAGGTTATGGAGGCCTTGCAGAAGGTGCAGAAGAGGTTTACCAGGATGTTGCCTAGGTGAAAGGCCATGTGCTGTGAGAAAAATTTGGACAAACCATGATTTTTTTCTCTGGAGTTTTGAAAGCTGGGGGTGGCAAAGGGGTAGTTGTGGGATTTTGAGGGATGTGGAAAACTGTTGGAAGTGTATAAAATTGTGAGAGGCCTGGAAGGTGTTATTTTCCCAGAAATATAAATACTAAAAGGTTGAGATGTGGAGACAGGGCATGTTTAAAGGTAATGTTTTACTCAGAGACTAGTAGTGCCTGGAGCTTTCTGCCACAGATGGTGGTGGAAGCAGACACAACAGGAGAATTTAATAGACATTTGGACAGACACGTGAACATGCAGCAAATGCAGAGATGTGTCTCTTGTGCAGGTAGATAGGATGAGTTTATTTTGGCATAATGGTCAGCAGGAACAATATGAGCCAAGGACCCTGTTTCTACGCCGTACTGTTCTATGCACTGGTTTCTTGCATTATTCTCCAGTGATTAAAGGTGATTTGCTGAGCATCATTAAATAATCTTGCTAGACAAAGAACTGTCAGTCACTCTTTTTACTTCCTTCAAGGAGGCAGCAACAAAAAGACAAAGAGGACACTCGAGCCCCCAACCACTCTGCACATTTGGTGCTGGGATTACTGGATTGTCACACAGGCCACACCGTGAGAAACAGCTGTCAAGAATGGAAGGAGCAAGCTCCAGGTAGGTCAGAACATACCACACCGTGTGTCTCTTCAATGAACCCCACCTCAGCAACTCCTGCCAGTGCACTGCACACTGAGTGCTCAGCATTCTCATTGGTGCATGGGATCTGCTTTGTTGATCAGCTGCCATCCTGATAAATCTGATCCCATTGTGGGGTTGGATCTGGAATTCCTGAGTGTAGACCCAGTGACCGTGTGGAGCAATGATATCAGTGTATGATGGAGGGGAATCTGTAGGTGGTGGTGTTCCCTTCCATCAAAGCCCTTGTCACAGAACACAGAATGACTCAACCGGGGAACAGGCCCCTCATCAAATGATGTTATGCTGCACCATTTGAGCTAATGACACCTCAAACAAATTCTCTTGCCTGCAAACAAGAGAAAATCTGCAGATGCTGGAAATCCAAGCAACACACACACAAACTGCTGGAGGAACTCAGCAGGCTGGGCAGCATCTTTGGAAAAAGTACAGTTGAAGTTCCGGGCCAAACTCCTTCAGCAGGGCTGGAAGGGAAAAGCGAAGGAGTAGATTTAAAAGGTGGGAAGAGGGGAGAGAGAAACACCAGGTGATAGGTGAACCTTGGAGGGATGAAGTAAAGAGCTGGGAAGTTGATTGGTGAAAGAGACACAAGGACATGGAAGCAAAATAAAAGAGGGGGATGAGCAGCAGTGGGAGGTGATGGATGGGCAAGGTGAGGGAGGGAAAATGGATGGAAAATGGTGAAGGGGATGGTGGGACTGAGAGGCCTTACACAAAGTCTGAGCAATCAATGTTCATGCCATCAGTTGGAGGCTACCCAAACGGAATGTAAGGTGTTTTCCCTCCAGCATTATTGTGGACTCAGTACAACAGTAGATGGTCTTCTATCCCTTTCACCAATCATCTTCCCAGCTCTTTACTTCATCCATCTCACTTCAAGATTCATTCACACCTTCACATGGTCCACACGTCTCCATTCCCTGAAATTATACATGCTTATCAAAGGACCTTTTAAACACCTCAATCATTTCTATGGTCAAGACCCCTTTCACATTAACATTCTTCAAAAGATCCAACATCACCTTTTTCTTTATCTAAAAATGTCCAAGCTCATTAACATGCCCCACACTGTTCTCCATGACTTTCCCCTTTTTGGATCCTTACAATAAGTACTCATTTACGAGACACCAGAGAGACTGTATATGTGGGAGATCAGGATCAATACACACAATCCTGTTGGAACTCAGTAGGTCAGGCTTGGATGTTGTATGATCTGCTGAATTCCTTCAACATGTTTTCTGGTACTCATTTAGAAGCTCTCTGCATCTTCCACCTCCAAGCATATCATCTGTCCCTGACTAGTCCTATGCGATCTCTAGTTATTCTCTTGATTGATGTACAGAATTCTTTGGGATTCATTTAATCGAACAAGCCAAGGAGTTTTCATGTGAGTCACCTAATTCCCTTCTTGGGTTCTTCTCTCAATCAAGGACACTTTGATTATTTTAACTTAAACTGTACATATGCTTACCTTTCCCTCTTGACTTCTTTCAAATGCTCCCCTATCTTGCCACCCTTATCCTTCCAACTTACTGGATCATATCAATTCCATACTCTGTAATGTGGCCATGGAACACCCTCCACAGAAGAGATTTGCCTAGCAACAACTGTTTCTGAATAACTCTACCTAGGTCCTGCTTAAAACAGAGAGAATTATCCTCCTGCTATTTAAAGCTTTCTTGCAACAACTATATTTACTCAGCTATATGAGAACTTAAGCTATTGTAATTACTGATTCTTTTTATTTCCACTGACTGAAAGGTCAGTCAGCTGACAAATTACACTGCCCAATACCAGGTCTAGTATGGATCCTGTTCTAGTTGGGTTATTCACATATTGTTTTAAGAAGCTGTCTTTGATGCACCTAACAATTCTGCCCTATCTACCTCTCTTGCACAAAGAAGACCCCAGTCTATTTGGTGAAGTGGCAGTTACGCAATAAAGCTACCCTGTCGTTCTTGCAAATTATCCTCAGCTGCCTGCAGTTCTTTTCTCAATATCTTGTTTCTGCTGGAGGCTCTATAACGTAATCCACTCAGAGTAATTGCACCTTGTGTTTTATCCTTATGGGCTCAGTTGATAAGCCCCCATTATCCACTCCCTCTGAGAGCAGCCGCGATATTTTCCCTAATCAGTAGTGCCCTGTTTTATTAGTGGAGATCTTGAGGTTATCAGTTGCTGTCAGAGTAGCCAAGAAGAAACAGTGTAGGGGATGTGTATGTGACACACAGTGACAAGTCTGTGTGGTATTGGTGTCAAGAGTAGGTGGTTAGACTCTCCTTGTTTGGAGATGGTCACAGCCTGGTACATTTGTTACAAACACGTTACTAGTCTTTGTTTACAACTTTTTCATCTTTTTCATCTATTCAAATCACTTGTACTTTTTTATTTTTCATTATGATACCCAGACTCATCTCTGTTGCCACCCTCCACCCCCCCACTGAGCATTCCCACCTTTCCCATGGATCTGCTTATTTCCATCTAACAAATTCTCTCTCACACACACATCAAATTTTTAACTTTCCCACCCCCACCTGCATAACAAGCAATTTACAGGGGCACATTAACCTAACAACTAATACAGTGTGGCAGGATCACCCACAGGAAATCGACTCGGTCACAGGAGAGCATGCAGACTCCACACAGACAGCACCAGAGACCAGGAGTGAAGCCAGGTCACTGGTGGTGTCAGTCTGCTGAACCACCCTGGGTAACTTTGTTACAGCAGGCATGAATTAGTTTAGTTTTCATTGTCAAATTAATTGGATCTTGTGTAATGATCAGCAAACATCTGTCATCTGACCTTGTGGAGAAAGGAATGATACTGGTTGAACTGGCAGCTCTCATGTAAGGACTTCTGCATTGATATCATGAGGTTGTATGGATAGATTTCCAATACTCATAGTTCTAGAGAGACAGGTTGCAGCCTGACCTATGGTGTTATCCTCATGAAATTTGCAAGCATTCTTTGTCCTGTAGGTTTGACTGTATGTTGCAATTACCTCCCCATCCCAAAGACATGCTAACTTTTGGCTTAGTTGTTCACCGCATGTTGTCACATATGAGATGTTTGTCAACCAAATAGGGATCTGTGGAAATGGAAGTTTTTTTGTTTAGAAATTCTAACGGAAACGGTTTCCTTTCAGGCAACAGGATACTCAGTCTGAGAATGCCACATTTTTCACAATGGAACAGCTCAACAAACTGAAATCCTTCTTTGAAGAAGGCGGGGTGGAAAAAGTTACCTTTCTGATACAAGAGAAGTTATCGGAGCTGGATGGGACAGAGCTTAACATCGCAGTGACTGGAGAAACAGGTACAGGAAAATCCACCTTCATCAATGCCATGAGAGGACTTCGGAACAATGATGATGGAGCTGCTAAAGTTGATGTCATTGAAGCTACAATGAAGCCAACCGCGTACCCACATCCCAATCAGTCCAACGTCCGCTACTGGGACCTGCCAGGGATCGGATCCACAAAATTTCCAGCTGCTACTTATCTCAAGAAAATGAATTTTGAAAGATATGATTTCTTCATCATAATATCAGCTTGTCGTTTCAAAGAAAATGATGCAAAACTTGCTGAAGAGATTAAACAGCTCAGGAAAAATTTCTACTTTGTCCGCACTAAGATTGATCAAGATTTTTACTCAATGAGAAAGGGGGGAAGAAATAAAATTAATGAGAAAGAAAAGCTGGATGATATTCGGAGTAACTGTGTCAACAATTTGAGAGAAGCGGGGATTCGGACCCCACCTGTGTTCCTGATATCCAGTTTTGAACAGGATCGATATGATTTCAATCGTTTAAATAAAGCACTTGAAGATGATCTGCCATATTTAAAGAAAAGTATCTTTGTTCTGGCCTATGCAAACACAAGTGTGGAGATTGTTCAGCGGAAAAGCAAGATGCTGCAGAAACGTGTTTGGATGTCGGCAATAATTTCGGGAGCTGTAGGAGCAGTCCCCATTTCTGGTCTCTCCCTTGCTTGTGACATCACCATTCTGATTGAGGAAATAATCTATTTTCGTAAACACCTGGGTCTGGATGAAGCTTCTCTTCAAAGACTGGCCAACATCACAGAAAAACCTGTTAAAGAGCTTAAGGCCGTTGTTAACCCTCTTCTGCTGGGGATAATAAATAAAGATATAATTAAAAGGTTAGGTTGGGGTGCTACATCTGTTGCCGTTTCAGCTTTGGAAGTTGGTGTTAACTTCATCCCTATCATTGGTTCCATCTTTGGAGCAGGATCATCCTTTCTCATGACCTACAGAATGCTGACCGATGCACTGAAGGACCTTACAGAGAGTGCAGAGAGGGTGGTGAAGGTCGCATATGGCATTGATTAACTGGTCAGCACCAACATCAACACAATGAGCTCATGTTATACTGCGGTAAAAATATTCATTCAGCCTGTCACTGAACCCTGCTGTAATTCTACATGATAACTTTCCCGTTTGCTGCTTTCCTTCTGAAATATTGCTTATCCATTTCTGAGGAACACTTGTGCCTGACCGAGGGAGCGCGACTCTGTTAAAGACATGAAACAGATGGATATAAATGACATGTGACCCTAATTTGAAGAGGAGCTGAGAAGTTATCTCCAGGTGTCTGAATGATGCTCACTCGTCAATCAATAGCTCTGGGGCAGACTGTTTGGAAATTATAATGTCACAGTGTATGCATTATTGCTGTGTACAAACTGGTGTTTGCGTTTTCCCATCAATATCTATAAAGATCTGATTGTGACATCATAAAAAGGGCAATGGAAAGGCATTGCAAGAAATTACAGTATCAGATGAAACAGCAGCCAGAGATACGACTGAGTTGCAGTCAGGAATGAAAGTGAGCTGGAACAAAATCTCAGCATCTAAAGAGGAAAGAGCCTGACCAATCAGATTGTGTAACCGTTGTGGCAAAAGAACACATACACCAGACCAGTCCTGACGAAGGGCCTCGGCCCAAAACATCGACAGTGCATCTCCCTATAGATGCTGCCTGGCCTGCTGTGTTCCACCAGCATTTTGTGTGTGTTGCTTGAACTTCCAGCATCTGCAGATTTCCTCGTGTTTACACCAGAACATTTCAGGTTTAAAGGGGAAACTTGCAGAAAATACAACAATGTAGGTCACAGAGCATGTGCGGCAGACAAAAGTAAATAGCAGTGTTCAAGCATGGCATTGGAAAACTCAAACTTATCAACAGTAAAATAGTGTTAACTGAAAATGAAACACCCACATTTTATAGAGCTCATCTGGTTCCTTCTACCATCAGTGATACAGTAGCCAGTGAGCTAGATCAGCTGGAGGCTAAATAATTATTTTCAAGATTGTGTGGAGCCCATCGGCAATAGCAATGTTCACATTAGCCAAGAAGAATGAGTCTAACAGGATCAGTGTTGATTTTAAGGTCACCACCAACCCAGTCCTGAAAGTAGATCAATGCCCTTTCCCCAGGACAGAGGATATCTTTGCACCCCTTTCTGCAGGGAAGCATTTCAGCTGTGGGCTTAGCTGAGGCCGACCAACAGATGGTGACGTCAGACACAGTACTCACACATTATGATCCACCTCGTCCAGTGAAGCTTGCTTTCGTTTCCTTGCCTTAAGGTACAGGTACAGTCAAATCAACTGATATGAGATATGTATGTGAATGCTCCATAGCCTTAGTGTTACATTCCCTGACCCCTGCAGAGAAAAATAATGCACAGATTGACTGAGAGGCCTTGAATCTGGTTTGGGGAGTAAAATAGTACAACCACGACCTGTAGGGGAGAGATTTTACCGTTATTACTGATTACCAAGCACTGGTGTCCATTTTAAATCCACAGAAGAATATTCCACTGACTTCAGCAGCACAAATGCAAAGATGTGCTCTGATTCTTGGAGGACTCAATTACAAGATTGAAATCAAGAAGATGATAAATCATGCAAATGCTGATGGGTGGCCCAGTTTACACTTGGAAAAGGAATTTCCTAAAAACAATTTAGAAAAGAGGTCGCTCCCCTTGATTAAGACAAAGCACACCTGTACTGCAACATCCAGCTACAGATGGTTTAGTGGAGAGGTTTGTCCAGAGTCTAAAGACTGCACTGCGATCAACGTCAGCAGAACACATCTTTCTAACACTGAATCTGCTACCGAACACATGTGGCGGCTCACTAGATGTTCAAAAGGCAAGAAATCCAACCAAAAGCATCACTAATTACCCCTTTTCTGGAGTAACGTGGTAAATTTCCACCCCAAAAAAATGAAGAGACGTGAGGCAAACCAAATTCGAGGGATGAACGATAATGGTACTTTGCAGAATTTAGGCGATGTAATGAGGCATGTGGAGAGGAGAAATTGAGGCAGAGGAGTTTTGATGCCCATGCAACTGGCCCGGGTGAAGGTTAGATCGCACTGGGCACTGAGCCAATTTGGAGAAGTCAAGAGTGACTTTGGGATGGGCAGTGAAATTTGGATATGAAGCGAGTCGCCAGACAGCGTGGTCTTGGTTCAGAGTCTTTCACAGCAGATTTGCCTGAGCCCTAGTGCAAAATATGACACACTGTTTGGACAATTTAAATGCTGGTCTAGAAATACTGGAAAGACAGGGTGTCAGGATCAGAGGTGACATCCGATATCACTCGTTGTCCCCGCAATGACCACTCCTCTCTCCATGGTGCTGGGGCTATGTAGACTGCCCTGGCTGCTGTGCTCTGTACCCACTGATGTATTGAACTGATACTGAGGCTTTGGGTCCACTATGGGCTGCTGTGGGGATTGGAGTGAACGAATCATTTTGGTTCAGAATGCTGTTGCTGACTTCTATTGTTTGAATGATCTGTGTTTTTCTCCCTCTCTCTGCACACCAGGTGTTGGTCTTTATTTGATTTTATTATCACTGGGTTCTTTCGGGCTTCTTGCTTTGCAGTTGTTTGTAAGCAAACAAATCTCGATTGTATGATTCACACAAACTTTAATAAAAAGTGTACTTTGAAACTTGAATCAGAAATGCTCCTTGCATGTCGTAATGCAACACACTCCACAGCCAACAGCTCGCCAGATATATTGTTTGATTAAGCATTAAGTATTTACTTAATAATCTATTATGGGTTATATATAACAGTGCGTGAATGTCATACATCATCACATCACCATATCTTAAGTACATGCCTCGATAAACATAAAAATGAAGAGTACACGTTTGTCCCAGTCTCCCTGTGTTTTTTTTTGTTGCTTAGTTTCATGTTTTTGAGTTACAAAATATAACAGTGTTATTCATCCAGTCTGAGTGTGGCCTCAGATGACACTGACGGACTCACAACTGAAGTGTTGTGTCACCTGGAAGGACAGCTACCCCCGAATGGTGATGAAGCATAGAAACATAGAAGTCTTCAGCACGTGACAGGCCCTTCAGCCCACAATGTTGTGCTGACTGTGGTACCTAATCTAGAAGCTGCTAGGAACTTGCCTACCATAGCCCTCTATTTTTCTAAGCTCATGTACCTATCAAAGAGTCTCTTAAAAGACCCTATTGTATCAGCATCTACCACCTTCGCTGGCAGTGCATTTCACATGCCCACCACTCTGTGTGAAAATCTTACCTCCGACATTCCCCTTGTACCTACTTACAAGCACCTAAAAATATGCCCGCTCTTGTTAGCCATTTCAGCCTTGGGAAAACACCTCTGGCTTTCCACATGATCAAAGCCTCTCATCACCTTATGCACCTCTACCAGGTCACCACTCATCCTCTGTTGCTCCGAGGAGAAAAGGCCAAGTTCACTCAACCTATTTTCATAAGGCATGCTCTCCAATCCAGGCAACATCCTTGTAAATCTCCTCTGCACGCTCTCTATAGTATCCACTTCTTTCCTGTAGCGAGGTGACCAGAACTGAGCACAATGCTCCGTGGTGTCTAACTAAGGTCTCAGATAGCTATAATGTTACCTCATGGCTCTTGAACTCAATCCGACGGGTGATGAAGGCCAACACACCATTCACTTTCTTAGCAGCACTGTCAACCTGCGCAGCAGCTTTGAGCATCCTATGGATTCAGACCACAAAATTTCACAGCTTTTCCACACAGCGATACTGTATTCTGCCATCATATTTGACCTACCAAAATGAACTACCTCATACTTATCTGTGTTGAACTCCATTTGCCACTTCTCAGCCCAGTTCTACATCCAATTGACGTCCCACTGTAACCTCTGATAGTCCTCCACACTATCCACAACACCCCCAACGTTTGTGTCATTAGCAAGCTTACTAAGTCATCCCTCCACTTCTTCATCCAGGTCATTTAGAAAAATCACAAAGAGAAGGGATTCCAGAACAGATCCCTGTGGAACACCACTGAACACTGTCCTCCATGCAGAATATGAACCATCCACCACCAGCCTTTGCCTTCTGTTGTCAAGCCAATTCCGGATCCACAAAGCCAGGTCTCCTTGGACCCCCTGCCTCGTTACTTTCTGAGTGAGTCTCAAATGGGGAAACTTATCAAATGCCTTCCTGAGATCCATATACACACATCCACTGCTCTGCCTTCATCAATGAGGGAGAAGGTGTAGGGATAGGTTTAGAATGCACACGTGCAGGGATACAATTTGTCAACGAGGTCAGTGGAGAAGGAAGAGTAGACAAGGGAATCACACAGTGAGCATTTCCTGTGGAGAGGCAGTGTGTGGGATGGGGTGGGGTACAGTGGAATAGAAAGATGTACTTAGTGGTAGGAACCCGTTGGAAAGGGTGAATGTTACGGAGAATGATATGCTTGATACTGAGGCTTTTGTGGTGATAAGTAAGGACAAGGGAAACCCTGTCCCTGTTATGGGATGGGATGGGATGGGATGGGATGAGGACAGATGTTTGAGTAATAGAGAACGTGGCTGGTGAGGGCAGCAATGATGGTGGTAGAAGGGAAACCTTGTACTTTGAAAAAAAGGAGCTAGAAACATAAAACCTACAGCACTATTGGTGTCCTGCTGTAACATCTGACAACCCTCCACACTATCCATAACACCACAACTCCACCAACCTTTGTGTCATGAGCAAATTTACTACCCATTCCATCCACTTTCTCATTCAGGTCATTTATAAGAATCATGGAGTTGGGGTCCCAAAACAGATCCCTGAGGCACACAACTGGTCACCAACCTCCATGCAGAATATGACCTGTCTAATTCCGCACTTTGCCTTCTGTGGGCAACCCAGTTCTGGATCCACAAAGCAATGTCCCCTTGGGTCCCATGCTTCCTTACTTTCTCAGTAAGCCTTACAAGGGGTACCTTATCAAGTGCCTTGCTGAAGTTCATATACACTACATCTACTGTTTACCTTCATCAATGTGTATAGTCACATCAAAAATTCAGTCAGACTCGTGTGGTATGACCGGCCTTTGACAAAGCCATGTTAACTATTCCTAATCATATAATGCCCCTCCAAATGTTTATAAATCCTGCCTCTCAGGATATTCTCAATCAACTTACCAACCACTGAAGTAAAACTCATTGGTCTATAATTTCCTGGGCTATCTCTACTCTCTACTACAATCCTCCAGAACCTCTCCCATCCCCACTGATGATGCAAAGATCATTATCAGATGCTCTACAATTTCCTCACTCACCTGCCACAGTAGCCTCAGGTACATCTCATCTGATCCCGGTAACTTACCCAACTTTCCAAAAGGTCCAGCACATCCTCTTTCTTAATATCAACCTGCTCAAGCTTTTCAGCCCACTGTATGTCATCCCTACAATCACCAAGATCCTTTTCCGTAGTGAATACTGAAGCAAAGTTTTCATTAAGTACCTCTGCTATCTCCATTGGTTTCATACACACTTTTCCACTGTCACACTTGTTTGGTCCTATTCTCTCACATCTTAACATCTTGCTCTTCACATACTTTTACAGTGCCTTGGGGTTTTCCTTATTCCTGGCCCCTTAATCCTGGCCCCTTCTTGCTCCCATAATTTCATTCTTAAACTCCTTCCTGCCTGCCATAAATCTTCTAGATGAAATAATGCCCAGTGATACACTTTGTACTTCATACTGCTGGGGTGTGCAGTTCAATGAGAATATAAATATGTAAAGGGATCTGCCAGATGTGAACACCTCACCTGTAGAATGCAGAGTAATGGACACAGCTGATATCTTCTAGACCACCCAGTCACAAACATCTTTTCATTACAATGGTTGATCAGATATTTGGTAGAATTACCCTCTTCCATTAGATACAAATCATACTTAATGACACATGGAATAAAGAAATCGACGAGTCCAGAATCCAGTGAATCACAGTAACTCTTGAGATTTACAGTGGGTTGTTGTCACAGTGTTGGTCACTGATCTACAATATGTATGTTCACCTGTGAAGATATATTCACACAAGTTTGTCCCAGTCTTTTCATTGGTGAGTGTCTGGGTCAATGAGTGATTTCCACAGCGGGGGAAAAGAAAGAATGCTCACAGAAATGTTGAAACAGCTTGCAATTGGCTGAATCACACCTTTTAGCTGGATGTCACAGTTTTTAAAAACTGAATGCATTTCAAAAAAAAAATTAAAAGATTGATTAAAGATTACCGGTGTATTGAAACATTGAAACTTACAGTGAAATACATCATGTGAGGCAACGTCCAATACAGTCCAGGGATGTTCTGGGGACAGCCCACAATTGTCACCATGATTCTGGTGCCAATATAGTGTGGCCACAACTTACTAACCCTGACCTGTGCATATGGGAGGAAACCAGCACATCCAGAGGAAATGCACATAATCACAGGGAGTACATGTCTCCTTATCAACAGTAATGGGAATTGAACACGGACTTTCCAATCCCTGGGTCTAGATCATTATGATACGGTGCTGCCTGATATCCTAGAATGATTAAAGATCAGAAAACTATTAGAATTGTACAAGAGAAAATATACTTAATAACTAACCAAGGAACTGTAGTAAAATTAACAAATTAAACAATGTAAATTCCATTAAACTTAAAGTGATCTTTCACAGCCATTTAGAGTCAAAGAGTCATAGAAAAGAACAACTCACTCCACACTGTCCTGACCCTCTGAGTTACAAACTTCTCCCTCATGTTCTGGGTGAACTTTTCAACTTTCTCCCTTAACCCATGACTCTGGATTGTAGTCCCATCAACCCTCAGTGGAAAAAGTCTGCTAGCATTTACCTTATATATATCCTTCATAATTTTGTACACCTCTGTAAAATCTCCACTCAATCTTCTACAGTCTAAGGAATAATGTCCTAAGGACATAATGTCTAAGGAATAATATTCAAAGTTTTCTTATTATTCAAGTCCTGGAGATATCCTTGTAAATTTTCTTGGTATTCTTTCAACCTTATTTACATCGATCCTGTACCTAGTTGACCAATCTCCAAGCAACAGACACAAAATGCTGGACTCAGCAGTCCAGGCAGCATCTATGGAAGTTGACCCTTCGGCAGGACTGAAGAAAAAAAGGTAAGGAGTAGAGTTAAAAGGTTGGGGTAGGGGAGGGAGAAGCAGACGATGACAGTTGAATCTGGGAGCAGGAGGGGTGAAGCAAAGAGCTGGGAAGTTGATTCCTAAAAGAGATGCAGGGCTGGAAAAGGGGGAAACTAATAGGAGAGGACAGAAGGCCACGGAAGAAAGAAAGAAAAGGGGTTGAAGCACCAGAGGGAGGCGAAGGCTGGCAATGAGACAAGGTGAGAGAGGGGAAAGGAGACAGGGAACAGTGAAGGCATGGAGGTATTACTGGAAATTCAAGAAATCGATGTTCATACCATCAGGTTGTAGGCTACTCAGATAGAATATAAGGTGCAAACACGAGGAAATCTGCAGATGCTGGAAATTCAAACAACAACACACACAAAATGTTGGTAGAACACAGCAGGCTAGGCAGCAAATATAGGGAGAAGCACTGTCGACGTTTTGGGCCGAGACCCTTTGTCAAGACAGGACATAGAATATAAGGTGTTGTTCCTTCAACCTAGTGTGACCTCATCGCAACAGTAGAGGAGTCCATGGATAGACATTTCAGAATGGGAATGGGAAGTGGAATTAAATGGCTGCTGGGAGAACCCGCTTTTTCTGGCAGATAGAGTGTAGGCGCTCAGTGATTTGGTCTCCCAATCTGCATCACGTATCACTGATATAGAGGAGGCCACACCAGGAGCACTGGACACAGTATATGAACCCAACAGATTCACAGGTGAAGTGACACCTCACCTGGAAGGACTCTTTGGGGTCCTTAATGGTAAGGAAGGAGGGGGTGCAGGGGCATGTGTAGCATTTGTTCTGCTTGCAAGCATAAGTGCCAGGAGGGAGATCAGTGGGGATGGACTAATGGACAAGAGAGTTGTGTAGGGACGATCCCTGCAGAAAGTGGGAGTGGGGTGGGGGCGTCAAGGGAAAGGTGTGCTTGGTGGTGGGATCCCTTTGGAGATGGCGGATGTTGCAGAGAATTATGTGCTGCAATCCAATCTGGACCTCACCAATGTCTTATAGAATTTCAACATCACATCTCCTGCACACAGTACTTTGATTTATGAAGTCCAATCCCCCAAAAGGTTTCCTTCTGATCCTGTTATGATCCTATCTACCTGTAACACAATTTTTAATGTATTATGGACCAATATCCTCAGATCCCTTTGTTCTAGCATTCTGCTCAGTGTCCTATCATTCACTGTGTAAGACCTACCTTGGTTGGTCCTATTGAAGTGCAACTCCTCACACTTGTCTGTATTAACTTCCACATGCCAATTTTTCAGCCCATTTTGCTAACTGATCCATATTCCTCTGCAAGCCATGGTAGTCTTCCTTGCTGTCCACTACTCCTCAATTTTTGTGTCATCCACAAATTTGCTGATCCAGTTGACTACATTGTCTTCTAGGTCATTGATATAGATGACAAACAACAATAAACCCTGCACCAGTCCTGCGGCATACCACTAGTCACAGTCCCCTGTCAGAAAGGCAATTATCTACGACCACTCTCTAGCTTCTCCCACAAAGGCAATGTCTAATCCAATTTACTGCCTCATCTTCAATGCTGAACCTTCTCGACGAACCTTCCATGTAGGACTTTGTAAAAATACCTTGCTAAAATCCATATAGAGAACATCCTTCAATTTTCCTGTTAACTTCCTCAATAAAATCTATTAGATTAATTTCACTTAATCTACCACACACAAAACCATGCCAGCTATCCCTGATCAGTCCATGTATCTGGTCTCTTGGAATGATTTCCAATGACTTTTCCACAACTGATGTCAGACTCATTAGCCTATAATTTCCTGGTTTATGTTCACAGCCTTTCTTGAATAACAGAACAACATTGTCTATCCTTCAATCCTCTGTTAACTATCCTGATATAAGGATGGTTTAAATATCTTTGGTAGGGCCCCAGAATTTTTGCACTTTCCTCCCGTAGGAACCCCAGAATCCTGAGCTGCCAGTCCTGCCCATCATGTAACCAAGCCTCACTAAAGTCTGCAATATCATAATTCCACATGTTGATCCTTGCCCAGAACTTTTCTGCCTTTCCTACAATACCTTTACCATTGAAATACATGCCACTATACATGCCAAATACAGGACACTAGTCTCACCATGCTCAATCCTTTGATTCCTGACATTATCTGAAGTTTTACCAACATCTTACCATTTCCCTTATCGGAAAAGGATGGTGTCACTGCTCCTGGCAGTCTAGGCTGCCTCAAGTTCAAAGTTCAAATTAAGCATTATCATTGTATGTATATGATACCATGTTCTACCCTGAGATTCATTTACTTGCCGGCATTCAGAGTAGAACAAAGAAATACAGTAGAATCTATGACAAACTGATGCAAAGACGGACAAGAAAACTGCAAAAGAAGACAAACTGTGTAAATACAAATAAATAAACACAAACACAAATAAATGAATAAATACATAAACAAACACTGATAGGCAGACGAATAAGGAAAGAAAGAAAGAAAGCTGAGAACAAGAGTTGTAGAGTTCTTGAAAATTAGTCCATAGGTTGTGTTCAGTGATCAGTTCAATGTTAAGGTGAGTAAATTATCCACGTTGGTTCAGGAGCCTGATGACTGAAGGGTAATAACTGTTCCTAAGCCTGGGGGACCTAATGCTCCTGTTCCTAGTTCCCAAAGGCAGCAGTGAAAATAGAGCATGACCTGTATGGTGAGGGTCCTTGGTGATGGATCTGTGTAGAGATTTAACAGTGTCATTATCAGCAAACAGACAAAATTTCACAGATCGTGATGATGTTCCCTCCTGCACAACATGTTTGGACCAGGAACATCAGGATTACCATCAATCAAAATTAAGTTGGTAACAGCAGACATAATGCACTCTGCTGGTTGCCACCAGGGTCATTAAATCAATGTTTAGTGATGGTAAAGGTTACTCTGTGTTTGAAAATGTGATAATCAGCAGGGACCAGTGATGTGAAATCCTTGGGACTGAGGGGAGGGAGAGGAGAATAACCTGAAAAAGGGCCTGGAGATGTCTTGTTACACTGGGAAGAATGGTGACATCTGGATGTAGATGCTGGTGAGGTGGATGTTGAAGACAAGAAAATCCTCTCCATGTTCTGGATGGGTGGAAAGTGTGTGAGAACAGAAGTGTGGGATGAAGACTGAAAGTTGCCGAGGAATGAGGACGAATCACAGTTGGGATCCTGGAAAAGAATCTTAACAAATTTCAGAGTTCAAAGTATATTTATTATCAAAGTACATTAATGTCACCAAAAACAACCCTGTGATTCATTTCCTTGTGGGCATACTTAATAAGATCTTAATAGAATAACAACTACAATAGAATTCATGAAAGACCATTTCTCTCAATGATAGGGTCTGTGAAGTTGAGTGAAGTTATCCCTAACGTTAAAAACCTGATGGCTGAGGGTCAATAATTGATCCTGAACTTGGTGGTGTGGGTGCCAAGGTTCCCCTACCTCATTCCTGATTTCATCAATGAGATGAGAGTATGTCCTGTGTGGGGGGGGGGGGGGGAATTTGTGATGATAGATGCTGCTGTATTGCTCAGCAGTGGGGAGGGCTTTAATCGTAAAGGACTGGGTAGTATCCACAACTTTTTGTAGGATTTCCCATTCAAAGGCATTGGTATTTCTCTACCAGGCTGTGATTCAGCCAGTCGATATACACTCCACTACAGATCTAAGGATGTTTGTGAAAGTTTTAGATGTCATGCCAAATCTCCACAAACTCTGAAGGAAGTAGAGGGGCTGCCGTGCTTTCTTTGTTACCACACTTAGGTGCTGGGCCCAGGACAGATCCTCTGAAATAATAACACCGAGGAATTTAAAGTTGCTGACCCTCTTCAACTCTGATCCTCAGATGAGGACTGGCTCATGGACCTCTGGTTTCCTCCTTCAGAAGTCAACGTTCAGCTCCTTGGTCTTGCTGACATTGAGCAAGATGTGGTTATGGCATCTCGGCCAGATTTTCAATCTCACTCCAATATCCTGATTCATCATCAGCCTATGATAGTGGCGTTATCAGCAAACTTGAATGTGGCATTGGAGCTGTGTGTAGCGACTTGCCAATCTGAATCATGTCACCCAGTACAGGAAGGAAAATATTGGAAAATGGGGTTAGAGATTTGCTGATGCTTTGAAAATTCTATTGTGGTTCCAGGAAAACCTTCTTCGTTGCTGCTGCTGCTGTGAGGTCCGGGACTCTGATGGGAAGAACAGGCCCCCAGTCCTCGGGGTCGCATTGCTGATGGCCGTTGGCGGAGCTGTCTTAATACGTTCGGCAGAGGATGGTGCTCGGAGAAGCTGTGCCGGAGGGGATGGTCGTCGGCACGGAGGTTCGATGGACTTGGAGTCCGCTGTGGTCAGGTCGCTTTCGGTGTGTTCTGTGTCTGTGAGGCTGGGTTCGACGGAGCTTTCACTGTGTGCTGCGTCTGCGAGGCTGAGTCGGGTGGCGCTATGGAAGTCCATAGCAGGGGTATTCCCTTCTGCCGCCTGCGTGGGATGGCAAGTCTGTCGGGACCCTGGGGACTTGTGGAAACTGTGTGGTGATTTCTTTTGAACTTATAGTCCTTTAACATCTTTGGGCTATTTTTACTGTGACCATAGACTGGTTCTTATCAATGCTATTGTTTGCACTGTCGTAACTATATGTTGTAACTATGTGGTTTTGTGCAGGTCTTGTTGCTTTAGTTTTTGGTCTTGTTTGTCTGATGGATTTGGAGCTCCTTTCCGGGGAATGCGCTAAGAAGGTAGCGCAATATTAATATGCAGCAGCCTCTCCGGACTCTTGATTGGGGATTGCCAAATGTTATGTGGATATTCTGGTGTAGTCTATTTTCTCATATGCTTTGTGATATCATTCTGGAGGAACGTTGTCTCATTTTTTAACTGCATTGCATTTGTGGTATCTAAGTAACAATAAACTGAATCTGAATCTGAATCTGAACATAACCATTGACTCCTCTACACTGGCTGCTATCCTCTTCACTCAGTTCAATCAAGTGAA
The DNA here is from genome assembly GCF_030144855.1 of Hypanus sabinus. Taxonomy (NCBI): domain Eukaryota; kingdom Metazoa; phylum Chordata; class Chondrichthyes; order Myliobatiformes; family Dasyatidae; genus Hypanus; species Hypanus sabinus. The sequence continues at coordinate 77,307,161 of NC_082713.1, read as the reverse complement.
TACAATAAATTTCAATTCATTCCCCTTCCAGTAGCAGGTGTTTTGCTGATTCTCCCTTAAAATTACACAATTTCACCCTCTCTCAGGGGATAAGTATCCTGCTGGAGATGCCATCAGACAAATGGACTTACACACTGGCTGACGATCATCATTTCAAGCAAAATAATCAAAGGCAACATGATGTACTGTGGAGCATCAAGCAGAAATTTTAATAAATGTGGTCAATGGAAACAAAGTCTCTCAACCAGCAAACAGAGAACTTAATATGAACCAGTGTTGATTTATTGTGTTTTCAGCCAATTGAACAGTCAAGGACTGTGGTTCCCAAAGTGGGTGATATCGCTCCAATTGGGACAGTAAAAGTTTATTAGCAGGTGATAATGATAAAGGGGGCAGTTGGGGTAGGGGCAATCAGTAGCAAGGTGGGTGGTGCAGCTGAGGGATAAATAAATTATTTTAAGAAATTAATTACTTGTTATTAGCATTTGATCCTCATACTTGTACCATCTTTCACCATAAACTTTTCATGAAAAAGCTGATGGTAAACGATCTCCAAAAACAATGAAGAGGTTCGCGAAGACGAGGCTGATTCGAACGTTGAAGCTCATGGATGCATTGTAAAGTCAGGCCATGTTCGAGGCAAATTTGGTTTGAGGTCAAAGCAAATTCAAGGCAAAGACGGAGTGAGGTGGAGGCATTTTCTTGGCGAGTGGAGCGGAGCGGAGCTAGGTTGGAAGGGAGGAGAGGCAGATTCGAGATCTGTCCACATAAACAGAGAGTGGTTTGATTGATCTAGTCACCAGGATGATTCGGAAAGGTCAGGTATGTACTGAAACGTTGCAGCAGGGTCCAGACCCCGAGCACATCAATACAAGAGCACAAGGTCCTAGTGCAACAAATTATCCAGTGCTTAGGTGATCCAGACGCTGGACCAGATGGATTATAAATGCAGAATGTTTGGAGGAGAAGTGAGGGTCGGGCCATTTCTGCTCACTGCTCTGCGATGTTTATTGTGCTCTGCACTGAACTGAGACTGCGGCTGGGGCCTGCTCCAGCTGCTCTGGGCTTTGTGTCTGAGGTTCACTTTTGTTCCAAATACTACTTGTTTACTTTTATTGTCTGTATGGTTTGTTTTCTTTCTCTCTGCTCAAAGGGTGATTGTCAGTTTTTCAGTGGGTTCTTTTGTGTTTGTTTTGTGTATGCTTGTAAGGAGACAAATCTGAAGGTCATATAATAGAAAAAACATAGAAAACACAGAAAAACTACAGCACAATACAGACCCTTTTGCCCATAAAGTTGTGCCGAACATGTCCCTACCTTAGAAATTACTAGGGTTACCTGTAGTCCTCTATTTTTCTAACCTCCATGTACCTATTCAAAAGTCTCTTAAAAGACCATGTCATGTCCACCTCCACCACCATTGCTGGCAGCCCATTCCACACACTCACCATTCTCTGGGTAAAAAAGTTACCCCTGACATCTCCTCTGTACCTACTCCCCAGCACTTTAAACCTGTGCCCTCTTGTGGCAACCATCTCAGCCCTGGGAAAAAGCCTCTGACTATCCACATGATCAATGCCTCTCATTGTCTTGTACACCTCTATCAGGTCATCTCTCATCCTCCATCACTCCAAGGAGAAAAAGCCAAATTCACTCAATCTGTTTTCATAAGGCATGCTCCCCAATCCAGGCAACATTCTTGGAAGTCTCCTGTGTACCTTTCTAACATTTCCACATCCTTCCTGTAGTGAGGTGACCAGAACTGATCACAGTACTCCGAGTGGGGTCTGACCAGGGTCCTATATAGCTGCAACGTTACCTCTTGGCTCCTAAATTCAATTCCATAGTTAATGAAGTCCCATATACCGTATGCCTTCTTAACCACAAAGTCAACCTGCGCAGCTGCTTTGAGCGTCCTATGGACTCGGACCCCAAGGTCCCTCTGATCTTTCACACTGCCAAGAGTCTTACCATTAATACTATATTCTGCCATCATATTTGACCTACCAAAATGAACCACTTCACACTTATCCGGGTTGAACTCCATCTGCCACTTCTCAGCCCAGTTTTGCATCCTATCTATATCCCACTGTAACCTCTGACAGCTCTCTACACTATCCACAACACCCCCAACCATTGTGTCATCAGCACACTTACTAAATCATCCCTCCACTTCCTCATCCAGGTCATTTAGAAAGATCACAAAAAGTAAGGGTCCCAGAACAGATCCCTGAGGCACACCACTGGTCACCGACCTCCATGCAGAATATGACCCTCCTACAACCACTCTTTGCCTTCTGTGGGCAAGCCAGTTCTGGATGCACAAAGCAATGTCTCCTTGGATCTCATGCCTCCTTATATTCTCAATATGCCTTGCATGGGCTACCTTGTCAAATGCCTTTCTGAAATCCATATACACTACATCTACTGCTCTTCCTTCATCAATGTGTTATGTGTTAATGTATACATACTTTGATAATAAGGTACTTTGAAATTTGAATGATTGCAATAACCATGCAATCACCTCATCTCTTGCTGACCTACGTTCTCTTAGCCTTTGCTCGAAGCGGGTTACAAATATTGAAAGGCAATATGACATTTCTGTACTTGGCATATCATGATAAATCTTGACTGAATAATCCTGTTACTTCTCTGGCCAGCCCGTGCATTATTGCTGTTCACTACTGTAGTACAGTGGTTCCCGAACATTTTTCTGTTTATGTCCCCTGGGTTCCTGGACCACATTCCCAGTATCATAGTGCAACTATTCACTGATTCATTGCTTTTTCATCTTTCAGTGAGATGGATGGGCTTGGGGCAGTGATATCAGATTCTCAACATCAGACTGAGTGTCACTCATGTGTCTCAGATCCCCACATTCAGTAACTTACAGTCTGTTTTGTTACTTCGAAAGAAGTTGGGACACTGCACTGAAACCACGCTCCACTAAATATGATGATTGAAAGGTAATAAGGAACATCTTGACCTATTTGCACAGTGCAGGATAGTGTTGAGATTTCTTTCTGCAACCAAAAGTCCTGATATCCTTACATGCCATGACTAATCAAGGACCTCGCAACCTTTGCCTTAAATACACCCTGTATCTTACCACCAGAGCCATTTGTGGCAATGAATTCCACAGATTAACCATCCTCTGGCTAAGAAAAATCCACCTCATCTCTGTTCTAAATGGACGTCTCTCTATTTTGAGGCTGTGCCAACCAAAGGAAACATCCTGTTCAAATACATTCTATCTAGGCCTTTCAACATTGAATTGGTTTCAGCGAGATACCCACTCATTCTTCAAAACTCCAGACAGTATGGGCCCAGAGTCCTCAATTGCTGCTCATATGATAACCCTTTCATTCCCGGAAACACCTCATTAACCTGCTCTGAACCCTCTCCAATGAGAGCATATCCTTCCTTCAATAAGGGGCATAAAACTGCTCACAATATTCCAAGTGAGGCCTCACCAGTGCCCTACAAAATCCTCAGCACAACATTCTTGCTTTTATATTCTAGTCCTCTGGAAACAAATGTGAATATTGCATTTGCCTTCCTCATCAGCCTTCAAATTAACCTTTAGGGAATCCTGCACAAGGATTCCCAAGTACCTTTGCACCCCAAATTTTAGAAATGTTCTACCTGTAGTCTATTTTCTCCTTCTACTAAAGTGCATGACCGTACACTTCCCAACACTGTCTTCCAGCTGCCTCATCTTTGCCCATTCTCCTAATCTGTCAAAGTCCTCTGTAGCCTCTCTACTGTCTGAAAACTACCTACTGCTTTACCTATCTTCATTTCATCTGCAGTCTTGGTCACAAAGCCATCTATTTCATCACACATGTCCCAGATATACAACTTAAAAATAAATGGCCCCAAAGCAGACTCCTGTGGAACACCAGTAGTCACCAGCAGCCAATCTGAAAAGGATCCCTTTTTTCCCCACTGTTTGCCTTCTGCCAATCAGCTAATGTATTATCTATGTGAGTATTTTTCCTCTAATACCATGGGCTCTTAACTTGACAAGCAGCATCATGTGTGTCACAGGGGCCTTCTGAAAACCAAGTACACAACATCCACTGATTATCCTTTGTCCATCTGGCTTGTTATTTCTTTAAAGAATTCCAACGGATATGTCAGGGAAGATCTTCCCTTAAGGAAACCATGCCGACTTTAGCCAATTTTGCCATGTACTTCAAAGTATCCCAAAACCACATCCATTTAACCTCAACCCCATTGTTGTCCCACCCACTGTGGTAAGGCTGACTGGCATATTATTTCTTTTCTTCTGTCTTCTTGAAGAGTGGAGGGACATTTGCAATTTTCCAGTCTTCTGGAATCATGCCAGAATCTATTTGATTCTTGGAAAACCACTTCTAATACCTCCATAATCTCTTCAGCTTTCAGTTTTAGAACCATAGGGTGTAGTCCATCAGGTCTAGGTGATTTATCTACCTTCAAACCTATTAATTTCCCAAGCACCATCTCTCTAGTCATAGCAAACTGCACTCACTTCTGCCGCTTGACACTCTTGAACTTCCAGCTTGCTACTAGTGTACTTCACAGTGAAGACTGATGCAAAATACTTAATCATTTCCTTGTCTTCCCATTACTATCTCTGCAATATCATTCTCCACTGGTCCAAGATCTACTCCCGTCTCTTTTTTACTCTTTATTCATCTGAAAAAGCTATTATGGGTTTTCTTTGCTTAAAAAAGCTTCCCAATCCTCGAAGTTCCCACAGAGTTTTTACTCTAAGATTTGTTCTCTCTTTGGCTGTTATGTTGGCTTTCACTTCCCATGACAACCACAGATGAGTCATCCTGCCTTGACAATACTTCGTCTTTGGGATGTATCTATCCTGTTCCTACTAAATTGTTCCCAGGAACTCCAGCCACTACTGTTATGCTGTCATCCCATCTAGAGTCCCCTTCCAATCATTTGGTCAGATCCTCTCCCATGCCTCTGTAATTCCCTTTTCTCTACCATAATACTGACACATCTGACTTTAGCTTCTCCCTCTCAAACTACTGGGTGAATTCTATCATATAATGCTTAGTAATGGTTCCATTATCCTTTACTCTCTAATCATATCAAATTCATTACACAGCACCCAATCCAGAATTACAGATTGATAAAGGGCCAGCTTGGATTAATTCCACAAATCCTCTCTCTTGGGTTCCAGCATCAACTTAATTTTCCCAAGCTACCTGCATATTGAAATCCATCCCAGTGCCTGTTTGATATGCATTTTCTATCTCACACTGCACTTTGTAGACCACATCCGAGCTACTTTTCTGAGGCCTGTAGATAACTCCTATCAGGGTTTTTTTTTACCCTTACTGTTTCTTAACTTTACCCCCAAGGATTTTACATCTTCTGATCCTATATCACCTCGCTCTAAAGATGTGGTTTCACATTTTACCAGCAGAGCCACTTCTCCTCTTCTGCCTACATTTCAATAGATTGTATATCCTTGGATATTAAGCTCCCAACTATCATTCTCTTTTAGCCATGACTCCGTTATACCCACAACATCATATCTGCCAATCTCTAACTGTGCTACAACATCATCTATTTTCTGACGGTCTCACCATACACGACCTCTGATGTTAACCAACAGCCCTATTCTCAGTCCTATCACTCCGGTTGCTATTCCCCTACCAGTTTAGTTTTATCACTACCACCCACCACCCCCCCTCCCCACAACAGCTCCAGCAAGGATATTGGTCCTCCTTGAGTTCAGGTGTAGCCGGTCCATTTTGTACTGATCATACCTTCACCAGCAGAGATCTCGATGATCCAGAAATCTGAAACCTTGCCCCCAGTACCAGTTTCTCTCTCATGCATTCAACAGCCACATCATTCTATTCTTGCACTCAATGGCGCATGGCACAGGCAGTAATCCACAGATGGTTAGCCTGCTGGTCCTGCTTTTCAGCTTTCCACCTAGCTTTCTAAATTTTCTCTTTAGGACCTCCCCTCTTTTCCTTCCGATGTCACTGGTACCAATAAGAATCAGAACATCTGGCTGCTCACCCTCCCCTTTAATGTGTCATGATCTGAGACATCCCTGAAACTGGCAGCTGGGAGGCAACATACCATCTGAGACACTCTATGGCATCCACCGACTCACCTCTCACTGCGGAATCTCCTATTACAACTATATTCTTTCTTTGTCTGCTTCCCTTCTGAGCCCCAGCATAAGACTCAGTGTCAGAGACCTGGGCACTGTGGCTCCTCCCTGGTAATTTGAGCCCACAACCCACCAAATATATCCAAAATGGTCGGGGAATGGCCACAGGGGAACCCTGTACTGACTGCCTATCTTCCTTCTCTCTTCTGCCAGTCCTGACAGACACCCATTCACCAGCCTCCTGCAACCTAGGGGTGACTACATCCCTGTAGCTCTTATCTGTCATCTCTCTTATGGACTGAAGGTATATCTCCAGTTCATTAACACACTGTCTGAGGAGCTGAAGCTTGGTGCACCTGGTGAAAGTGTGGTTATCCAGGAGACTGCAAGTCTACCAGAATTACTACATTTCACACAATGAACAAAATACTGTCCCTTGAGCCATTCTTACTGCCCAAATGATACACTTACAGATGAAGAATGAGATAGAAAAAGCTTACCAGCTATTTACAATAGTGGCAACAGCACAGTAAATCTTTGAGGTCCTGAATTCAAAAGCTTTCCATCAGAGTTGGGTTGAGCATTGAGCTAGCAACTTGCCCTCATAAAAAACAAATAATATGGAAACAGTAACAATGGTACCTGATATACCACAAGGTATGAAAAGGTACAACAACAAATACTTAAGTCACCATTGCCAAAGCCAAAAGTCTGCCCAACACTGGCCCTCTCCAACAATGCCTTGTCAGTTTCCCCTGCCTTATTTTTATTTGACTTTGTTAATGAATCTTTAACTCCAATTGGCTGCTCTTCAAGCTGTGAGAAAACAGCTATGAACCACTGATGTTGTCTGTGAATTACACAGTGAATGGGGAATATGATAGGGAGAGGTTTTTGAAGAAAATAATAATCCCACGATGGTGCCCCATCTGTTGCACAAGCAAGGTTGTTAGTGAATGAAATGTGCTCTCTTTGAAAAATTGTCCAACAACCCAAAATACTGACTTCCCCTACAAGTAAAGTCGTCAAGTCAACTTTTACTGTCATTTCGACCACAACTGCTGGTACAGTGCATAGTAAAAATGAGACAAAATCTTTCAGGACTATGGTGTTACATGACACAGTACAAAAATCTAGACTTAAAAACATAATAAGAAAACACAGAGAAAGCTACACTAGACTACAGACCTACACAGGACTACATAAAGTGCACAAAACAGTGCAGGCATTACAATAAATATTAAACAGGACAGTAGGGCAAGGTGTCAGTCCAGGCTTTGGGTATTGAGGAGTCTGATAGTTTAGGGGGAGAAACTGTTACACGGTCTGGTCGTGAGAGCCAGAATGATCAAGATCGTGCAAGATCCAAGATGGTGGCACGACGCAGCTTGCTGCGGCCACTCCGGAACTGATTATCTGTTATTTGTGAAGTGGGGTGCCACGCGCAATCATGATCAATTAAAAACGGATGTGGGAGCACGGAGAAATATTGGGAAATTCCAGGAAGACCTTCTTCGTTGCTGCTGCTGTGAGGTCCGGGACTCTGCTGGGAAGAACAGGCCCCCAGTCCTCGGGGTTGCGTTGCCGATGGCCGTTGGCGGGGCCGTCTTAATATGCTCAGCAGAGGATGGTGCTCGGAGAAGCTGTGCCGGAGGGGATGGTCGTCGGCACGGAGGTTTGACGGACTCAGGTCGCTTTCACTGTGTGCTGCGTCTACGAGGCTGAGTCAGGCGGCTCTGTGGAAGTCCATAGCGGGGGTACTCCCTTCTGCCGTCGGCATGTGATGGCGAGTCTGTCGGGACCCTGGGGACTTGTGGAAACTGTGGTGATTTCTTTTGAACTTACAGAACTTTAACATCTTGGATTATTTTTACTGGGACCATAGTCAGTTTTTTTTAAAATCAATTATGCTATTGTTTGCACTGTTGTAACTATGTAGTTTTGTGCAGGTCTTGTAGCTTTAGTTTTTGGTCTTGTTTTTGTCTAGTGGATTAGGAGCGATATTAATACACATCAGCCTCTCTGGACTCTGGATTGGGGATTGCCAAACGTTACATGGATTTTCTGGTGTAGTCTGTTTTGTCATATGCTTTTGTGATATCATTCTGGAGGAACGTTGTCTCATTTTTTAATTGCATTGCATTTGTGGTTTCTAAATGACAATAAACTGAATCTGAATCTAAATGCTTCAGAGCCTTTTCCCAGATGGCAGGAGGGAGAAAAGATTTATGAGGGGTGCATGGGGTCCTTCATAATGCTGTTTCCTTTGCGGATGCAGCGTGTAGTGTAAATGTCCATAATGGCAGGAAGAGAGACCCCGATGATCTTCTCAGCTGACATCACTTTCCACTGCAGGGTCTTGCGATCCGAGATGGTGCAATTTTGGAACCAGGCAGTGATGCAGCTGCTCAGGATGCTCTCAATACAACCCCTGTAGAATGTGATGAGGATGGGGGGTGGGAGATGGACTTTCCTCAGTCTTCGCAGAAAGTAGAGACGCTGCTGGGCTTTCTTTGCTATGGAGCTAGTGTTGAGGGACCAGGTGAGATTCTCCATCAGGTGAACACCAAGAAATTTGGTGCTGTTTACAGTCTCTACCGAGGAGCCATTGATATTCAGCGGGGAGGGGTCGCTCTGTGCCCTCCTGAAGTCAACATCCATCTTTTTTGTTTTGTTCACATTCAGAGACAGGTTGTTGGCTCTGCACCAGTCCATTAGCCGCTGCACCTCCTCTTTGTAAGCTGACTCATTGTTCTTGCTGATGAGACCCACCACAGTTGTGTTATCGGCGAACTTGATGATGTGGTTCGAGCTGTGAGTTGCAGCACAGTCATGGGTCAGCAGAGTGAACAGCAGTGGACTGAGCACGCAACCCTGGGGAGCCCCCGAGCTCAGTGTGATGGTGTTGGAGATGCTGCTCCGGATCTGGACTGACTGAGGTCTCCCAGTCAGGAAGTCTAGGATCCCGTTGCAGAGGGAGGTGTTCAGGCCCAATAGGCTCAGCTTTCCAGTCAGTTTCTGAGGGATGATTGTGTTGAATGCTGAACTGAAGTCTATGAACAGCGTCCGAACGTATGTGTCTTTTTTGTCCAGGTGGGTTAGGGCCAGGTGGAGGGTGGTGGCAATGGCATCATCTGTTGAGCAGTTGGGATGGTACGCAAACTGCAGGGGGTCCAGTGAGGGGGGCAGCAGGGTCTTGATATGTCTCATGACAAGCCTCTCAAAACACTTCTTGATGATGGACATGTGTGCATCGGGACAGTAGTCATTCAGGCAGGTCACTGAAGACTTCTTCGGCATGGCGACGATGGTGGTGGCCTTGAAGCACGTTGGAACGGTGGCGCTGCTCAGGGAGATGTTGAAGATGTCAGTGAGAACATCTGCTAGCTGGTCTGCACATCCTCTGAGCACTCTACCAGGGATGTTGCCTGGTCCAGCAGCCTTCCGTGGGTTGACCCTGCAAAGGGTTCTTCTCACGTCGGCCACGGAGAGACACAGCACCTGGTCATTCGGATGAGGGGTGGACTTCCTTGCCGTAACGTCATTTTCCAGCTCAAACCGGGTGTAGAAGTTATTCTAATCACTTGGCAAATAACAGCTCTTGAACCACTTTGTGTTATTTGAAGTGAACATAACCAAGAAGCTTGTAACCCCTCCAGAGTTTCCATAGGTCACTTGGTGGCCTTCTTCATTAGCCCCTTCCTGCACGGTTATTGAGTTTTTAAGGATGTCCAGTTCAAGGCAGATTTACAGATGTCCCACATTCTTTCCATTTCTTGATGATTAACTTAACTGTACTCCAAGGGATATTCAGTGACGTGGAAATTTTCTTGTATCCACCTCCTGACTTGAGACTTGAGCTTTTCAGTGACCTATTTGCAAAGTTGCTTGGAGTGCTCTTGTCTTCATGGTGTAGTTTTTGCCAGAATACTGACCCATCAGCCTTTGGACCTTCTAGATACAGGTTTTTTTATTACAAACAATTACACGTTGATTGTGCACAGGTCTCCAAAAATTGATCTCCATTTAACTAATTAGGTGACTTCTAATTGGCTCCACCAGTGATGATTTGGTGTGTCACTTTAAAGGGGGGGGGTGAATGCTTATGCAATCAAATATTTTGTGTTTTATACTGGTAACTAATTTAGATAATTTTGCAGAGATCTGTTTTCACTTTGACACAAAACATTCTCTGTTGATCAGTGTCAAAAAAGCCAAATTAAATCAATGTTAATCAATGTTGTAAAAGAATAAAACATGAAAAATTCCATGGGGATGTGAATACTTTTTATAGACTGTAAATCCATAATTCCATCTACACTTTTTTGAAAATCTGCTTCTGCCATTTTCTTTATAGATTAACAATCACGGTCAATCATCTATTGTCTAACATGAAGCTTACGATCAATAAAGGGGTAAGTGACGACATCATAATAGCTCAGGCAGATCCTGATTCTCTTCCGGACGGTAAATAAAGTGTGGTAGTGATATCTTGGTTGGGCTGTGGGGTAGAGAAGTGTGGTCAGGACCATCAAAAGTGCAGATTCTAAACTCTACCCCTTTCAACATGTACTCTGGTTCACTGCATGATTTGTGTCTGTGGATCCTCCTCGCTAACACTGTACTGAGGTAGTGAAAGGAAATAATGCATGTGCTCATGATGCACCATCAATAACTCTCAGAGACGGGAGGCAAAAGATAGGCTTTTATTAGCTGCAAACGTGACCACGACATCTTGGAGACTGAGGGAGGAGCAGTGCCTCCAATCGCCTTTATACAGGGGTCTGTGGGAGGAGCCACAGGAGCAGTCAGCAGAGGGGCATGACCAGACAGGTATTCACATAGTGTACCACTTTCACCATCCCTTGTTTTAAAAGAGAGTCCCCAGGTTAAGTCTTTCAGGTGGTCGAGTCTGTTGCTGCGATCTTTGTAGCACTGGTGGTGATTGCACTGGTGACGGTGGTTGTGCTGGTTCCGGCCTGACTTGAGGTGCCAGCCCGTTAGGCGTCAGTAATCCCTCATGCGTGTGCCTGGCGCCCAGTATGGGAGTGTCGTGAGGAGTACGGGGTTGATAGTCACTGTGGAGTGTTGGGGGTAGGGGTCTGGTGCTCCTGCGGGCGCCAGGTCACGGACGGAGACCATGTCCTCCTGCCCATCAGGTAAAACCATGTAGGCATACTGGGGGTTCACATGAAGTAGGTGAACCCTCTCGACCATTGGGGAGTATTTATTGCAGTGGCATTCTCCCTCTCCACCTGTCCATTCCCCAGGGGATTATAGCTCGTGGTCCTACTAGTAGTAATACCCCTAGCCTGCAGGTACTGGTGCAGCTCATCACACGTAAACGAGGACCCTCTATCACTGTGGATATAGCAGGGATATCCCAACAGAGTGAAGAGCTGGCGCAGGGCTTTTATGATGGACGTGGCAGTAGTATCGGGGCAGGGGATGGCAAAGGGGAACTGCGAGTACTCGTCGATGACGTTGAGAAAGTAGACATTGAGGTCGATGGAGGGAAGGGAGCTCTTAAAGTCGACACTCAGTCGCTCAATGAGGCGGGTGGCCTTGATAAGGTGTGCCTTTTCAGGACGGTAGAAGTGCGGTTTGCACTCAGCGCAGACTAGACAGTCCCTTGTCATTGTCCTGATTTCCTTAGGGGAGTAAGGCAGGTTCCGGGCTTTCACGAAATGGTAGAGTCGGTGACCCCCGGGTGGCAAAGATTTGCATGGAGGGTGTATAGCCGGTCGAGCTGTGCGCTAGCACACGTTCCCCTTGATAGGGCATCAGGGGGCTCATTGAGCCTTCCAGGCCGGTACAGGATATCAGAGTTGTAGGTGGAGAGTTCTATTCTCCACCGCAAAATTTTATCATTTTTGATTTTGCCCCGCTGTTGGTTGCTGAACAGGAACGCAACCGAGCGCTGGTCAGTCAGCAAGGTGAACCTTTTGCCAGCAAGATAGTGCCTCCAGTGCCTAACAGCCTCCACTATGGCCTGGGCTTCTTTCTCCACCGCGGAGTGCCAAATTTCAGAGCCCTGAAGGGTACGAGAGAAGAATGCTACCAGCCTGCCTGCCTGATTGAGGGTAGCAGCCAGCGCAAAGTCGGAGGCATCACTCTCTACTTGGAAGGGAATGGTCTCGTCCACCGCATGCATTGTTGCTTTGGCAATGTCCCCTTTAATGCGGCTGAAGGCCACGCGGGCCTCGGCTGAGAGCGGAAATGCGGTGGACTTGACCAGGGGGCGGGCCTTGTCTGCATAGTGGGGGACCCATTGGACGTAATAGAAAAAGAAGCCCAGGCACCGTTTGAGGGCTCTGAGGGTGGTGGGGAGAGGGAGTTCCAATAGGTTGGGATCAGGGCCAATGACCCCATTCTCCACGACATACCCAAGGATAGCAAGTCGTGTGGTTTCGAACGCACACTTGTCCCTATTATAGGTGAGGTTAAGAGCTTTGGCCGCTTGGAAAAATCATTGGAGGTTGGTGTCGTGACCCTGCCAGTCGTGACCGCAGATGGTGATGTTATCCAAATATGGGAACCTAGCCTTCATTTGGCAGTGGTCCACCATCCGGTCCATTTCCCTCTGGAAGACAGAGACACCATTCGTGACACCGAAGGAGACGCGTAGGAAGTGATAGAGCCTGCCGCCTGCCTCAAAGGCGGTGTAGGGGCGGTCCTCCAGGTGGATGGGGAGCTGATGGTAAGCGGATTTCAGGTCTATGGTCAAGTACACCTTGTACTGGGCTATCTGACTGACCATATCCACGAGGCGGGGTAGGGGGTTCACGTCAAGCTGCGTGAACCTATAGATGGCCTGGCTATAGTCCACAACCATCCTATTTTTTTGCCCGGTCCGAATAACAACCAGCTGGGCCCTCCGAGGACTTGTGCTTGGCTCAATGATCCCCTCCCCGAGCAGCCGCTGCACCTCTGACTGAATGAAGGCCCTGTCCCCCGCACTGTACCTCCTGCTTTTAGTTGCCACAGGTTTATAGTTGGGTGTCAGGTTGGCGAACAGCGGTGGGGGAGGGATCTTGAGGGTGGAGAGGCTGCAAGTGGTGTCAGTAGCGTGGCCATTGGCATGGTGTTGGGTGGGATGTGCGGGTCGGTGTGTGTGCGTGGTCAGTAGCGGGGTATATGACGAAGTCCCACAAAACAGGATTTCTGACAGTGATTGGTGGGCGGGGCCCATCATACTCCATTGTCACACTTTTCAGGTGGCTCTGGAAGTCGAGCCCCAATAGCACAGGGGCACACAGTTGAGGCATGACCAGTAACGCAAAGTTCCAATATTCAGTGCCCGCACCACCAATGTCGCTACACAACCCCCCCCCCCGGATGTCTGTGCAATGCGACCCAGGAGCCATGGTGACTCTCTGGCTTACCGGCTGTGTCACGAGTCCGCAGCGTTGCACAGTGTCCAGGTAAATAAAACTTTCAGTGCTGCCCGTGTCAAACAGGCAGCTAGTCCTGTGCCCCTCCACCAGGATGTCCATCATTGACCTTGCGAGCTGGTGTGGAGCGCTTTGGTCGAGGGTTATGGAGGCCAGAGTTGAAGGCCCGGTAAGCACCCGTGGGTCAGAGGTGGGGCGAGGTGACGCCAACAGAGATGGCCACACCCACGCCTCGCATGAGGCGGGCAGGCAAAATGGCGGTGACCAAGATGGCGACCCCCATGCCTCGCATGCGGCGCTGCTCGACCTCGCTCGTGATTTAGACTTACAGGCCTTGGTGAAGTGGCCCTTCTTTCCACAGCTGGAGCAGGTAGCTTTTCGGGCCAGGCAGTGATTTTGGGGGTGCTTTTTGAGTCCGCAGAAGTAACACTGCGTAGACTTGCGATTGGCAGGAGCCATGGTCGATTGCGGGGAATTCACTGACTCGCGAGTGGCAGCAGCTGTGGTTGATTCGCCGGCGGGTGGCAGGGTCTGCAGCATCCATGGGACCGGCAGGAGATCGCGTGGCTGGACAGCGTCAGCGTTGTGCAGAGCAGCCTCCAGTGTGTCAGCCAGCTCGATCGCCAACTGTAAGGTAAGATTGGCGTTTTCCAGCAGCCGCTGGCACATGTACACCGACCTGATCCCTATAATGAAGGTGTCTCGTACCAGGAGCTCCGCATGCTGTTCCACCATCAATCCCCTGCAGTCGCAGGCCCGCATGAGTGTCTGTAGGACCCGGACAAACGCAGCGTTCGACTCTCCGGCCCGCTGCGGCCATGTCGCTAAGCGATGTCTTGTGTAGATGGTGTTCACCGGCCGCAGGTATTGTCTTTTGAGGGCGTCCAGTTCCCCTTGGTAGGTCGGCAGGTCTCTGATAAGGGAGTATATCCGCGGACTGACTCTGGAGAGCAGAGCTTTGTGCATGGGGGGTGGAGTTTCAAGATGGCAACGTAGACATCTGCCTTTTAGGCGCTCTTCATTTTTTAAACTATAATCACCCTTTAATAAAATCTTTTCGTACTTAATTACATGGGTTGATACTTACGATTTACTTTTTTTTCTAAAATAATACTTGATCTAATCTTTTCAAACTTAAAATGGCTACAACTAAGAAATCGCCTAAAGAGCCTCTATCTCTTGAGGCAATTTCTAATCTTCTAGATACTAAACTGGATACTAAACTTGCAAGTCTGGAAAATAAGCTTACTGCGAAAATGTCTGAGCTTGAAGAAGTCGTTAGATCGCTTGATACCAAGCTTCAATCGCAGGCAGCAGATATTCAACGGCATGAAGAAAAGTTCTCAGCTCTTGAAAAGTTAATTTGTGAAAAAATACGTACAATTGAAACATTGGAGAAGAAGGTACTGTTGACTGCTGAAACAGTAGAGCATTATAAGTTTAAAATCACCGATCTTGAAAACAGATCTCACAGACAGAATTTGCAAATCATTGGGCTTCCCGAGAAAGTTGAGTCTGGTGACTTAACTGAATTTTTCTCTAACTTATTATGGGAAGTTTTTGGCGCTGAAGCTTTGCATGCTAAACCTACAATTGATCGCGCCCACAGAGTTTCGAGATTTTCGATCTCGAGCGACAAGCCACGAGCTGTGATTGTTCGCCTCCATTATCCTTGGGAGAAAGAGCTTCTAATCCGATTAGCTCGTCAGAAAGGCATGATTTTTCACAGAAACAATAAGTTTCGTATTGTTGAAGATTATTCATTTGAAGTGATGAAAGCAAGAATCGCTTTTAAACCAGTGATGGCAGAGATTCATTCGATTGGATTTAAACAAGTTTTAAGATACCCAGCGAATCTCAGAGTTACTTTGAGTGACGACAGTCAGCACTTCTTTAAAACTCCGGCAGACACGAAGAAATTCATCGAAGAATATCGACCTTCTAGTATAAGTTGAACTATGTGTTATGTTGAAGAATTTTTGGAGAGAAGATGCCATTTCGTTTTGGGCTTTAACTCATGAAGCTGCGTTATAGCTTTTTACTTTGGTCTGTAGACCTGGTTTTTTTTTTATTATCACGGCTTATAGATGCTCTTTTAATTTTACTATAATGTCTTTTTTTCTGAATTTTTTTTCTCTGAATTGGATATACACGTTAATACATTGTAATAATGATTTATTTTTTAAGATGTTGTTTCTTCTTCCCATAAGACTTTGCTTTCCGTAAGCGTTTATTTGTTTCCTTGTACTTGAATATGGGACAAATGTTTTGGATTTTTGGACCTTTTTTTTATATTGTAGTGATTACTGAATCCTTTTTCAATCCTATTTTGATGACTTTTTAAAATTTTTTTAATAGATTGGTGAATTTATATTTTGTAATATGGTTTTTTCAAAATATCGTTTCTTCTTCCCATAAGTCTTTGCTTTTGAAACGTCATTTTCTTGTATTTGAATATGGAATCTATTTTTTAAAGGTATATTACACTTTTTCAAACTTTAATGTTTATCCTTTTTTATTAATGATCTTTTGCTTTATTATATTACTTTCTTTTTCATTTTGATTGATATATATCCCTTTTTCTTAGCAACCCTGTATTTAAATCTGGGTGTTATATAGTCTCTTTTTATCTTTTCGTGGAGTTGCCATCTTGAAATTAGTATTAGTTTGTGCGCCTGCCGCTTGGCTTTTTTTTGAGGGTTTGGGGGAGGGGGTAGGGATCTTTTTTCACTCTTTTGCTTTTTATTTTTTTGCTTTTAGTTTATGGGCCGACTTTAAATTATTAATATTGTTGAGGTGTCATGTCCTCTGGTGGCTCCTGAATCATTTTTCCTTCTTCCTGAATTATGGGTTATGTGTCTTTTTAACCTTTTATGATATATACAATTAATATTGGCATGATGGATAAGTCTATTAATTTTATCTCTTGGAATACTAATGGTTTAAATCATCCGATTAAACGTAAAAAAATATTTAAAGTATTCCATAGACTAAATGCTAATATTATCTTTGCACAGGAGACCCATATTAGGAGGGAGGATAATCAACGCTTTTTAGGTTCTGGAGGGGTCAACAATTTCACTCGAATTGTACTGCCAAAATTAGGGGTGTGTCTATTTTTTTTGACCCCTCAATTTCATTTACACATCATGAAATTATTTCTGACCCACAGGGCAGATTTTTGTTGATTACTGGTTCACTTTTCAATCGGAAAGTGGTTCTAGTTAATATTTATGCTCCAAACTTTGACTGCCCTGAATTTTTTAAATGTTTATTTACTTCCCTTCCTAATCTAAATGAACATATGTTGATAATGTGTGGAGATTTCAATTGTTGTTTGAATCCTTTGATGGATAGATCTAAACCTATTTGAATTCTTCTGAATAGATCAGCCTTACTTATTAATTCCTTTATGGTTGATTCGGGAATTACTGAAATATGGCGGTTTTTGAACCCTAAAGATAAAGAATTTTCATTTTTTCACATGTATATCATAGTTATTCTAGAATTGATTATTTCCTTATTGATCATCGTTTATTAACAGATGTTATTGATTGTAAATACGATTCTATTGCCATTTTGGATCATGCACCTTTGAAGTTATCTATTAAGATATCGGACTCTTCCATTAATACTAGATCTTGGAGACTCAATGCTACTTTGCTTCAAGATCCAGAATTTATCACCTTCATAGAACAGCAAATTGACTTGTTTTTTTCAACAAATTATACCGAAGAGATTGACAGAGGAATACTTTGGGATTCTTTTAAGGCTTTTATCCGTGGACAAATTATCTCATATTCCGTTGGTAAAAGAAAACAAAGATATTTAGATATAGCTTTATTGGTGGATAAAATTAAAGAAATTGATAAGATTTATTCCGTGACTCCTACCAAAGAACTTTATAAGAAGAGAGTTGAGCTTCAAATGGAACATAGCTTATTATCATCTTCTTCAATTGAGAATCAATTAATTAAGACCAGGGCTCAATTTTATATTCATAGTGATCGAACTGGTAAATTGTTAGCTAACCAATTAAAAGCCATTTCAACTAAGCAACAAATTATTAAAATTCGTAAACAAGACGGTAATTTGACTACTGATCATAAAGAAATTAATAATACTTTCCAAGATTTTTATAAATCTTTATATCAATCAGAATTTGATGGCGATCTGTCCATGATGGATCATTTTTTTAATAATTTGAATATTCCCAAACTGATAGATGAAGATCGGAGTTTGTTTGATGCTCCTATTTCTATGGCTGAAGTAGGAGAGGCTATCTCATCAATGAATTCAGGGAAAGCTCCTGGTCCTGATGGTTATATTATAGAATTTTTAAAAACTTTTTCTTCTTTGCTTTCCCCTTGGTTATGTGAAATCTTTAATGATGCATTTACTAAGAAGAGATTACCCAAGTCTTTTTATGAAGCTGCTATCTCTCTAATTCTTAAAAAAGATAAGGATCCTACTTTATGTGCATCCTATCGCCCTATATCGCTATTAAATGTAGACTCTAAGATTCTTACAAAAATTTTAGCTATTAGGTTAGAAAAGATACTATCACAGATTATTTCAGAAGATCAAACTGGTTTTATTAAGAACCGGTGTTCCTTTTTCAATGTTAGAAAATTGATTAATATAATCTATATTTCTTCACCCAGAACCCCAGAATGTGTTATTTCATTAAATGCTGAAAAAGCTTTTGATAGCGTTGAATGGATATACTTATTTAATGCCTTGAAAAATTTTAATTTTAGTTCTAATTTTATATCATGGATTAAATTAATATATTATAAACCTGTTGCTTCTGTTCTTACAAATAATCATAGATCCTTTTTTTTCAATTATCTCGTGGTACGAGACAAGGTTGTCCCTTAAGTCCTTTATTATTTAATATTGCATTCGAACCTCTAGCCATTGCTATTCATGAATCTCCTAATATTTTTGGTATTACCCGTAATGAGAAGTTATACAAGTTATCACTTTATGCTGATGACTTGTTGTTATATATTTCTGATCCTGATAGGTCTATTCCCGCTATTCTATCCTTGTTGGTTCAATTTGGTAGTTTCTCTGGTTATAAATTAAATTTGGATAAGAGTGAATTATTTCCTTTAAATGCGCAAACTTTATTGAATGACAGGATACCATTTAAAGTTGTTACTGATAACTTTATTTATTTAGGTATAAAAATCACCAAGAAATATAAAGATTTATTCAGATTGAATTTTTTACCTATGCTTCATCAAATTCAACAACTTACTACTAGATGGTCTCCCTTATCCTTATCATTGGTTGGTCGGATTAATGCTATTAAAATGATGATTTTACCGAAATTTTTATATTTATTTCAAGCTTTACCAATTTTTATTCCTATATCTTTTTTTGATAACATTGATTCAAAAATTTCCTCATTTGTGTGGCAAAATAAAAACCCCAGGTTAAGTAAAAAACAGTTACAGAAATCTAAAAAAGATGGTGGTTTAGCTTTACCTAACTTCAGATCTTATTATTGGGCGAATAATATTCAAAACTTAATATATTGGAAACAAGATTTGGATTCACCATTGTGCCCACCGTGGGTAAATTTAGAATGTAATGATGCACAAGGATATTCCTTATTCTCCATTCTTGGTTCTTCTCTTCCTGCTGATTTAGTCAAATTCAATAAACAGATATCCAACCCTATTGTCAAACACACATTACGAATTTGGTTTCAATTTCGTAAGTTTTTTACTCTGAAAAACTTTGTTCTTGACAGCCCTATCTTATTTAACTTCTTTTTTAAACCTTCTTTAACAGATCAAGCCTTTAGCATATGGAAAAGGAAAGGTATAATATGTTTTCGTGATCTTTTTTCTGAAGGTAGTTTGATGTCTTTTGACCAACTTTCCAACAAATTTAAGTTACCTAAATCTTATGTTTTTAGATATTTACAAATCAGAAATTTTTTATATAAAGTTTTACCATCCTTTCCCAATTCAACTCCGATAGATTTTTCAGACATGATTTTTACCTTGAATCCTTGTTAGAAGGGATTAGTGGCTCGTATTTATAATATGATTATGAAGATACAACCAGAAATGTCGGGCAGAATTAAACAAGAGTGGGAAAAAGAACTTCAATATAATATATCAACAGAAAAATGGGGAAAAATTCTACAAATGGTTAATTCTTCTTCTATATGTGCTAAACATGCTTTAATACAATTTAAGGTCGTACATAGAGCTCATATGTCTAAAGATAAGCTTGCTCGATTCTATTCTCATATTAACCCTCAATGTGACAGATGTCATTCAGATGTGGCCTCATTGACCCACATGTTTTGGTCATGTCCCACTTTACATAACTATCGGAAGGACATATTTGCTACCATTTCCTCAGTTTGGAATATTGATTTACAACCTCATTTTATCACTGCAATTTCTGGTATACCAAATGAGGATGGTAGTCGACTTTCCCCTTCAATTAGACGAATGATCACCTTTGCAACCTTAATGGCTAGAAGGTCTATATTACAAAATTGGAAAGAAGTAAATCCTCCTACCACGTTTCAGTGGTTCTCTCAAACTATTTCTTGTTTGAGCTTAGAAAAAATTAGAAGTACTATTTTCGATCCATCAATTAAATTTGAAGAAACTTGGGGACCATTCATTCGACACTTTCATATAAATTAATTTGGCCTCTTCCAGACCTTTTCTCTTTTTATTCTTGTTCTGGTATGGAGTTCCGGAGTTCTTGACACTATCATGTACACATAAACTGTTATTATTGCCCATGTTAGTTTAGGTTTATTTTTTTTTCAATATACATTTTTTCTTGCATTTTTGTATTTTTTTTCTTTTTTTTCTTTTGGTGATTATTCTTTTTCATGTATAATCAATATAGGTTTGATTGATTATTGTACAATGTTTTTTTTGCTGATATTTTAATAAGATATTATTATCTTATTACTAATTTAACTTCAAGCCTAGTGTATTTATAACCTATTTAATATTATGTTATGTTTTTCTTTATATATGAAATTTAATAAAAAGATTGAAAAAGAAAAAAAAAGAAAGGACTTTGTGCATGATAGCAGGCTCAGTCATGGGAATCTCTTCCAGGTACGATTGGAAGCATGCAAGCCAGAGTTCAAAGGCAATAGCTGCTTTGGGAGCTTGAGGATCAATGTCAAACTGGTCCGGTTGTAAAATACTCTCCATGGTTTAAAATTGCAGCTAATAAAATTGATGCACCATCAATAACTCTTGGAAACGGGAGACAAAAGATAGGCTTTTATTAGCTGCAAATGTGACCATGACATCTTGGAGACTGAGGGAGGAGCAGTGCCTCCAATCGCCTTTATACAGGGGTCTGTGGGAGGAACCACAGGAGCAGTCAGCAGAGGGGCATGTCCAGACAGGTATACATGTAGTTTACCACAGCTCGGAAATAATTTCTCATGATAAGACAAATACAGAAATGTCACATTGTGTGGCATTATAACCCACTTTGAGTAAAGTCTCACAGAATGGGGTGTTAGCAAGAGATGTGGTGGTTATGTGATCATTGTAATCAATTAAAAGTTTAAAGTGCATTTATTATCAAAATATGTATAGATTATACAACCTTGAGATTTGTCTGCTTATATACAGCCACAAAACACCCAATACAACCCATAAAAAGACCAACAAACACCCAATGTGCAGAGAGAGAAAGAAACAAATCATCCAACAGTAAAAGTAAGCAAACAGCATTGAGAATGAAAGTGAATCCTCAGGCACGAAGCCTGGAGCAGCCAGAGCAGGCCTCAGCCTCAGTGCAACTCAGAGCAGAGTAAACATGTTGGATTAGCAGCACAACTGACCTGACCCTCACCTCTGGTGCCATTACTAATCCATCAGGCCCAGCATTTAAATCATCCAAACATCAGGTTATGCCTTGCACTAAGACCTTGCATTGACACACTCTGGGCCTGGATCTTACTGTCATGTTTCTGGCCGTACCCAACCTTTCCAAATCAACCTGCTGCTTCGATCAATCAAACCTCACTCTCGGTTAAGGTGGACGTGCTTTGAATCAGCCTCTCTTGCTCCGCTCTGCTCACCTTGACCTTGCCCTGACTTTACTTTGAATATGCCTCAACCTTGTCCAAACTTTGCCTCCAAAATCCCTTGACTTCGCCTTGCACCGTCATGCTTCAACCCTCATTCTCAGCCTTGCCCTCACTTGCCTCTTCATTGTTTTCCGTAATCGTTCACCATATTTTTTTACAAAATCAATATGGTATATGATGGTACAATTAAGAGACACTCAGGATAAAATGTTTATAATAGGTTATTAATTTCTTAAATTAAGACTATAATCCTTCAGCTATCCCCCTTGCTACCGAGTGTCACTTCTGCCCGACTGCTCCCTTTATCACCTGCCAATAAACACTCACTTTGGGAACCACTAGCCTAGACTGTTTAATTAGCTCAAAACACTAACAATCAACAGAGAACCATAGAACACTACAGCACAGAAAACAGGCCATTCGTCCCTTCTAGTGTGTGCCGAAACATTATTCCGCTACTCCTCTTGACCTGCACCCAGTCCATAACCCTCCAGACCTCTCCCATCTATGTATCTATCTAATTTACTGTATTCTTAAAACTTAAGAGTGAGCCTGTATTTACCACGTCAGATGGCAGCTCGTTCCACACTCCCACCACTCTCTGAGTGAATTTCCCCCAAATGTCCCCCTTAAACCTTCGCCCTTTCACGCTAAAGCCATGTCCTCTCGTATTTATCTCACCTAATCTAAGTGGAAAAAGCCTATTTGCATTTACCCTGTCTATACCCCTCATAATTTTGTAAACCTCTATCAAACCTCCCCTCGTTCTTCTATGCTCCAAGGAATAAAGTCGTAATCTGTTCAATCTTTCCCTGTAACTGAACTCCTGAAGACCCGGCAACATCCTAGTAAATCTTTTCTACACTCTTTCAATCTTACTGATGTCCTTCCTATAGTTAGGTGACCAGAACTGCACACAATATTCCAAATTTGGCCTCACCAATGTCTTATACAACTTCACCATAACATCCCAACTTCTATACTCAATACTTTGATTTATGAATGCCAGGATGTCAAAAGCCTTCTTTACAACCCTGTTCACCTCTGACGCCATTTTCAGGGAATTATGTATCTGAACTGCCAGATCCCTTTACTTCTCTGCACTCTGCACTCTTCAGTGTCCTACCATTTACTGTGTATGTCCTACCTTTATTTGTCCTTCCAAAATGCAACACCTCACACTTGTCTGCATTAATTTGCATCTGCCATTTTCTGGCCCATTTTTCCAGTTGGTCCAGATCCCTCTGCAAGCTTTGAAAGCCTTCCTCACTGTCCACAACATCTCCAATCTTAGTGTCACCAGCAAACTTGCTGATCCAATTTATCACATTGTCATTTAGATCATTGATACAGGCAACAAACAACAATGGACCCAGCACAGATCCCTGAGGCACACCGCTAGTCACAGGCCTCCAGTCTGATTAGCAATCATCCAATACCACTCTCCGTCTTCTTCTACACAGCCAATTTCAAATCCAGTTTACGACCTCTCCATGGATACATAGAGTCTGAACCTGCTGAACTAACCTCACATGCGGGACCTTGTCATAGGCCTTACTAAAGTCCATGTAGACAACATCCACAGCCTTTCCTTCATCTACTTTCTTGGTAACCTCCTCGAAAAACTCTACAAGATTCATTAAACATAATCTACCAGGCACAAAGCCATGCTGACTATCCCTAAACAGCCTTGGCTGTCCAAATACCTGTATAACCTATCTCTCAGAACACCTTCCAATAATTTACCTACTACTGGTGTCAGGCTCACTGGCTTGTAATTTCCTGGTTTACTTTTGGAGCCTTTTGTAGACAACAGAACAACATGAGTTCCCCTCAATCCTCCGGCACTGCACCCATGGCTAAGGACATTTTAAATATTTCTGTCAGGGCCTGTGCAATTTCTACACTAGTCTTTCTCAAGGTCCGAGGAAATCTGATGTCAAGCCCGGGGTATTTATCTACCTTTATTCGCTATAAGGCAGCAAACACCTCCTCCTCTTTAATCTCTATATGTTCAATGACACTACTGCTTGTTTCCCTTCCTTTCATATATGCTATGCCAGTTTGCTGAGTAAACACTGATGCAAAAAAACTTTAAAATTTCCCCCATCTTGTGAGGCTCCACACATAGATGACCACTCTGATCTTCTAGGGGACCAATTTTGTCCCTTACTATTCTTTTACTCTTAATATACTTGTAGAAACCCTTCGGGTTTACCTTTACATTATCTGCCAAAGCAACCTCATGTCTTCTTTTTGCCTTCCTGATTTCCTTCTTTAGTATTTTCTTACATTTTCTATACTCTTCAAGTACCTCATTTGTTCCTTGTTGCCTATATCTACTATACACCTCTCTCTTCTTCTTAACCAGATTGCCAATATCCCTTGAAAACCAAGGTTCTCTATGCCTGTTAACTTTGCCTTTAATCCCGGCAGGAACATGCAAACTCTGCACTCTCAAAATTTTGCTCTTCAAGGCCTTCCACTTATTGAATACATCCTTGCCGGAAAGCAACTTATCCCAATCCACTCTTCCTAGATCCTTTCTCATTTCCACAAACTTGGCCCTTCTCCAATTTAGAGCCTTAACTTGAGGACCAAACCTATCCTTATCCATAATTAACTTAAAACTAATGACATTATGGTCACTGGACCCAAAATTTTCACCTACACATACTTATGTCACCTGACCAGTCTGGTTCCCTAATGGGAGATCAAGTATTGCATTCTCTCTCATTGGTATCTCTATATATTGATTTAGAAAACTTTCCTGAAAACATTTGACAATCTCCAAGCCATCTAGCCCTTTCACAGTGTGGGAGTCCTAGTCAATATGTGGAAAGTTAAAAACCCCTACTATTACAACATACCGTTTCTTACATCGGTCTGCTATCTCACTACAGATTTGGTCCTCCAATTCTCTCTGACTATTGGGCGGTCTATAATGCAACCCTATTAGTATGGTCACACTTTTCCTGTTCCTCAGCTCCAACCATATGGCCTCTGTAGACAAGCCCGCCAGGCAGTCCTGTCTACGCACCGCTGTGATATTTTCCCTGATTCGTAATGCCACTCCTCCCCCTCTTTCATGTCTGAAACAACAGAAACCTGGAACATTAAGCTGCCAGTCCTGCCCCTCCTGCAACCAAGTCTGACTAATAGCAATAATGTCGTAATCCCACGTGCCAATCCACACCCTGAGCTCATCTGCCTTACCTACAATACTCCTTGCATTGAAATAGATGCATCTGAGAACATTTCTATCACATACAAACCTTCTGTCTGCACAAGCATTCCTTGCATGACCTTTATCCTCCTCCACTTCACTATCTGTTCTAACACTCTGGTTCCCCTCCCCCTGCAAATCTAGTTTAAACCCCCTGGAGCAGCACTAGCTAAGCTACCACAAGGATTCAGTTTACCCCCTTCAGTTCAGGTGCAAACTGTCACATCGGAACAAGTCCCGCCTTCCCTGGAACAAAGCCCAATTGTCCAGAAACATGAAGCCCTCCCTCCTGCACCATCTACTTAGCTACAAATTTGGCTGCATTATCTACCTATTTGAGCCTCACTAGCATGTGGCATGGTGAGCAGTCCTGAGATTGCAAATCTGGAGATCCTGTACTTCAACTTGCACCTAACTCCCTAAACTCTCTTTGCAAGACCTCCTCCTCCTTCCTATCAACGTTATTGGTCCCTACATAGACCATGACATCTGGCTGCTTACCCTCCTTCTTGAGAATACCAAGAATCTGATCCGAGATATTGCAGACCCTGGAATCAGGGAGGCAACAGACCATCCGGGATTCTCAAACTCTCCATAGAACTTACACAGGTTCATGTAAGCTCTCTGCTTGCCTGTTGAGGGACTTTCTTTGCTTGGAATTTGCCTTTGACCATATTTATTAAAATTTCTACTTGATGCTGCAGAATATATCACATTTTCTTTGATCATTTTGCTTAAAATGGTGATTGTCAGTCAGTGTGTGAGGCTATTTGTCTTATGGCATCTCCAGCAGAGTACTTATCCTCTAAGAAAGGGTGAATTTGTGTAATTTTTAGGGAGAAGCAACAAAGCATCTCCTGCTGGAAGGGTAATAAAGTGACCTTGATTGTATTCACTTGAATGAACTGAGTGAAGAGAATAGCAGCCAGTGTGGAGGAGGCAATGGCAATGTTGAGACAATAACAGAATTTTCACATCCTCAGCAAATCTCTAAAAGTGTTTTCAGGGATTGCCCTTCCTGAACTGGGTGAGATAATTCAGATCGGCAAGTGGGTGAGCACAGCTCCAATGCCACATTTGAGTTTGTGGATGATACCACGATTGTGGGCCGACTGGTGATAAATCAGCATATAGGAGAGACATTAAAATTCTGGTGTACTGGTGCAAATACAACAACCCAGTAACACAATAACAATGTCAGCGAGACCAAGCAGCTGTTCATTGACTTCAGAAGGAGGAAACCAGAGGTCCAGGAGCCAGTCCTCAATAGAGCATCAGAGATGGAGAGGGGCAACAACTTTAAGTTCCTCAATGTTATTATTTTAGAGGATCTGTCAGGCCCAGCACTTAAGTGCAATAACAAAGAAAGTATAGCAGTACCTCTACTTCCTCTAGAGGTTGTGGAGATTCGGCATAACATCTCAAACTTTGACAAACTTCTTGACATGTAGTGGTAGAGTGTATATTGACTGGCTGTATCATGGCCTGGTATGGAAACACTAAAGCCCTTGAATGGGAAATCCTACAAATAGCAGTGGATACAGCCCAGTCCATCACATGTAAAACCCTCCCCATCACCGAGCATATCTACACAAAATGATGTTGCAGTAAAGCAGCATCCATCAGCATCAGGGACCCCCATCACCCAGGGCATGCTCTCTTCTCACTGCTGTCATCAGGAAAAGGTATAGGAACTTCAGCATTCTACCACCAAATTCAGGATCAGTCATTACCCCTGAACAATCACATTCTTGAACCAAAGGGGATAACTTCACTCAACTTCACTTGCCCCATCATTGAAATGTTCCCACAGCCTATGGACTCACATTTGGTGACTCTTTATCTCATGTTCTTGGTATTTATTGATTACTTACCTTTAATTATTATGTCTTTATTTTTGTATTTTCACAGTTTGCTGTCTTTTGCACACTGGCTGAATGCCCAAGTTGTAATGATCTTTCATTGATTCTAGTAAGATTTTATTCTACTCAGGTTTATTGAGTATGTCCTCAAAAAAATAACTATCTGTGTTGTATATGGACACATTGATAATAAACTTACCTTAAACTGTAAACTTTCTTAACTTTATTTTCCCAGAGCCCAGCTCTGATTTGTTGTCATCCCACTACAACATTCAGTCTTCACCCCACACTTCTGTTTTCACACACTTTCCAAACATCCAGAACAAGGAGAGGGTTTTCTTGTCTTCAACGTCCATTTCACCAGCATCCACATTCAGACCACACCAATGCAAAGCAGCTCATGTCCAGGAATTGGCAGTGGAATTTTAAAAATTACAACTAACAGTATAATTAAAAAAAAAAGTTTCTGATATCAAGAGATACCTTATAAGTATTTTCAGCCATAACTGTCCAATATATTTCAACTAGAGCATCTAGGAACACTTCTACATGCATTGCTCGTTCCATGTCTACGTGCTGTCCATCGGGTGATGGCAATGTTTGCGGTCACTGCCTAGCAGATAATTTTGTCAATGGAAGTGCCCTTCATGTGGAATTTGAGTCAACTGGCAATGACTTTGCATTCTCTTCTACAGTTCAAATGACTGTCTAGATATAAACATTGTATAGAGGCACAACTAACTGTTGCATGTTTAACTAACACAGGTCATCGTCAGTGCTGGTAGTTATAGTGCAGAATAAACTGAAAGGCCAAATACCAATGATCTGTCTTACCACAAAGTTTTATTGTTGGAATATTTTCTGCAGGTTTTAATTAATTATATATTGGGCAGAATTCGACCATTGAGCCCATCAAGTCTGCTCTGCTATTCAATCATGGCTGATTTATTTTTCCTCTCATCCTCATTCTCCTGCCTGCTCCCTAACTAATCAAGAACATGAGCCTCTGCTTTAAATATTCCCGATGACTTGGCATACACAGCCATATGCGGCAATAAATTAGTGACACAGTATATCATATGAGTATAAATCTGTTATATACAGATTCTCAAACTGCAGTTCTGGTGAGCTATACAATACTTCCCACGTCATTCTTGGCCAGTCTTCTCCAGGCCCTTTTTCAGGTTATTCCTCCCTCCCCTTAGTCCCAAGGATTTCACATCACTGGTCCCTGATGACTGCCACATTTTCAACCACAGAGTAACCTTTATCATCACCGAACATTGATTCAATGACCCTGGTGGCAACTAACAGAGTGCATTATCTGTGCAGTTACTGATTTATTTGGGAAAGTGGTAATTCTACTGGATTTTGATTGATGCCATTCCTGATGGTCCTCGTCCAAACATGTGATGGAGGCAACATACTCATGATCAGTGAAATTTACTTTACTTTATTGTCACCAAACAAATGATACTAGAGCGTACAATCATCACAGTGATATTTGATTCTGCGCCTTGCCCTCCCTGAAGTACAAATCAAAGTAAATATAATAAAAATTTAAATTATAAATCATAATTAGAAAATAGAAGAGGGAAAGTAAGGTAGTGCAAGTCAGGTCCAGATATTTGGAAGGTACGGCCCAGATCCGGGTCAGGATCCATTCAGCTGTCTTATCACAGTTGGAAAGAAGCTGTTCCCAAATCTGGCCGTACGTATCTTCATGCTCCTGAACCTTCTCCCAGAGGGAAGTGGGACAAAAAGTGTGTTGGCTGGGTGGGTCGTGTTCTTGATTATCCTGGCAGCACTGCTCCGACGGCGTGCAGTGTAAAGTGAGTCCATGGATGGAAGATTGGTTTGTGTGATGTGTTGGGCTATGTTCACGATCTTCTGCAGCTTCTTCCAGTCTTGGACAGAATGACTTCCATACCAGGTTGTGATGCACCCTAGAAGAATGCTTTC
Organism: Hypanus sabinus; assembly: GCF_030144855.1. Lineage (NCBI taxonomy): Eukaryota > Metazoa > Chordata > Chondrichthyes > Myliobatiformes > Dasyatidae > Hypanus > Hypanus sabinus. The sequence goes on along the minus strand of NC_082713.1, from coordinate 77,278,477 downwards.
TATGGTGCATCTATAAAAATTAGTGAGTGTTTTAGGGGACAGGCCAAATTTCTTTAGCTTTCTCAGGAAGTAAAGGCGCTGGTGGGCCTTCTTGGCAGTGGACTCTGCTTGGTTAGACCAAGTCAGGTCATTTGTGATATTCACCCCGAGGAACTTAAAGCTTTTGACCTGTTCCGTTTGCACACCACCGACGTAGATGGGGTTGTGTGGTCCGCTACTCCTTCTGAAGTCAACAACCAATTCCTTCGTCTTGCTGACATTGAGGGATAGATTATTGTCTTCGCACCATGCCACGAGGTTCTTAATTTCCTCTCTGTACTCAGACTCATCATTACCCAAGATACGGCCTACAATTGTGGTGTCATCAGCAAACTTATATATTGAGTTTGATGGAAACTTGTCTAACACAATCATGGGTGTACAGTGAGTACAGCAGGGGGCTGAGTACACAGCCTTGTGGGGCACCAGTGCTCAGAGTGATTGTAGAGGAGAGCTTGTCTCCTATTTTTACAGCCTGGGGCCTGCCTGTGAGGAAGTTGAAGATCCAGCTGCAGATCTGAGTGCTAATACCCAGGTTCTGGAGATTAAAAATCTGTGTATTTGGAATGATGGAATTAAAGGCAGAGCTGTAGTCAATGAAAAGTAGCCTTACAAATGTGTCTTTATTCTCCAGGTGTTCTAAGGAGGAATGTAGTGCCAGAGAGATGGCATCTGTCGTTGACCTGTTGCTCCGGTAGGCGAATTGCAAAGCGTCGATGTTGACCGGTAGGTTATGGTTGATGTGTGCCATAACTAATCGCTCGAAGCACTTCATAGCAATTGATGTCAGAGCCACAGGTCGAAAGTCATTCAGGCATGCCACCTTGCTTTTCTTCAGCACTGGGATTATTGTTGACTTCTTAAAACATGAGGGGATCTTAGACTGGACCAGGGAGCAGTTGAAGATGTCAGCAAACACTCCAGCTATCTCGCTTGCACAGGCCTGGAAAACCCATCCTGGGACGCCATCTGGGCCCGTTGCCTTCCTTGGATTTATCTTCAGGAAGGCTCTTCTAATGTCTTCCTTGGTGACGATGAATCTCGATGCCACCAGGTCCGGTTCATCTGGAGGGGGCGGAACACTCCCCTTCTGTTCGGATCTTGCCTAGAATACATGAAGTTTGTCAGGAAGAGAAACGCTACAGTTATTGATATTCCCAGCCTTTTCTTTGAGATTAGTGATCTCATTTAGACCCTTCCATAGTCTACTGGCATCCCTCTGGTTAGCCTGGGCTTCCAACTTGGCTCGATATTGCCTCTTGACGCCCTTAATGGCTTTCCGGAATTTACGCCTGGATTCCATGTAGCGACTGGTACCCCCGACCTAAAAGCCACAGTTTTAGCCTTCAAAAGGGGCTGGACCTCATAATTCATCCAAGGTTTCCGGTTAGGGAATACCCAGATCGTCTTGCGAGACACACAGTCCTCTGTGCATTTCCAGATGAAGTCCATGACAGCTGAGGCATACTCATCGAGGTTAGCTGCCGAGTCCTTGAATACTAACCAGTCCACCGATTCAAAGCAGTCATGGAGGACCTTATCCGTTTCCTCTGTCCAACGCGACACCATTTTTGACACTGTGACCTCCCGCTTCAGTTTCTGTTTGTAAGCCGGGAGGAGGAGAATGGCCTGATGGTCTGATTTTCAGAAGTGAGATCGTTGGACAGAAAGGTAGGCATCCTTGGCTGCTGTGTAGCGGTGGTCAAGTATATTCGGGCCTCTAGTGGAGCAGGAGACTTGTTGGTATAACTTCGGCAGCACTTTTCTGAGGTTGGCCTGGTTAAAGTCCCCGGCTGTAATGAGCGAAGCCTCCGGATACCTGGTCTCAAGTTCGCTGATGTTGGCATATAGTGTATTCACAGCACACTCCACGTCTGCCTGGGGGGAAATGTAGACCACTGTCAGTATGACTGAGGTGAATTCCCGTGGCAGATAATAGGGACGACACTTCACCGACAGATGTTCCAGGTCCGGACTGCAGGAGCTTGTCAGTGCCATTGTGTCCGAGCACCAGGCAGTGTTGATCAGTAGGCAGACTCCACCTCCCTTCGTCTTGCCAGAAGACGCCGTGGATCGAAGATCCCTCTGGTCTGATGGCACAGTCGGGGGTGGCAGGGGAGAGACAGGTCTCTGTGAAACAGAATACACAGCAGTTCTGCATCTCCCTGCAGTAGGTGAGTCTCCCTTTAAGATCATCTACCTTGTTCTCTATGGATTGCACATTAGCTAGTAGGACGGTGGGCAGAGGGACCCTAAAGCCCTTCAGCTTCAGTCTGATCAGCAGCCCAGCTCTTTTCCCATGCTTCCTTGGGAAATAGTGCATCTTTCCAGGTTTCCATCAATGCAGTGTATTGTTGGCAGGTCTTTGACATGCGTGTCAGCGTGTCGCGTCGTCGGGCGCTCCAGGTCGGGCCGAGTGATGGGGGAGGCTCTGCTGCCACTTCCAACTGCTGGGGGTCCCGGACTGTCGATTGGGTCGGGCCCCAAAGCCGACACTTAATCCCGGAGGGCCGGGCTGCCTGCTGAAACAGGTCTGTGAACTGTGTCACGGTTGCGGAGGCCTCTGCTCCAGCCGAGCCCAGGGCTCAGTTTCCGAGGTCGGCGATGAAGGCCTCACTTCCGGCAGCTGTGGATGGCCACCAATGGGGCTCTACGGTGGTCACATCGGGGAAGCGTCTGGGGTACCTTGAGGTCTCCGACATCACTCTGTGTGGTTGTCTGCTTCAGAGAGGTGCTGGTCCGAATGGGCCTCATCTCCAGGCGCTCCGACATGTTACCACGGGTCTCCAGGAAAATGGTGGACCTCAGACCAGGCCTCGCTGATTGGGTCCAGTTTCGGTCTGGAGTTGAAGAAGCAATTCTGACGCGTCAGTGATCTCCAACTGGGTCAGTAGCTTCACCAGGGTGTTGTTGATCTTGCTAGATGTAGCAAATTGGAGCATAGGCAGCCTTAAGCATCTGGGGGCCCGTTTCAAGAGTTAATGTGGGGCCCTAACCCCGCTTCCCAAAAAAAAGAAAAAAGCGAATATTCACGTTGGTTTGCATCAATAATGGTATAATTTCAGACTTAAGTGCATTATATGCACTTTCAGCATAATGGACAGACAGCTCAACATAATCCAAACAATTCTCTTAATTAAAAACTGAAACAATGACATTTTTTGCTTTGGAGTGAGAAGCCTCGCTCTTTTCAGCAACTAGTCTGCATTGAATGGCACCATGTGTTAGGTATCAGCTTAAACATGGTAACAGCTTAAACAATTTCCCTCTAATTAAATTAATAACAAAAGCAATGTCATATTTAATGAAAATTCACACTTTATTTATTCAATGAACAGTATCTGAGAGTTAACGACTGGAAGTTTACAACAAACTGTCTTGTGCTTGAGTGCTGAGAATGCATTAATGAGCTCATCTTTGTCCAGCGATCTTGCTATTTCATGCTCAGTTGATATCTGAGCAAGAGCTGACAGATGCTCCTGGAGCATGGTTGTCCTCAGATGCATTTTGATGAGCTTTAGCCTCGAAAAACTTCTCTTTCCACTCGCTACAGTCACAGGTACTGTCAGCATGAGTCTTAGAGCAATGGTGAGGTTAGGATACAGTTCAATCAGATTGTTGCTGTAAATGTGGCTCAGAATCTGCAGGCCAGTGGTTTCTTTAGCAGGCACGGCATTGACAGCAGCCGACACCTCGCGCAAAAGGTCCTCAGCATCCACATCACCAAGCGTACACAGCTGTCTTTCAGTGTGCGAATTTGGGTGGCTTTTTTCATTTCCTCTCTTCCATAAGTGAAGCCAAACAGACTGTAAAATGACTCCATCAGCCTGAAGCGCTCACTAATGCCTGTGATGGCAGAGTCCGCTAGTGGAAGGAAAACTTCTCTCTTGTACTGTTCCTTGGGTGCCACTGTAGGGAAGGATCTGCACTTTGGGACTCGGACTGGAACTGGCATTTTGGTTTTCTGATTCGTGCAGTAGGAAAGACCATTGGCATTCCTATCTCTTCAGCTATGTCTCTGGCATCTGGTTGGACGGATGAAAGGCTGTTCTCTCTGTATTCCTTGAGAAATTTCAGAAAGTATTCCACCTCGCGCTGTAGCACATCGATTCTCACTTGTGGGCTCTGGAGCTGCTTGCTGACACGATTCATCTCATGTAAAACGTTGTACCAGTCAGCAGGAATTTCCATGACATGATCTCCTGTCCTAGGCCTCTGGCTGCAGATGTGGTTTCACTGTCACCTTTCTGTGTGGCATGTTCAATCAGTGACAGGAGCGCATTGCCAACATCGGGAAGCTGGTAGCGCAGGGCTTTCACACTTTCCACGCGGCACTCCCATCGCGTGTTGGATATGGCCTTGAGGGTCATCTGTGGCACGTTCTCCTTGAAAAGCTCCCATCTCTGAGTCGATGAGCTGAATAGTGTGTATAGACGTTGCAGCACCCAAAGAAGCTCACAGACTCCACTGTTGATTTTGCAGCATCAACAATGACTAGGTTTAGGCTGTGGCTGTCACACGGCATGAATGATGCTGTTAATATCTAGCACCCTCTTCTGCACCCCGCTATTTCCCCGCATATTGCTCCCGTTATCATATGCCTGCTCCCGGCATTTTGAGATATCTAATCCTAACTTCCCCATATGCGTTCAGAAAACGTCGGTTAGGCCTGCACCTGTTTTGTCAAGCACTGGTAGGAAACCGACAAGATGCTCACCAACAGTAGCTCCGACATTGACTTGGCAGGTGACAATGTGCAGTGTCACAGAGAGCTGCTCTATGTGTGCAGCGTCAGTGGTGCAGTCCATTATCACCGAGCAGTAACGTGATTGTTTTACTCTCTCTCTAATCACTTTCAGTGGCTTGTCTCCAATAAGGTGCGTGATTAACTCATTTTGTACGGTTTTCCCCATGTAGTGGTCAGCAATCTTTTTTCTCTGCTTGTCTGATATGTTCGCTCATCACTGGGTCGAACTTGGCAAGCAGCTTCACCAGACCTAGAAACTTCCCATTATTAGGTTCATGTAGGGTGGAATCGTGGCCACGGAAAGAAGGTTTCATTCTGCAAGGTGACAGACTAAGGCAATGTACCTCTTCGTGACATCAGTCCAGTGTTTCTTTTCCAGCATTTGCATTTCTTGGTACGTGCTGTCAATGGCACTGTGCGTTCTTAAGCACGTTTCCAGGTCACGCCAGCTATCCCTGTTGGCACGGTGCGCATTTGGCTTCTCATGATCCTCGAGTGTGAGAGTGAGTCGCTCCCCCACTCTGAAACTTCCGCAAGTGAGACTGTGATTTTGCTTGCCAAATAGGGTACAGCAGAAACAGAAGATTGAATCAGATGATTCTGAGTACACTAACCATGACCTACGAATGGTTTCTCCATTTTTCATCTTCATAAGATCTCTGTCCTCTAAAAATTAATGTCCTCTAACTGAACTTGACCTCTCCTAATAATGTCGATCCGTGGGTCACTGGTAATATGCATTGGCCAACGTGCCGGATCGATCTCTCTGAACTTTAGTGGGGCTTTCTCTCTGTCTGGTGTGCTGGTGGCGGCATCTCCCTCACCTGTCTCAATTGTAGGACCGTCATCATGCTGTGGTGCTTGGTCATCAAACAAAGTTTGACCATCATTATCACCATCTGTTTGAGTAGAATTGTTCTTCTCATTTTCATTGCTCTGATTATCAACATCTCCTGTACCGCTTACACTGTCACTTGGCACTGCAGCCCCATGCTGTGACGATGCTGCAGCAGCAACTGCAGTCGGTGGGCCTTTTACAGATGCTGGACCAAAGAAAAATGTAACTTTTGGGAGACTATTTAGATGTTTTGTATTGTTGTTTAATATTTTCCGTTTTTCAGCACCACTAGGATAGGAGCGTTTCATTTTCCTCTCATTGAAAAGTAGCCTTCTTAGCCAGGAGCAATGTTTACAGTATTTTCTGAGATGTCAGTCAGCAAGCGCCCACTGGTGGTTCGACTGACCACCAGGAGAATATGGTGGCGTCTGGGAGCTGTGCATTAAATTTTTGCATAACAGTCAGGGGGCCCTGGGAGGGCGGAGCCCGTTTCAGTTGAAACGGGTGAAACATAGCTAAGGCCACCTATGAATTGCAGGTTTTGAAGGGTTTCTTAGGTATAGGATAATGTAGAGGGAAGTTTGCAATCTCTGCTTTTCGCAGGGATCATTCCTCCGTGACTGCCTGGTCCACACACCCCTCCCCACAGATCTCCCACCTGGTACTTATCCCTGCAAGTGTAAGTGCTACACCTGTCCCTACACCTCCTCTCTTACCCCTCTCTTTCAGGGCCCCAAGCAGTCCTTCCAGGTGAGGCAACACTTCACTTGTGAGTCTGTTGGGGTAATCTATTGCATCCGGTGCTCCCGGTGTGGCCTCCTCTACATCGGGAAGACCCGACGCGGATTGCAGGACCGCTTCATCGAGCACCTCCGCTCCGTGCGCCACAGCAGACAGGATCTCCTGGCCACTTCAAATTTGCTTCACATTCCCATTCGGGTATGTCCATACATGGCCTCCTCTACTGCCATGATGAGGCCAAACTCAGTTCGGAGGAGCAACACCTCATATACTGTCTGGGTAGCCTCCAGCCCCTTGGTATGAACATCAAATTCTCCAACTTCTGGTAATGCCCACCCTCTCCCTTCCACCATCCCACTTTCACCCTGCCTCTTCTTCTAGCTGCCTATCACCTCTTTCATGATTCTGCCTTCTACTACCCATAGTGCTTTCCCCTTACATTCCTTCTTCACCTTTTTTGCCTATCCCCTCCCTGCTTCCCCTCCCCCACCCCTTGATTTTTCCTCTGATTGGTTGTTCACCCTCCCCCCACCTTCTTTATGGGGCCCCTCCCCCTCCTCCTTCAGTCCTGATGAAGGGTCTCGGCCCAAAACGTTGACTGCTCGTTTCCACAGATGCTGCCCGACCTGCTGAGTTCCTCCAGCGTGTTTGTACGTGTTGATGTGCAATTTTGGCTGTTTGCTAACAATGACACTGTTAAATCTATACACAGATCCATCATTAAGGATCCTCACCATCCAGGTCATGCTCTCTTTTCACTGCTGCTTTTGCGAAGGATGAACAAGAGCCATAGATCCCACACCAACAGGTTTAGGAACAGTTATTAGCCTTCAGTCATCAACATCTCTCACTCTCTCTCTCTCCCCCTCTCCCTCTTCCAACCCCCCCCCCCCCCCGGAGTTATGATATTACAGAGATCAGCGGGACTTGCAGGAGGGGCAAGACTGGCAGCTGAATATTCTGTGATAGGGTAAATGGAAGCAGGCTTTTTCCACTGAGGTTGAGTGGGACTGCAACTAAAGTTCATCGGTTAAGGATGAAAGGTGAAAAGTTTAAGCAAAACATAAGGGGAAACTTCTTCACTCAGAGGACCGTGAAAGTGAGGAATGAGTTGTCCATTGAGGTGGTGCATATGAGCTCTATTTCAACATATAAGTGAAGCTTGTATAAGTACGTGGATAGTCGGGGTATGGAGGACTATAGTCCCGGTGCAGGATGATGGGAGAAGACAGGTTAAATGGTTTCAACATTGATTAGGTGAGCCAAAGGACCTGTTTCTGTGCTGCACTTTTCTATGACTATATGGATGTTAAAAATTACAGTAAATTTAATGTAATTACAATTTTTAATTTGTTCATTATACTTCAGTACCTTATCTTGATATGAAGTATTTTTCTCCACTGCAATTTTAATAGTTTCATGATTTCTAACATTTCTAGGATGTTTGACAGCACAGTAGCATAATGATTTACATCACCAGTGACTAGAGGGTTGGTGTTCAATTCCCATTACTGTCTATAAGGAATTTGTGTGAACTCCCCATAATTGTGTGTATTTCCTCTAGATGCCCTGGTTTCCTCCCATAAGTACAGGTCGGGGTTAGTAAGTCATGGCTATGTTATGTTGGCACCAGAATCACGGCGACAATTGTGGGCTCTCCCCAGAACATCCTCGGACTGTGTTAGACATTGACACAAAGGATGCAGTTTCCAAATGCATTCTCAATTTTTGAAAGCTGTGACAGTCAGCTAAAAGTTGTGATCTAGCCATCTGCAGGTTGTTTCAACATTTTTGTGGGCACTGCTTCTTTACCCCTCCTGTGTGAAAGTGTTACAATGTGGAAATCACTCATCGACCCAGAAACTCACCAGTGAAAAGATTGGGAAAAACATGTGTGAAGATGCTTCACAGGTGAACATAGATATTGTAGATCAGTGACCAACACTGTGAAAACAACCCATTGTAAATCTCAATGGTAACTCTGATTCACTGGATTGTGGAGTTGTCCTTTTTATTCCACTTATCATTTAAGGATGACCCATACCTAATAGAGGAGGGTAATTCTACCAAATATCCGATCAACCATTATAATAAAAAGATATTTGTGACTGAGTGGTCTGGAAGATATCAGCTGTGTCCATTACTCTGCATTCTACAGGTGAGGTGTTCACATTTATATTCTCATTGAACTGCACACCCCAGCAGTATGAAGTACAAAGTGTATCAGTGGGCATTATTTCAACAAGATTATTCATTGTCACATTGGTACTATACCCCTCTTCTTTCCTCACATTGTGTCATCCAAAACCTGTTTCTCCACAGGCAACACTGACGATCTTTTATCAATGTCGATTGGAAGCAAGAAGTGCTGATGGGAACAATATAATTTCTGGACTGCGAGTAATCAGTTGGTTGTCTGACTGTCAACATCGACATGGGAGGCCAAAAAACTTGTTTCCACGTCGGATCTCTCTGTGACTCTTGATGTGTCCTGTTAATGGATAAGCTGCAATCCATGAACCAGATGTGAAACTTACAAAAAGAATATTAAAATACAATTGGTATTTAGTACACGGCAACAGTGCTTTTGCTTCTGATTTCCTCCACTGATCTCCTCCTCATTTCTCTCATGTTTTCTGCTCACTGTAGTGTTTTTACTTCTTCCAAATGTACCAGTAATGTCTGGCATCATTTTCCTGTCTAGTTCTAATTTGTACATTTCTGGTTCTCCCAGCTCTTCCTCCTGCATCACACAATTTCTCTTACAGTAACAGCAGTTCAATTCCTGGTTCAATCAGCTGATCCATCAGACATCTCCCCATGGGTCACATTCTGCTCCCCTGCATTGAGGTATCTTTACTCACTAAGAAATACTCAGAATTCTTTGGTTCAGTCCCTTCCTATCTTCATCTGCAACACTTCTTATGCTCTTGAATACCTCAGTCATTAAGCTCCCTGGCCTTGATTACCTGGTATTCACTATGAATGTCCAGACCCTGTACAGTTCTCTCCCTCATCAGGAAGGATGTAAACCTCTCTGCTTCTTTCTGAACAACAGACCTGAACAGTTCTCCTCCACCACCACCCTCCTCTCTTTGGCAGAACTGGTTCTCCTTCGGCTTCTCCCACTTTCTCCAATCCCAAGGTTTTCCCATGGGCCTCTGTGATGATCCCAACTATGCCTGTGTTTTCGGTGGCTACAAGCCTACATGGGTAACCCTTCCCAACTCTTTCAACTCTACATCGATGACTGCATTGGTGCTGTTTCCTGAGCTTATCAGTTTCATCAACTTTGCCTCCAAATTCCACCCTGCTGTCAAATTCACTTGGTCCAACCTGGACACCTCTCTCCTCTTTCTCAATCCCTTCCTCTCCATCTCTGGAGACAGGCAATCTACTGATATCTTTTATAAACCTCATGACTCTCCCAGCCATCTTGGCTGTACTGCAGCTTCTCCCATAGGATTCCCCTTGTCCTTATCTTTCACTCCACAAGCCTTTGTATCGAGCATATCATTCTCTGTAACATTCATGATTCCCAATAGATTCCTACCACTAAACACATCTTTCTTTCCCACTACACCCCTCCCCAATGTTAGGGATTGGTTTCTATGTGGCTCCCTTGTCCACTCTTCCCTCTCCACTGATCTCCCTGCTACAACTTATCCCTGCAAACAAGCATGCTAAACCTGCCCCTATACCTCCTCACTTAATACCATTCAGGGATAAGCAGTCCTTCCAGGTGACACAACATTTCACTGCAAGTCTGTCAGTGTCATCTACTGTATTTTGTACATCAGAGAGACCTCATGTAGAATGGGGATTGCATCATCGAGGTCCTTCGCTCTGTCTATTACTAAAGGTGTGATCTACCGGTGGGAACTGTCCATGGTCTCCTCTAGTGCCACGATGAGACCACACTCAGGTTGCAGAAACAACACTATGTTTTGTAACTCCAAATCATAAAAATAATTTAAAAAAAAACACGGGAAGACTGGGACAAATGTGTACTCTTCATTTTTACCTTTATCGAGGCATACACTTATGACGTGGTGTTGTGATGACGTATGACATTCACACACTTACATATAGCCCACAGAGAGAGAGACACACACACACCCACCATTTACTACAGAATAGAACTGCTCTATACACATCTACAGAATATCTGGTGAGTTGCTGGTCCTGCAGTGTGTTGCATTACGACACGCAAGGAAGAAATTGCCATCCTTCTGATTCAAGTTTCAAAGTACATTTATTATCAGAGAATGTCTAAATTGTACAATCTTGAGATTTGTTTGTTTACAGCCAACCACAAAGCAAGAAACCAAAAAGAACCCAAAAAAAATAAAATGAAGAACAAGACCCGATTTGCAGAGAAAGAAAAAAACACAAATTATGCAAACGATAGAAGCGAGCGACAGCATTCCGAACTGAAATGAGTCCAGAGATCCGAGCCCTGGAGCAGCCCGGAGCAGCCTGGAGTAGGCCCAAAGCCTCAATATCAGCTCATTATATTAGCGGGGACAAAGCACGGCAGCTGGGGCAGTCTTCATAGCCTCAGTGCCACGGAGAGAGGAATGAACATCACGGGACAGCGAGTGATATCGGCTCTTACCTCCAATCCCAATACTATGCCTTTCCAGTCTATCTGGGCCAGTGTTTAAGTTGTCCAAACAGCATATCATACCTTGCACTAGGACCCAGGCATCACTGACATGAAAGGATATTGGGAACATCTCTGACTACTTTGTAGCTACATCCACTTCTGCCGAAAAACTTGTGCCCCTGAATGGTCTAGCAAAATCCACATGAATTCTGTCAGGGATGTGAGGGCATTCCCAGGGATGGAGAGGAACTACACGTGGAAATTTCTGGACTTGTTGTCATCCCGAACAGAGCATGGCAAGCTGTACGATCTGCTGATCTATCCCAGGTCACCAGACAAAACTTCAAGCCAGTGCTTTCACTTTGACCATGGCTAGATGCCCGGTATGTAGCTCCTCTAACACTTCAGCTCTCAGTTTGGATGGTACAACAACTCTTAATTGCCATATGAGGCAACCACTGTCTTTTATAAGGCAACAACTCTTAATTGCCATATAAGGACATTCTGAGTGACCTTGTAGACCTGGGAGTGTGGGATCTTTTCTGGTTTTGCTTTGGATTATCTCTGCCAATACAGAATTTGAAAAATTTTTAGTTAGTCCTTTTTCCAAGAGTAAATTAGTCACCCACTTGAATTCAATCTTGTAATTGTGTCCTCCAAGAATTAGAGCCCAGCTTTGCACTTGTGCTGCTGCTGTCAGTGGAATATCCTTCAGTGGATTGAAAATGGACCCCAGTGGTTGATAATCAGTAACAATGGTAAACTCTCTCCCATACAGGTAGTGTTTGTACTGTTTTACACCCCAAACCAGACTCAGGACTCTCTCTCAATTGTACAGTATTTTTCTCTGCAGAGGAAAGGCAACATGATGCAAAAGTTACGGAGCGTTCACTCTCTTCACTCATAACATTTGATTTGACTGAGCCTGTACCCTAAGGAGAGGCATCACAGGCAAGCTTCCCTGGATGGGGTGGATCATAATGTGTGAGCACAGTGTCTGATGTCATTATCTGTTGCTCAGCTTCAGCTAAATCCACAGCTGAAATGCTTCCCTGCAGAAAGGGTTGCAAATATATCCTCTATCCTGGGCAGAGGGCATTGATCTACTTTCAGGACTGTGTTGTTGGTGTCCTTAACATCACCACAGATCTTGCTAGACCCATTATTCATGGCTATTGGAATGAGTGCTGTTGTTTATGGGCTCCACTCAACCTTGAAAATACTTATTCAGCCTCCAGGCTGATCTCACTCACTCAGATCTTTATCACAGATGGTGTCAGGAACTGGCTGGGCTTTGTAGAACTTGGGTGCGGCAGTTTCGTTTAACACTATTTTACTTTTGATATGTTTGAGTTTTCCAATGGCAACCTTGAACACTGCTGTGGCTTCATCCAGAATCGTTCTCAATTCATTTTCTGTTGACTCTGTGGCAGAGGATGTGGCATGCAAATGGGGGATGTATCTCCAGCCAAATTGTCGTTGTGTCAGCCACTTACATCCCCACAATGCTAGCCCTCCTGTTTTTACCAGATACAAACCCATTGTGGCTTGTTGGTTGTTGTATCTGTTACAAATGTCACTCCCACATGAGTTATCTTTTCTCCAGTATAAGTTCTCAGTTAGATATCTGCAATTCTGTTGATGCTCACTTTCATTCCTGACTACAACTCAGTTGTGTTTCTGTCTGCTGCTCCCTTTGAACACATGATTTCAACAGCTCTTTTAAATGTGTCAGTTAGGAGCTGATTCTCAATGAATTCTTGCAATGGCTATCCATTGCCCTTTTTATGATGTCACAATAAGATCTTTATAGATATTGAAGGGAAAACACAGCCACCAGTTTGTACACAGTAATACTGCCTACACTGTGACCTTATAATGTCCACACAGTCTGACATAGGCTATTGATTGACGGGTGAGCATCATTCAGACACCTGGAGATAACTTCTCAGCTCTTCTTCAAATTAGGATCACATCTCATTTATATCCATCTGTTTCATGTCTTTAACAGATTGGGACTCCCTCAGTCAGGCACAAGTGTTCCTCAGAAATGGATAAGAAATATTTCAGAAAGGAAAGCAGCAAAGGAGAAAGTTGTCATGTAGAATTACAGCAGGGTTCAGTGACAGGCCTCTTCAGTATATTAACCGCAGTATAACATGAGCTCACTGTGTTGATGTTGGTGCTGACCAGTTAATCAATGTCATATGCAACCTTCACCACCCTCTCTGCACTCTCTGTAAGGTCCTTCAGTGCATCGGTCAGTATTGTGTAGGTCATGACAAATGATGATCCTGCTCCAAAAATGGAACCAATGACAGGGATGAAGTCAAGGCCAACTTCCACAGCTGAAATGGCAACAGCTGTAGTACCCCAACGTAACCTTCTAATTATATCTTTATCTATTTTCCCCAGCAGGGGAGCTTTAACTACAGCCTTAAGCTCTTCCACAGATTTGTTTGTGATGCTTGCCAGTCCTTGAAGAGAAGCTTCATCCAGACACAGACATTTACGGAAATGAATTATTGCCCCAATCAGTATGCTGATATCACAAGCAAAGGAGAGACCAGGAACGGGGACTGCTCCCACAGCTCCCGAAAGTGTTGCCAACATCCAGATACGTTTCTGCAGTATCTTGCTTTTCTGCTGAATAATGTCCACACTTCGGTTTGGATAGGCCAGGACAAAGACACTTTTCTTTATATTCGGCAGATCATCTTCAAGTGTTTTATTTAACCGATTGAAATCATATCGATCCTGTTCAAAACTGGATATCAAGAACACAGTTGGGGTCTGAATCCCCGCTTCTCCCAACTTCTTTATGCAGTCACTCCGAATATATTTCAGTTCATTTTCCTCATTATATTCCTTCCCCGCCATTCTCATTGAATAAAAATCTTGATCAATCTTAGTGCGGACAAAATAGAAAATTTTCCTCAGCTGTTTAATCTCTTTCGCAAGTTTTGCATCATTTTCTTTGAAACGACAAGCTGATATTATGATGAAGAAATTGTATCTTTCAAATTTCATTTCTCTGAGATATGTAGCAGATGGAAATTTTGTGGATCCAATCCCTGGCAGGTCCCAGTAGCAGACGTTGGGCAGATTGGGATGTGGGTACCTGGTTGGCTCCATTGTAGATTCCCTGATCCCAACTTTAGCAGCTCTGGGATCGGTGTTTCGAAGTCCTCTCATGACATTGATGAAGGTGGATTTTCCTGTACCTGTTTCTCCTGTCACTGCAATGTTAAGCTCTGTATTATCCAGTTCAGCTAGCTTCTGCTCTATCAGATATTTAACTTTTTCTACCCCACCTGTTTTAAAGTCAGACTTCAATTTGTTGAGCTCTTCCTGTGTGAAGAATGTGTCATTCTCAAACTGAGCCACCTGTTGACTGAAAGGAAACATGTTCCATTAGAATTTCTAATGATAAAAACTTCCAAATTTACAGATCCCCAAATTCTTGTCATCCATCTCATTTGGGACCAATTAACCAAATCATCAGTATGTTTTTGGGATATTGGTGGTAAGTGCCACATGCAGGCAGACCTACAGGACAAAGTATGCTTGTGACTTTCATGTGGATAACACCATAGGTCAGGCTGCAACCTGGCTCTCTAGAACTATGAGCGTTGGAAATCTACCCATACAAGATTCATTTCACTTCATCATGAAAAATAAACAATTCATGCCTGCTGTAACAAAGTGACCCAGGGTGGTGCAGTGGCACTGTACTGCAAGTGGTGCAGTGGACTGACACCACCAGTGACCTGGCTTCACTCCTGGTCTCTGGTGCTGTCTGTGTGGAGTCTGCATGCTCTCCCGTGACCAAGTCAATTTCCCATGGGTGATCCTGCCACTTTGTGTTAGTTGTTAGGTTAACTGCTTGTCATGCAGGTGGGAGTGGGGAAGTTGGAAACTTGATATGTATGTGAGAGAGAATTTGTTAGATGGAAATAAGCAGGTGCATGGGAAAGGTGGGAATGCTTAGTGGGGGGGGGGTGGAGAGTGGCAACAGAGATGAGTCTGGGTATCATAAAGAAAAATAAAAAAGTACAAGTGATTTGAATAGATGAAAAAGTTGTAAACGAAGGCTAGTAACGTGTTTGTAACAAATGCCCAGGCTGACCATCTCCAAACAAGGAGAGTCTAACCACCTACTCTTGACACCAATACCACACAGACTTGTCAGTGTGTGCCACATACACGTCCCCTACACTGTTTCTTCTTGGCTACTCTGACAGCAACTCACAACCCTCTGATCTCCACTAATAAAACAGGGCACTACTGATCAGGGACAGTATCACAGCTGCTCTCAGAGGGAGTGGATAAAGGGCAGATTATCCACTGAGCCCAAAAGGGTAAAACTCAAGGTGCAATTATTCTGATTGGATTACATTATCGTGCCCTCAGTAGCAAACAAGATATTGAGGAACAAACATGCAGGCAGATTAGGAAAACTTGCAAAAACAACAGGGTTGTTTGATTGGGAACTGTAACTTAACCAAAATAGACTGGGGCCTTCTTTGCGCAAAAGTGTTAAGATAGGGCAGAATTGTGAAGTGCATCAAGAGAGATTCTTAAAACAGTATATCAGCAGTCCAATTCGAACAGGGGCCATATTTAGAATTGATAATGGGAAATGTGACTGGCCAGCTGACTGAGCATTCAGTGGGGGTAATTAATAAGAATCAGTGATTAAAATACCTTAAAGTACAGATATTGCAAGAAAGCATTAAATAAAGAGGAGAACATTTCTCTATTAAGCAGAAACTGGGTAGGGTTCTTCAGGTACAGGTGTTGCTGGGAAAATCTCTTCTGTGTAGGGTGTTTAATAGCCAGCTTCAGAGTATGGGATTGATATGATCCAGTAAATTGGAAGGATTAGGATGGCAAGTTAGGGGAGCATTTGAAAGAGGTCAAGAAGGAAAAGGAAGCAAGTGTTCAGTTTCTGAAGTTAAAATAATCAAAAAGAGACTCCTCGAGTGAGAGAAGAACTCAAGAAGGGAATTAGGTGAGCCAGAAGGGGCCATGAAGAGTCCTTGGTATATAAGATCAAAGGGAATTCCAAAGAGTTTTGTACATATGTCAAGTGGAAGAGATTAACTCAGGATACTGTAGGACTAGACAAGGACAGATGATTAGAGATATGCTCGAAGGTTGAAGATGCAGAGAAATTCTAAATGAGTACTAAACAAAATTCTGGGGGATCTCAGTAGATCAAACAACTGTTCCTGATCTACTCAGTTCTTACAGGATATTGTGTATTGATCCTGATCTCCTGCATCTACAGTCTCTTGAGTGTCTTGTAAATGATTACTTACAGCAAGTATCCAACAAGGGAAAATCATGGGGAACATGTTTATATGCTGGGGAATTTTGAGACAACGAAAAAGGGGTCATGGTGGCAATAGATATGATTGAGAAGTTCAAGGTATTCTTTGATAAGCAGAGAATAGAGAGATATGGACCATGTGCAGGCAGAGTGAAACTTCGAAGGAGAGAGATGAAGTAAAGAGCTGGAATGTTGATTGGTGAAAGTCAGAAGGTGATGGAAGAAAGAAAAAAGGGGGAGGAGCACCAGGGGGAGGTGATGGGTGGGCAAGGAGATAAGGTGAGGGAGGAAAAGCGGGATAGGAAATGGAGTGGGATGGTGGGAGGCATTACTGAAAGTTTGAGAAATCAATGTTCATTACATCAGGTTGGAGGCTACCCAAATGGAATTAAAGTGTTGTCCCTCCAAACGATGTGTGGTCTGATCATGACAGTGGGGGTGGCCGTGGATGGACATATCGGAATGGGAATGGGAGGTGGAATTAAAATGGGCGGCCACTCGGAGAATATGGAACTGATATATTCTAGACGGATGGAAGGATAAGTGTGGCAAATTAGGGGAGCATTGGAAAGAGATTATTAATTCAGTCAAGAGGGGAAAGTAACTGTTTGTACAGTTTAGGATGTTAATCAAACAGAGTTCTTGAGGGATATAAACAAGCCAGAGATTAACTCAAAAAGGGAATTAGGTGAGCCAGGAGGGGCGATGAAAAGTCCTTCCATGTTAGATTGAAGGGAATCCCAGGGGATTCTACACATACATCAAATGCAAGAGAATAACCAGGGATAGTGTAGGACCACTCAACAATAGAGGATTAAACAAACACTTGGAGATGGAGGATGTGGGGAGGTCCTAATGAGTACCAAACAAAATATTGAGCAAATTCAGCAGATCATGTAGCATCTGTGCCTGATGTACTGAGTTCCTACAGGATTTTGTGCATTGATCCAACAAGGGGAAAGTCATGTGGAACAGTGTGAGCAGTGTAGGGCTATGTTAACATGCTGGGGCATTTTGAGATAAAGGAAAAGGTGATGTTAAGTATGTTAAAAAAAAGTTAATGTGAAAGCGGTGCTGGTGGCAACAGATATGATCCAGAAGTTTAAGAGGTTCTTTAAAGAGCATGTGTAATTGCAGGGAATGAAGAGATACGGACCATGTGCGGTCAGAGTAATTGGTTCAGTGAGGCATCGGTATTTTATGTGGTGTGGCATAACATCATGAGCTGAAGGGCCTGTTCCCATGTTGAGACATTCTGTGTTCTGTGACAAGGGCTTTGATGGAAGGGAACACCACCACCTACAGCTTCCCCTCCATCATACACTGATATCATTGCTCCACACGGTCACTGGGTCTACACTCAGGAATTCCAGATCCAACCCCACAATGGGATCAGATTTATCAGGATGGCAACTGATCAACAAAGCAGATCCCATGCACCAATGAGAATGCTGAGCACTCAGTGTGCAGTGCACTGGCAGGAGTTGATGTTGAGACACACATTGTGGCATGTTCTGACCTACCTGGAGCATGCTCCTTCCATTCTTGACAGCTGTTTCTCACAGGATGCCCTGTGTGACAATCCAGTAATCCCAGCACCAAACAGTGAGAGTGGTTGGGGACTTGGGTCTCTTCTTTGTCTTTGTGTCCTTGAAGGAAATAAAAAGAATGACTGACGGTTCTTTGCCTACAAGATTATTTAAGGATGCTCAGCAAATCACCTTAAACCACTGGAGAACAATGCAAGAAACCAGTGCATAGAACAGTACAGCATAGAAACAGGGTCCTTGGCTCATATTGTTCCTGCTGACCACGATGCCAAAATAAATTTATCCCATCGACCTGCACAAGAGACATATCTCTGCATTTCCTGCACATTCTCATGTCTGTCTAAATGTCTCTTCAATTCTCCTGTTGTGTCTGCTTCCACCACCCTCTGTGGCAGAAAGCTCCAGGCACTACCAGTCTCTGAGTAAAAACATCCCCAGGGTGCCCTCTCACCTCATTTACGCCTCCTAGTGTCTGATATTTCTACCTGGGAAAATAACTCCTTCCATGCTTCTCATGATTTTATATACTTCCAACATGTTTCCCAGACTTCAAGAGAAAACAACCCTGGTTTGTCCAAACTTTCTGCACAGCACATGAACTCTCATTTCACACCATCCTGGTAAACCTCTTCTGCACCTTCTCCAAAGCCTCCATATCCTTCCTGTAATAGGGCAACCAAACATGAATGGAATCCTTCAGATGCACCAGAAGAAATCCATGTTTGCCCAATTTGCCTTATGTTAAACAGAAAATACACAACTGTATTGTCTCTCCTTATTTTAGCCAACCTGACAGAGGAGAATATGAAGGGAGTTGTGTTTCCTCCTCAAGGTTTCAGGAAAGGATGTGGTGGAACACTGGATGCTCTGAGCTGAAGGTGAATGGAAATAAGAAAGAACATTGTCTGTAGTGCACTCTACAACATGGAATCTGCAAATCAATCATCATCTCCAACATGTCACACAGTTGCCTGTGATAATCACTTAGACTAGATGGTGTTTTCTACTCAAAGTCCAAGATTCACAGGAACGGGGTTTATCTGTGGAGAAAAGATGCATCTGTGGCATTGCAACTACAATCGAATCAGGGCAACCTGCAGATAATGAACACTGAGCTGAACTGTACTGAAATATGCCTCTTCATTTTCTGTTTTTATATTCTGTGGTTTTATCCATTTGTTGTCATTTGCACATGGTGTTGGAGGGAGTTTGATATTTCATGTTTTTGCTTTGAACTGGTTGGGTCCATCATTCTTTGTTTTGTGACTGAACGTGGGGAAGACGATTCCCAGTGTTTAATGCATACACACTTTGATAATAAATGTACTTTAAACTTTGAGAATACAGTGTGATTTGTCAGAGTAGGTCTGAGAATTTGGACACCATGTAGTGATGACCTGAGCATTTTCTTAAGTGACAATAATAAACAGGGATTATGTAACTGGATGATGAATGAAGAGGGATGGGCTGATGATTCAGAATAAAATGAGTTTGGGTCACATCACAGCAGTAGGTGGATATAACTTAATGGATTGAAGTATGGTGAAAACAGCCAGCTTGCATAATAGTCATGATTCAATCTCCAGATTACCATCAACACTGAGCTTGTTCACCCTTTGCCCTTCAATGAAACATGTGGTGATTGAAAGTCTTTGGATGTCAGGAATTATCCAATGCTTTTCACCTGCTCTTTTAGCCAAAGAACTAATATGTTCATAGAATCACTGGTACACACCAAGAGGAGAGTTCACAATGGCAATGACACTGTGTGAGAAAGATTGACATTTGGGCCTTCCCTAGATGGTGATGGTCGTTCCCTGCTGTTTCCTTTGTGCAGATATTACTGGACACTTTTTTCCTTTGATTAAACATTGCTTTGGCCTTGCTGCAGGCAGTTGATGAGAACAGCATTTGCACACTTGAAACAAAATGAACACTGTATAATTTCAGCAAACATCTCACTTCAGACTGTAGGGTGGAAGGAAGGTCATTATGGAAGCAGTTGAACATGGTTTGGATGAAGGCGCTAAACTGAGCAATTTCCTCAGTGATATCCTGGGCTGACCGCCAACAACCACACCAATCTTCTCTATGATATTTTCCCCTTGATGTCACACTTTGTCAAATGCTGCCTTTATATTTCCAGTCACCTGGAGTCTATTGAAGTTTGTCTGAACAATTCAGGTTCAAAGACAAAATCAAAGGTGATTTCCAGAGCCATAGTGGAACTGATTGCCCTCAGCACCAACACAGAATTTGACAGAGGGTTCTGGTAAACTGAAGGTATTGGGGATGATGATTTGAATCCTGTTGCATGATCATCACACCATCCCCAGGACCGGAATCCTTCACACCTGTTGACTGGGTCCAAATATCAATGATCATTCCTTTCTCTATGAAAAGTACGGATATTTGCTGCTGATTGCACAGCATTCATGTCAATTCACTGTCACTCAGATAACAAAACAAGTTGTGCCTGCATGAAGCACCACAAAATCAATCTGCTGGCATGAGGGCACAGGTACTGTATCTGTGACAGGAGGCCTAAATGAGGCTGGTAAAGACCCAA
This sequence comes from Hypanus sabinus, assembly GCF_030144855.1. Lineage (NCBI taxonomy): Eukaryota > Metazoa > Chordata > Chondrichthyes > Myliobatiformes > Dasyatidae > Hypanus > Hypanus sabinus. The sequence goes on along the minus strand of NC_082713.1, from coordinate 77,258,049 downwards.
ATCCTGCAGTATCTGAGACTAGAATTGTGACACGATTTTGAGACTGAGACAGACAAAGTTCCTGAGTAGATACCAGATGAGAGCCTGATGAGACTGGACAGGAACTCAAACAAGGAGACAGAAACCCAGAACACAATTGCAGACCGAAACAAAGTTGAGCTGATGATTGAAACCAAACCTGAGTTCAGGAGCTCTTTAAATATTTTGGAGACAAAACATGGTCACCAATTGTGGAGTGGGCCAGAATCTTTAAAGTAACCATGCCAGTTAAACATATTCTGGAGAATCGGAGCACTGGAGGCTGGTGAGGTCGGCTGTGTACCGTAACAGTATCGGACTCCGTTCACAAATCAATAATCATCCTCAGTGACAGAATATCTGAAAGCCGACTCTCTCTCTCACTAACAGGCATCATTACCAGTGGCAAATCCGCTGCCATCGGCATCTGCAGGAGTAGGAATCAGACCGGTAGTTACAGAAGTTCAGCAGTCGTGTGAGCAGCTCAGAAGGTAAATCATACAAAAGGGGAAAGACAACTGGCAGGAACTCATCACCATTTACAAATCTCCCTGTGTGCCACCAGTCTGGATTTGTGTTCTTTCTCCTTTGAGGCAAAGTCCTGGAATGTTTGTGAAAACACTGGAGGAACAGCTTCATCTCCAGACTGACAGCAGTCCAGTAAGTACATCACTATGTCTTCTTTAGAACATTTAGGAAATACAATGAATTCTAGTTAATTGGGATACATCGAGACCATTACATTTTGCCCAATTAGCCAAAGTTTCATGGAAATATTTAAGGTCTAAAAAGAGAAAATGAGGAACAAATTGTGTATTTAAATGAAATACAGAACAAGCTAGAACACAGCCAATAATAATACATGACTGATAAACTCTGTATTAATTCCTAATAGATGTCGACAGAGGAATTCATCCATGAACAAAATCATTGCTGACTCCCAGTAATAGACTGCCCTCAGGCAATACTACCAGTCACCATATCCACCAAATCTTCATTTTTATTTTCACATTCAAGTTGTTTGGTGATACTTTCAAATTCCTCTTAGTTCCTAATTTGTTGAAGAAGTGAAATAGTTTGATTTTCACTCTTGCATGCTTCTGGCATCTCCGAGCCTGACTGTTAGAAACCACAGTCATTCAAACTGTTCAGAATTGTCTTTCTGCTTATTTTTCATCAACTATTAGTGCCAAAAATCACTGCTTTTCAACACAAACACACACTGATGCTATTTAAAAATTGTTTGGTCTGAGCAAGATGTAGCATCCAACAGCCACTTAAGTATGTGTGACTAAAGCTAGTTAAACTGTTCAACAATAGTCTCCATCTCCAATTAAGCAGTATAGTGTCCCAAATAAAGGAAGGGAAATCTGGCAATTTCCTCCATTAGGTTTTGTTCTTTAAGCATTGTCCCAAATAAGTGGCTGATCTGATTAATTGATGGCCCAATTATCAGGAACCCACTGTATCTGTATGGCAGAAATAAAATCCAAGAAAAACAAGAAAAACAAGAAAATCCAGCTTCTTTGTTCCTTCATTTGATTGACAACTGTAAGAGGAACCTTTCAGCAAGAGCTGTAATGTGTTGTTTTCAAGGTAGAAACTTCAAAATAAAGTTATGATCAAATTATGTCTATGTTACCATATACGACTTTTCTGACGGTCAGCTCTGAAGTCAGGGGTTTTCTTCCTTTTGTTTAGTTTTGGAGAAATATTGTGCAGCACAGAAATAGCCCATCATCCAGTCATCAAGTACTCATTTGGAATAACCCCCTTTCCCAGAACATGGTCCAAAAAAAAAACATTCTTGAAGGTATCCCCTTATCCTTCAATTAGTTATTTTAAATGTTCTGTGAACCTCTGCCTCCAACACCCCTCAGGCATTGTGTTCCCCATTCCCACCACTCTCTTGTCCAGTGGATTGGTTTCCTTCAGACTCCCTCTAAACATCTTACCCTTAAACCTGTGCCCTTTGAGTTCACAGGTCTCCGTTATGGGGCAACGTTTCCCAGTATCTACGGTATCGATGTTGTTTAAAATTCCCCTCAGCTTTTTCATTATATAGATAAAGTGCCAACAGCCATAAAATGCCGCCCTCTCTCTCCGGATGTGTCACACCTCTTCGGCTTGGGCGCTCATGGAAAAGCGGATGGCTTCCTGGTTCTCCATTACAAACCCAGAGTCTGAGTTAATCTACTGGTTAAGGCTCCAGCAAATTCGTTTCTTGCCCCTTCAATAAACTGGGGTAAATCACATCAGGCTCTGGGGACATCCACATTAACACTCATTAGGAGGCCCAACACTTCCTTCGCCTTGGCCCCTGACGCCCGAATGTGTTTACACATTAAGGACAAAATCGTAGTTCTATGTACTGATCCATGCTTAAGTTCATCAACGTTACGCAGAATACTCCTAGCATTAAAATATAGACACTGCAAACTATCCGACCCATCATACCTGTTATTGGGATCTTGCCTTTCAATACTTCCCTGCTCAGACAGTTGGGTTATTTGCAAGTTGTTATCGTTCTGTTGTTTTGGCTTCGAACTCAGTGTTCCAGTCCTCGTTCCGTCCCCTTCTCGGAAAAGGTGTAGTTTCACAGAAGGTCTCTGCAGTGACTGATGCCTCTCTCAATCACTCTGATCACGAGGATTCACGTTCAAAGCCTCCCAGATCCAATGAAACAGAGTGAGCTGGGAAAGTTCCACACAATAACGTGAGTGCCTCAGTCTCCCCACCCGCTTCACTGGTCGGACCGGTGTGGTTCTCCAGGTTCAAAGTCCGGGCGCTGTTGAATTTAGTTTGATCGGTGATAAAGTGATGGCGTTTAGAGTAGCTCAGTGTGTGTGTGGTTCACAGTCCGTGAACAGCAGGGGCCCGAAGGGAGAATGAGCAGCCTGAGACTAGTGATGGGCCGAAAGGAGCTGTCTGGATTTTCAGATGTTGGCGGTATTCATGATCAGTTGGGATGGGGAATGAGAGCCATTAGTTCAGGGTTGGAATGTGCCCCCGCCCCCTCGGGAAGTAGTTTAAGCGGTGCCGAGTGGAGAGTCGAAAGGCTGCGGGACCGGACGGCATCCCAGGGCGGGTGCACAAGAAGTGCGCGGCTCATCTGGCAGGGGTGTTTACAGATATTTTTAATCTCTCCCTCTCCCAGTATAGACTGCCCTCCTACTTCAAAACATCCACAATTGTTCTGGTACATAAACAGACCAAGGTAACAGGTCTGAACCACTGTCGCACTCACCTCAATAATGAGCAAATGCTTTAAGAGCCTGGTCAAGGACTACATCTGCGGCTTGCTACCACCCACACTGGACTCCATACAATTCGCCTTCCAACACAACCGATTGACAGATGCCGCAGCTCTACACAACGTCCTTCCACATTTGGAGAAGAAGGATGCTTATGTGAGAATGCTGTTCTTGGACTGCAGTTCAGCATTCAACACCATAATTCCCTCCAGGATCGACAAGAAGCTCAGAGACCTCGGCCTTCACCCTGCCTTCTGTTGCTGGATCCTGGACTTTCTGTCAGACCACCGGCAGGTGCGAAGAGTGGTCTCCCTCACCTCTGCCCCTTTGACCCTCAACACAGGTGCCCTTCAAGGCTATGTACTGTCCCCTCCTTTACTGTTGGTATACCCATAACTGTGTCACCACCTTCAGCTCCAATCTGCTAATTAAATTTGCTGATGATACTATACTGATTAGCCTAATCGCAAATAATAATGAGGCAGCCTACATTGAAGAAGTCAGCACCCTGACACAGTGGTGTCAAGAAAACAAGCTCTCCCTCAATGTTGCATAAATAAAGGAGCTGGTTGTGGGTTACTGGAGGAATGGACACAGGCTTGCCCCTATTGACATTAATAGATCTGGGTTTGAGAGGGTGAACAGATTCAAGTTCCTTGGCCTACACATCTCACATGGTCTGTACATTCCGGCTGTGTGGTGAAAAAGGCAATATAATGCCTCTTTCACCTCAGACGGTTGAAGAAGTTTGGTGTGGACCCCCAAACCCTAAGAACTTCTATAGGGGCACAATTGAGAGCATCCTGACTGGCTGCTTTACTCCCAGGTATGGGAACTGTACTTCCCTCAATCACAGGACATTGCAGAGAGTGATGTGGACAGTCCAGCACATCTGTAAATGTGAACTTCCCACTATTCAGGACATTTACAAAGACAGGTGAGTAGAAAGGGTCTGAAGGATCATTGGAGATCCAAGTCATTCCAACAACAGGCTGTTCCAGCTGCTACCATCTGGGAAACAGTACCACAGCATAAAAGCCGGACCTACAGGCTCCGGAACAGCTTCTTCCACCAGGCCATCAGGCTGATTAATTCATGCTGACACAGCTGCATTTCTATGTTATATTGACTATCCTGTTGTACATACAGAGATGTAATGTAAAGATTGTTACTCCTCGTGTATATGAAGGAGTAACAATATAAGGTCAATTCAATTCAACAGCAGCAAGGGCACATCACCAAGGAACGTCAACAGTGACAGAGAATGCCATTACCTGGCTGCCTCGCCGAGACTGTGCAAAGACACAGATATCGTTTGTCAGCAAGGCCAACTGTGGTCCTGTTGGCCTGGGAGCTAATCCTCCTTTTTTTAGCAGCTCTCTTGACATGACCTGGTCAAGCAGCTGTGGGAGGATTACCTGTCTGGCTTTTATGATCAGAAATATGTTGCTGATGTTTTCCTTGGTACCTTTCACATTTCACTTGCTGCACATACCCATGTCAACTTACTGACTTTGCCCTCTCTTGTAAAACCCGTCCCCTCATCAATCTAGTTTAAACCCTTGCTGATGGGATATTAGTACCCTCTTGTATAGTGTAATGCAATCCATCCCTCTTGACAGTTAGTCTCTTCTCTCAGAGAGCCCATTGATCCAGGAACCTGAATCACTGCCCCCCCCCCCACCCTGCACACATCCCGTCAGTCAGATATTCATCTGGCCTATCCTTCTATTCCTGGACTCACTATCATATGACACTGGAATAATTCAGAGATCACTTCCCTTGATATCTTGCATTTTAATTTCCTGCCTAATTCCAATACTCTGTGGGGCCTCATTCCTTGTTCTACCTTTTGTGTTTGTGCCAATGTGCGCATCCATCTCTGTTCTCTGAAACCTGAAACAACATCCCCCTCCACCTATTGTTGAGGGCAATGGCAACAGGACAACATTGCATTGACTACAACTACCCTTGTTTCTCCAGAGTCCTGAAGCCTGTATCATCGGTGAGACCACCCCACACAAACTATGTCCTCCTCAGCCTTGTGGATGATCCAGATTACATCCACCTGTTCCTCCAGACCCCAGATGGGTGAGAGAGAGAGATAAGAGAGACAGAGGGAGAAAGAGACAGAGAGAGAGAGATTTCATGATGCGGTTGCTGTTGTTTTTTGCGAGTGAGGGAGTTGGGGATTCTTTTTGCCACAATTTTCCTTTGTGGGAGGTGTAGAGATGTGTTGCTATTGTCACTGCTTTTTCTGTTGAGGAGGAGGTGGGGGAGTTGATGGTCATGTCACTGTTTTTTTTCTGTAGGGGAGGGTGTGTGACATTTTATGGTTCGCGAGTTTGATTTTTCCTTTTTTGTGCCGGGTTGTTGATGTCTGCTCTTCTGTATTTCATGGCTATATGGAGAAGACAAATATCAGTTGTATTGTACATTCATAGTTTGACAAGAAGATGTACCTTTGAACCTTTGAACATTCCACTCATACTTTACCTATCCTGAGTCTATAGGGTCATTCCCCCAGCCATTCAAACAAATGTGGCCAGCCTTTATTTTCCTATTTTGACCATCTCTTCTTTGAGTACCATGGATAATTAATTCCTAGCCTTGGTCACTTGGAAACTACATGGCCAAAACATCACATCATTTACTTCACTGAATTTCTACACTTGCCGTGCACTCAATGTCTGCCTCTTATCATCTTGTACCTCTCATGTCACAGTGGCATAGCACATAGTAGTACAGCACAGAAATAGGCCCTTCAGCCCACTTTGTACATGCTGAACCATTTACTCTGCCTGCTCCCTGTGACTTGTACATGGACCTTAGCTTTCCGTTACCCTGCCATCCAGATGTACAAAATTCCATTTAAGACCTCAGCCATCTCTTTTTGATCCATGCATAGATTACTATTCTGATTTTCCAGATGACCGATTTTGTCCCTTGCAATCCTTTTTCTCTTAACAGATCTGTAGAGTCCCTTCGGATTCCCTTAATATCTCCTGAAAAGCAAGGTTCTCTAAATCTGTTATCTTTACACTTTATTCCCACAGACGAGCTTTGTACTCTCAAAACTTCACATTTAAAAGCCCCCCACCTACCAAGTGTACTTTGCCAGAAAATAGCCTTTCCAGATCCACAACTGCCATATCTTTTCTAATACCATTAAAATTGCTCTCTCTCCAGTTTAGACCAAACCTATCTTCTTCTATATCTACTCTGAAACTAATGGCATTAAAATCACTAGATGCAAAATGCTCCCCAACACAAAATTCTCTCATTCCCTCACAGGAGAACAGATCAAGTATCACAAACTCTCTCATTTCGACTTTTGTGTGCTGATTAAGAAAAATTTGCTGAACATATTTGACAAAATCTATTGCATCTAATTCTTTTACAGTCTAGGAGTCCCAGTCAATATGTGAAAAGTTAAAATCACCTACTTTAATAGCCTTATGTTTCTTGCAACAGTCTGTTTCCTCTACAAATTTGTTCCTCTAAATCCCATGTGCTGTTGAACGGTCTATAATCAGAATCAGAATCAGGTTTATTATCTTTGGCATGTGTCATGAAATTTGTGAACCAGCAGTTGCAGTTCAATGCAATTCATAATATAAGAGAAGAAGAAAAAAAATAATAAACTAAGTAAATTAATTCTGGTACACATTTATTGAATAGATTAAAAATTGTGCAAAAAGCAGAAATTATATTAAAAAGTGAGGGAGTGTTCATGGGTTCAATGTCCATTTAAGAATAGGATGGCAGAAAGGAAGAAGCTGTTCCTGAATTGCTGAGTGTGTGCCTTCAGGCTTCTGTACCTCCTACCTGATGGTAACAGTAAGAAAACAATGGCAGGTATTTCTGGGAATAATATAGAAGGTGCAGCTTCAGTTCATCCGAAAGAGGAAGAAAGATCCTTAGGGGAGAAGGGGACAACCGTGGCTAACAAGGGAAGTCAAGGACAATTTAAAAATAAAAGAGAAGAAGTATAACATAGCAAAGATGAACAGGAAGCTAGAGGATTGTGAAACTTTTAAAGAACAACAGAAGATAACTAAAAAGACAATATGGGAAGAAAAGATGAGGTACGGAGGTAAGCTAACAAGAATATAAAGGAGGTTAGTAAAAGCTTCTTTAGCTATGTAAAGAGGAAAAAATTAGTTAAGACCAAAGTTGGGCCCTTGAAGGCAGAAACGAGTGAATTTATTATGGGGAACAAGGAAATGGCAGACGAGTTGAACAGGTACTTTGGATCTGTCTTCACTAGGGAAGACACAGACAATCTCCCAGATGTAATAGTGGCCAGAGGAACTAGGGTAACGGAGGAACTGAAGGATATTCACATTAGGCAGAAAACGGTGTTGGGTAGACTGATGGGACTGAAGGCTGATAAATACCCTGTTGGTCTGCATCCTAGGGTACTTAAGGAGGTGGCTCTAGAAATTGTGGACGCATTGGTAATCATTTTCCAATGTTCTATAGATTCAGGATCAGTTCCTGAGGATTGGAGGGTAGCTAATGTTATCCCACTTTTCAAGAAAGGAAGGAGAGAGAAAACAGGGAATTATAGACCTGTTAGCATGATATCAGTGATGGGGAAGATGTTGGAGTAAAAGATGAAATAGTGGCACATTTGGATAGCAGTACAGGATCGGTCCGAGTCAACATGGATTTACAAAGGGAAAATCATGATTGACCAATCTTCTGGAATTTTTTGAGGATGTAACCATGAAAATGGACAAGGGAGAGCCGGTGAATGTAATGTACCTGGACTTTCAGAAAGCCTTTGATAAGGTCCCACATAGGAGATTAGTGGGCAAAATTAGAGCACATGGTATTGGGGGTAGGGTGCTGACATGGATAGAAAATTGGTTGGCAGACAGGAAACAAAATGTAGGGATTAACGAGTCTTTTTCAGAATGGCAGGTAGTGACTAATGGGGTACCGCAAGGCTCGGTGCTGGGACCACAGCTATCTACAATATACATTAATGATTTAGATGAAGGGATTAAAAGTAACATTAGCAAATATGCAAATGACACAAAATTGGGTGGCAGTGTGAAATATGAGGAGAATGTCAGGAGAATGCAGGGTGACTTGGACAAGTTGGGTGAGTGGGCAGATGCATGGCAGATGAAGTTTAATTTGGATAAATATGAGGTTATTCATTTTGGTGGCAAGAACAGGAAGGCAGGTTACTATCTGAATAGCGTCGAGTTAGGAAAAGGGGAAGTACAACGAGATCTAGGTGTCCTTGTACATCAGTCACTGAAAGTGAGCATGCAAGTACACCAGGCAGTGAAGAAAGCTAATGGCATGTTGGCCTTCATAACAAGAGGAGTTGAGTATAGGAGCAAAGAGGTCCTTCTGCAGTTGTACAGGGCCCTGGTGAGACCACACCTGGGGTATTGTGTTCAGTTTTGGTCTCCAGATTTGAGGAAGGACATTCTTGCTATTGAGGGAGTGCAGCGTAGGTTCACGAGGTTAATTCCTGGGATGGCGGGCCTGTCAAATGTTGAAAGATTGGAGTGACTGGGCTTGTATACACTGGAATTTAGAAGGATAAGAAGGGATCCAAATGAAACATATAAGATTATTAAGGGTTTGGACATGCTAGAGACAGGAAACATGTTCCGGATTTTGGGGGAGTCCAGGGCCTGAGGCCACAGTTTAAGAATAAGGACAAGGCCATTTAGAACAGAGTTGAGGAAAAACTTTTTCACCCAGAGAGTTGTGGATCTATGGAATGCTCTGCCTCAGAAGGCAGTGGAGGCCAATTCTCTAGATGCTTTCAAGAAAGAGTTAGATAGAACTCTTAAAGATAGCAGAGTTAAGAGATATGGGGAGAAGACAGGAATGGGGTACTGATTGTGGATGATCAGCCATGATCACATTGAATGGCGGTGCTGGCTCGAAGGGCTGAATGGCCTACTCCTGCACCTATTGTCTATTGTCTAAAAGGGCATGCCCTAGGTGCTGAAGGTCCTTAATAATGGATGCTGCCTTTCTGAGACACCGCTCCTTAAAGATGTCCTGGGTACTTTGTAGGCTAGAACCCAAGATGAAGCCAACTAAATTTACTAACCTATGCAGTTTCTTTTGGTCCTGTGCAGCAGCCCCTCAATAACAAACAGTGATGCAGCCTGTCAGAATGCTCTGCACGGCACATCTAAAACATGCTTTTTGAGTGTACTTGTGAACATACCAAATCTCTTCAAACTCCTTGTGAAGTATAGTCGCTGTTTTGCCTTCTTTATAACTGCATTGATATGTTGGGACAAGGTTAGGTCCTCAGAGATGATGACACCCAGGTACTTGAAACTGCTCACTTTCTCCACTTACGATTCTTCTATGAGGATTGGTATGTGTTCCTTTGTCTTACCATTCCTGAGGTCCACAATCAGCTCTTCAGTCCTACTGCTATTGAGTGGAAGGTTGTTGCTGGACACCACTCCACTAGTTGGCATATCTCACCCCTGTACTCCCTCTCGTCTTCATCTGAGAATCTCCCAACAGTGGTTGTATCATCTGCAAATTTATAGATGGTATTTGAGCTATGCCTTAGCTACACCATCATGGGTATAGAGAGAGTAGAGCAATGAGCTAAGCAAACACCCCTGAGATGCAGCAGTGTTGATCGTCAGTGAGGAAAAGATGTTATCATCAATCCGCACAAATGGTAGTCTTCATTTTGGAAGTCAAGGACCCAATTTCAGGGGGAGGTGCAGATGCCCAGGTTCTGTAACTTCTCAATCAGGGTTATGGGAATGATGGTATTAAATGCAAAGCCACAGTAAATGAACAGCATCCTGACATTGGTGTTTGTGTTGTCCAGGTGATCTAAGGCCACGTGAAGAGCCATTGAGATTGCAAATGCCATTGACCTATTGTGGCAATAGGAAAATTGCAATGGGTCCAGGTGCCCATTACAGTCCCATTAATGTAGTCCATTGTTCCATAGTTCCACCCATAAAGCTTTGTGGGGTGAGTTCTGTACTCCGTCCTGACTAAGCATTGCAGTGACATTTTCTCTGACTAATAAGCCTCCTTTCATCCCTCCCACTCTGCCGTGAGTAAAACACCAGAACCCTAGAATACCAAGCCGCCAGTCCTGCCCCTTTTGCAACCAGTTCTGACCAATGGCTGCCCTCTGATAAATCCATACGTTGATGCATTCCTTGAGCTCTTACATCGTTCCTAAAGTACTTTTTGCATTGAAATATATGCAGCTCTGAACATCAGTTCACAAACTTTTGATTCCTGACTTTGTCTGAGGTCTTAACAACCTCTGTCTCCACAAACTCTCCACTATCTGCTCTGGCACTCTGGTTTGAATTCACCTGTTTAAACATCACCCACCAACTGCCCCACCCACCTGAAAAGCACTTGGAAACCTTCCCACTTGAATATTATTGCCTCTCCAAACTTACTCCATCCAACTACCTATGCAAACTTATTTTATATCTTTCAATTGTTTTTGCATCCACCACATCTACTGCCAGCTTGTTGCTCACTCAAGCTATGGACTGAGTGAATTTGCCACTCCAATTCCCCTTCAGCATTTCACCTTTCACTCTAAACCTATTAACTCCTAGTTGCCAAGGAGAAAAAGCATGTATGCATTCAACCTATCCATATTCTGTGTAATTGTGCATAGATATATAAGATCCACTCATTCTCCTGCATTCCAGGGAATAAAGTCCAAAACTATTTAACCTATTCTTATAACTTAGGCCTTCTGATCACAGCAACGTTCTTGTAAATTTTCTCTGCACTCTTTTAAGCTTATTGATAACTTTCCTACAGGTCGCTGATGAGGATGTCCACAATACTCTAAACTCAACCTCACCAATTTGGTTCTACCACTCACCTGAGTGGCCCAACATTCACAGTGTAAGTTTTCCCCAATTTGTCCTCCCAATTGCAACACCTCACACTCATCTGCACTGATGTTTATCTGCCATTTCTTCAGCGACTCTCCTAAATGGACAAGGTCGTGATGCAAGTTTTGATAGCCTTCCTCACTGTGCACTACACCCCCAGTCTTGGTGTCATTTGTAAATTTGCCAAACCAGTTTACCTCATTGTCATTAAAATCATTCAATCAGTAGTAAACGACAATGAGTGCAGCAGAGTTCCTGATGTTGGACAGCACTTTTGCTCAGAAGAACGAGTTGAACTGAAGGAAATAGATGAGATATTTATTGAATATTTCTCCTCAGGTTTTACTGTGGGGAAAACTATGGATGCTAATGAAATGGAGAGATTAGCAGGGACAAGTTATTGCAGGCTACAATGTGCATTGGCATGGATAAATCCCAGGGCCAGACTGTGTGCATTATCAGATCTTATTGAAAGCTGGAGAAAAAAATCAAGAAACACTTGCAGAGATTTTTATTTAATCTTTGTCTATCGATGAGGTTCCAGTGGTCTAGCAAGTGGTTAATGTGTTACTAATGTTTTAAAAGAGAGGCAGAAAGAAAGCAGAAAATTACAGGCCTCTGAGTCTGAAATCAATGGTGAGGAAATTTCTGGAGGAGATTCTGATGGACAAGAGAGAGGTTCTGATTTGAGACAGTCAGCATGGCTTTGCTCTTTGAGGAGATAATCAAAAGACTAAATGTCAGTAAGACAGGGATGTTGTCTAGATGGACACGACTTTAGCAAGGCTTTCAACAAGGTCCCGAGTGGCATGCTCATATAGAATATTAGACTGCATGGGAGCCATGGGGAGATTGCATTGGAATCATAATTGGCTCAGGTTTAGAAAACAGAGGTTGATAGTCAAGTCTTGTTTCTCAGCCTTGAGCCTTTGTCTGGTAGTGTTCCACAGGAGTTGATAATAAAGATAAACAATTTCGATGTGAATGGTCAAGGCATGGTTTGAACGTTTATGAACGATGGGGAAATCTGTGATTTTGTAGAAAGTGGAGAAGGTTATGAAAAATTACAGGGAGATCCAGATCAGGTGTGTATGTGAGCTGAGGATTAGCAAATGGCTTTCAACCCAGGGAACTGTGAGGTATGGCATTTTGGGAGATCAAACAATGATATGATTTATACGGTAAATGGGAGGACCTGAGATGTGTTATGGAACTGAGAGAACTAGGATTGTAAGTGCATAGTTCACTGAAACCAGTGTCACAGAAGGAGAGGGTGGTGAAGAAAGCATTTGGCACACTGGACTTCATTAGTCAGGGTAATGGGTACAGGAGTTGGGAAGCTACGTTGCAGGTTGATAGCCAATGGTGAGTCCACCCAGAGCAGTGATGCAGTTTGTTAGGATGCTCTCTACTCTGCACCTGTGGAATAACATGAATGCTGATGTGCATAGACCAGCTCTCTTCAGCCAAATCAGAAAGCGGAGGTGTTAGTGAGCTTTCCTACTGTGTAGGATGTGTTCAGGGACCATAAGAGTTGGATCAAGTTCTACACCGTGGGAGTTTGAAACTTCTCACAGTTTCTACAGCTGTGGCACTGATGTAAAGAGGGATGTGAGTGGTCCAAATTCTCTTGAAATCGATAACCATCCCCTTTGTCTTGTTGGCATTGTGGAAGAGGATATTTGCCTGGCACTAGCCCTCAATCTCTCCATCTCTGCTGGTAGGGCAGTTCATCATTAAACCCCACTCTCGTGCCATCAGCAAACTTGACACGTGATTACTCGGGTGTTTGGCCATGCAGTCACATGTGATCAGAGTGAACAGCAATGGGCTCAGCACACAGCCTGGGGGCATCCCTGTTGAGGAAAATGGGGAGGGAGGAGTGTTTGTGCATCCTGACTGTGTGATGTCTGTTCATTTGCCAGTCCAAGTCCCACTTGCACAGTGGGGTATTTAGACTGAGGAGCAGGAGTTTGTTCTGCAAGGTTTGTGAGACAAGAGTTGAATGTTGAACTGAAATCCAGAAACAGCATTCTGACAAAAGTGTCCTTGTTTTCTCAGTGTGTCAGGGCCAGGTGCACGACAGACTTTATGGCATCTGTTGTAGAGTGGTTCTGTTGGTAAGCATATTGGAAAGTGTCCATTGTGGCAGAAATGGGGTTTTTAATTTTATCATTACCATCCATTCAAAGCACTTCCCAATCATTGGTGTCAGAGCCAGGGGGCAGTCGTCGTTATGTGCTGAAGGTGCAGAGTTCCTTGTACAGGGATGATGGTTGCTGATTTGATGCATGTGGGGTCAGTAGCCTGAATGAGTGATATGTGGAAGGCAAGTTAAAGTATTGGTTATCGCTGTCACGTTCCAGAGCCAGTGATCACAGATTGGAGTTTGATTCCACCTCTGTCTGTGAGGAGGTTGTACGTTCTCCCTGATCACCTGTATTTCCTCTGGGTGCCCCAGTTTTCTCCACTTTCCAAACAGTTAGTGAGTTGTGGGTTTGCTAAGTTTGCACTGAAGCATCGCGGGCTGACCCATCACAATCCTTGTTGATCTGATTTCTATGTCCCTGTGACAAATAAAGCTAATCTTTAACATCTTACACCAGCTCTGTCTCCATCCTTCTGGATGCTCTGGGTATGTTTTGTAACTCCAAACATTAAACTAATTAACAGAAAGACATGGGAGTCCAAATGGTGAGTCCAGCCTGTGTTTACTTTCAGTGAGGTGAGCACGTATCACCTGGTAGCATCATAGTGTACGCAGTTCACATATTTTTACATAAAACCAAAATGAAATTTATAACAACAAAGATTGCTTAATCAAACAATGCCGTTACATTACTCAAATGTTGCTGAAATATTAAGTACACTACACTCCTCCCTGCTTAAATTTATAAATGTAGTGGCTTATTGGTAATGTTTCACTGCTAAGGCTAATGTAATGGCTTCTCTTTAATGTTCACTGCTGAGGTAATGATTTCTCTGTAGCAACAATGTTGGGATTATGGCTGGAGATAATGGGGCGTTGGAATTCTGGGGTTGGCCAATGAGGAAAATCTGTTTTTCCTTGTGTGTCTGGGAGCCAGGTTTTTCACGGTCGTTTGTTGAGGAGAGATGAAGAGGGAAGACGCATGTGGAAGGAGCGGGTAGACCACCGGACGGAGTGGACTGGGATCTGAGGGTCCGAAGGTTGGTGACACTCGGAGCAGACTGATGGTGGACGATTGACTATGTGAGCTCCAACGTTGTTTTGACTTGACTTGGGCCCTTTTTGTTTTTGTTTATTTTCATTACTAACCCTATATTTAGATTAAGATTCATAAAGTTCTATCATTTAATGGCATTTTTGCATTGTGGGTTTGTAATTGGAGGTACATTACGCAGCATCCACACAGACGTGATTATCCATTTTGGTGGGGCCGAAGGCTGATTCCCTAGAGTGACGAACAGGAGCGGGGTGAGCCTGAAGGTTACATAAACAACAAAGACTGCTTAAGCAAACAATGCAGTTGCGTTACTCAAATATTGCTGAAATGTTAAGTACACAACACTCCTCCCTGCTTAGCTACAAACTCCAACCCAACATCGAATGCATTTATACCATATAATACAATTACAATACTGACATCCACAGCATAGTACATTTCAACTTGTCCCATTCAGGCCAAAAGATTTAATCATTGCGGAGGATTTCTTACTCTTGTAGGATAATATTTTTCCTGATTAGGGAGGTCACTCTGTTTGGCAGGTGAGACTTAAGGCTGTGAAAAAAATCTCAGGTTCTGGGGCCTCCTCCGTGGTGGTTTTAAGAGTTGACTCTGAGACTGCAGGAGGTGGTTCTGACAACTCTGAACACCTTTCTTCTCTTTCCTTTTTATTCTTGTAGTTTGTGCATCTTGATCTTGAGAGGGTCCACTTAGATCACTAGAGTATTCTCTTATTAATCCTTCTATTGATCTCTTTATGATCTGATCTCTCCTCTTGATTTCCTCATTCACAACATCATCTGATGAATTCTCTGCTTTGTATCTCACTGACTCTTTTCACTTTGGCCTTCTATTCACCCAGCTGGGCTTTGGTCTTTTTATCTACCATTACACTTAATGTTCATCCAGTAATTGCAATGCATACAATGTTGATTCTGGTTCTACATACTCACAGAAGCAGAATACTTGCAACTTTCCTGAAGTTCCTTGAACTGCCTTCCAGCTGAATCCCCCTCACTGGGTTCACTGGGAATCTTGGCTCGTTAGCCGGCTCTGCTAACATCCGCTAGACTCAGCAGTGAGTAGGCCAGCTTTCTTAAACCATAAACGTCTAGGTTCAACACGATTTAGGTCCAACCAAACAGGAAAATTGGTATGTTTTGATTAACATAACACCAATATGAGTGAGTGCTATGTAAATAATACCCATCCTTTGACAGGAAGTAACATATTGTACACCACAAGCAATTATAAAAAAGCATATTTTCTAACTTCAGTTTCATTAGCCAGTTATTTAGAGGAAAACAAGAAGAAAAAATAAAAGAGCGCCTTCCAATGAAACTAGTCTAAATGTGCACATCATTGGAGTTCATATTGTCCAAAAGCTGTGTACGCCCATTACTCATCACGCTGTATTCTCATCACCAATCACTGGTAGAACTTCCTTCCTTGCATCACCCAACAAGAATGAAAGTTTTCCTCCTAATTCTCCTCCTCGTATATTTTTTGATCCCAAGGTGGCACTGGCGTTTGTTCAAACCATACCTGCTGTAACTGCCGATTGAACTGTCTGGAAGGTTGTTTGGTTATCTGCATTAGCATTTTTGAAAGAAGATTTATGAAGGCCGATTTATGAATATCAGGGGACTTGTTCCTTATTGTATATCATCGGTTTGTTTTGGAAAGAATATTCATAGCTCAACTATGACTGTTTAAATGGTTATTTGGACATTCAACTGAGAAAAGAAGATAAGAGGACTTACTCCTTTAATCTAATATCTGGTTTGATGCTATTTTTGTTTTTTTCTTAATTAACTAACTGGTAGTTTTTCCTACTAATGGAGTTATTTTCTTTTTTTAGACGTACTTAGCGGAGGTTTCAATTATTCATGTAATATTATTAGTTGGTAGTTTTGAAAATTTAGTTGGGTTAAATGTGCTATTAACATTTCTTGCTTTTTTTAGCTTTTTAAAAAAATAAATGGTGTTGATTTGTTACTAAATGCTATGCTTGGTTTCTCTATGTAATATATTTTAGATCTTAATAACTGTTTATCTTTTTAAATTTTTTTAATATATTAGTATGTTTTTTATGTAATAGAATATTATAGCATCTTATAACTGAAGTTAATACTTTTTTTTAGGGGATCTAATGTTAAATTTAAGATGGCGCTGGTTTTTCTTTTTAATAGATAATAATTGCTTGGTTTTCTCTTGTTTAAAAAAGATTAAATATAAACTTGGAATAGTTTGTAGATGCTGGAATGTAAACACTTTTCCCTGTTAAGACTTTCTCGTTTCTCTTGCAAGGTCAGACGATTTCATCTTTTTTTTATTTAACTGGGGGCGGGGTAGAGAAACTTTTTAAATTTTCTTTGGACAGAACAGTCTAAGCTTCATTTTCTATCACAGGGTGCTTGCTTTTTTCTGAGCTGTGTGGGGAGGGGGGTGGGGTTAGAGTTAGGGGGTTTTTCCCACTGGGTGGTTCCAGAGCATGCGTGTTTCTTATGCGGTTGTATTCTTCATTGCCGCCATTTTTGATCATCCCGTATTGGTATCTGCTCTGCGCAAGTGTAAAGTAGAATAAAATTGTAGTATGGTATTTAAACGGATAAATGTAATAAGTTGGAATGCACGTAGTTGTAATCATTCTATCGAACGAAAAAAGAATTTTAAAATCGATTCCAGCCTGATATAATTTTTGCCCAAGAGACGTATATCAGAGTGGGAGATCAAGACAGACTTTTTGGATCGTGGAATGATTTGCAATTTCACTCTACCTCTCAAAGTAAAACTAAAGGGGTGTCTATTTTTTTATTAAATCCAATATTTTGTTCCTTCAAGAGGATATTAAGTCAGATTTTAATTGTAGATTTTTCATTGTTAAAGGAGTACTTTGTAATAGAAAAGTTGTTTTGGTCAATTTGTATGGTCCTAGCTTAGATGATCCTTTAAAAAAAATGTATTTGCTCTGTTGCCTGCTTTAAATGAATATATGTTGATAATGGGCGGGGATTTTAACCGTTGTTTAAATCCCTTGATTGACAAGAGCTCAACCAATCAGCGACTTCCAAATCGCTCTGCGTCACTTATTAATTCCTTTTTGACCGATTTTGAATTGATTGAACTTTGGAGATATTTACACCCTGATAACAGAATATTCTTTTTCTCACATATTTATAGAAAATATTCGAGGATTGATTATATTATAGTCGACCCTCGCCTCTTGCCTAGTGTTAAGAATTGTGAATATGATGCTTTTGCTATATTTGATCAAGCACCTTTGAGTCTGTCTTTCAAATTCGATGATGTCATCCTTGCCCGCCCACCTTGGCGCTTATCCCAAACATTATTGCAAAATTCTGCCTTTGTTAGTTTTATTGAAACCCAGATAAAAGTATGTTTTTAATGATATGAGGGTATGTCTAAATTAATCATATGGGATACATTTAAAGCATTTCTACATGGCCAGATCATTTCTTATTCAGCTAAGCTTAAAAAACAGACTCAAGTAGAATTAGATAAGATTTCAAAACCAATTAAAGATTCAGGTAATATTTATGTGATTTGCCCTAATATTAACTTATTTAAACAAAGGTGGGAACGTCAATCACAATATAATTTATTATTAACTCATCTTATTGAAGGTTACTTGCTTAAGCTAAAAAGTCAATTTTATATATTTGGAGATAAAAATAACAAACTGCTTGCATCTCAATTTAAAAAAAAGCTTCCAGAGCCAAAAGGCAAATTTTAAAAATCCGTTGGAAAGATGGCACCCTGGCTTGGGAATATGAAGAAATTAATAGGATTTTTCAAGATTTTAATACTGAACTTTATAAATCTCAAATTCCAGTGGATTCTTCTAAAATGAATGCTTTTTTTTAAAAATGAAAAATTGCTTTTCCTCAAATTTCTGTTGAGGATCAAAAAACTGTTGATGCTCAAATTACTGAAGCTGAAATTCATAAAGCTATCTTTTCAATGCAGTCTTGATGGCTATCCTGTAGAATTCTATAAAAAAATTGGAAAATTGCTTTCTCCATATATGTTGGAAATGTTTAGAGACTCTTTTGTGAAAGGTGATTTACCCTCTACTTTTTATGAGGCTTCTATTTCTTTAATTCTTAAAAAGGATAAAGATCCCACTGATTGTGCCTCATATAGACCTATTTCATTATTGAATGTTGATCCTAAGATCTTGTCAAAGATAATGGCCAATCAGTTCAGATTCAGTTTGTCATTTAGAAACCACAAATGCAATGCAGTTAAAAATGAGACAACATTCCTCCAGAATGATATCACAAAAGCATATGACAAAACAGACTACACCAGAAAATCCACATAACGTTTGGCAATCCCCAATCCAGAGTCCGGAGAGGCTGCTGCGTATTAATATCGTACTACCATCTTAGTGCGTTCCCCGGAAAGGAGCTCCAAATCCACCAAACAAACAAGACCAAAAACTAAAGCTACAAGACCTGCACAAAACCACATAGTTACAACATATAGTTACAACAGTGCAAACAATACCATAATTGATAAAAGAACAGACCATGGACACAGTAAAAATAGTCCAAAGATGTTAAAGGACTATAAGTTCAAAAGAAATCACCACACGATTTCCAGAAAGTCTCCAGGGTCCCGACAGACTTACCATCCCATGCTGGTGGCAGAAGGGAATATCCCTGCTATGGACTTCCACGGCGCTGCCCGACTCAGCCTCACCAACGAACCCAGCCTTGCAGACACAGCACACACCAAAAGCAACCTGACCCCAATGGACTCCGAGTCCGTTGAACCTCCTAGCCGACGACCATCCCCTCCAGCACAGTTTCTCTGAGCACCATCCTCTGCCGAGCATATTAAGACGGCCCCATCAACGGCCATCGGCAATGCAACCCCAAGGACTGGGGGCCTGTTCTTCCCAGCAGAGTCCCGGACCTCACAGCAGCAGCAGCAATGAAGAAGGTCTTCCTGGAGATTTCCCAATGTTCCTTCCTGCTCCCACATCCGTTTTCAATTGATTATGATTATGCACAACACCCCACTTTACAAATAACAGATAATCAGCTCCGGAGTGGCTGCTGCAAGCTGCGTCGCACCACCATCTTGGAAATGGGCATACGGTTGGAAAATATTTTGGGTAAAATTATTTTTAAAGATCAAACAGGATTTATAAAGGGTCGTTATTCCTTTTCAAATGTTTGGAGATTATTTACTATTATGTATACTTCTTTTAAAACTCTACAATGCATTGTCTCTTTGGATGCTGAAAAAGCGGTTGATCAAGTTGAATGGAAATACTTATTTAATGTTTTAGAGAAATTTGGCTTTGGTGTTAATTTTAATAATTGGATTAGAATGATAAATAAAACTCCTATTGCTACTGTTCTTACTAATAATTGCAGATCCCCTTTTTTTCAGTTTTCACGGGGAACAAGTGTCATGGGGGGGGGCATTGGGAATGGACCCAAAAGCAAGACACAGACACTGAACAAACAGGAACAGGACGAGGCATGAGAAGGAAGCAAGGAAAGTGAGGAAGAATGGATGCTGGATATGACAAAGGCCCCGGACAAGACAAGAATTCCAGGCCTGGGCTAGGACACTACGAGTATAGCGGAACCGGGACATGGAACTGGGAACTAGGAGCCTGGGCTTGGACTCCGAGCCAGATACTGGGCAAGGACCCAGAACCTGGGTCTTGACTCGGGCTCGGACTCCAGAACCAGGTGAGGACAAGACATGGCTACAGGACGAGGAGAGGCACAAGACTGGACGTGAGATTCCTGGACAGGACAATGGAATCCCAGCACCAGGCTGGGCAAGGTACTCCTGGACTGGACGAGGCATATTGACAAGTCGAGAACACAGAGCCCTGGTCGAGGGAGAACAGGAACATGGAACACCGAGCTGGGAGACCTCCTTGGGTACAGGACATAGGGCTGGGACTCATTACACAGAACGCTGAACACGACAAGACAGTTCTCAAGGCTAGGTAGTGGCAAAATGGCTGGACCTATCCAGCAAAGGAATGGACACAGAGAGGCAGTTCCCAAAGCTAGGTTGCGACAAAATGGCTGGACCTACCTAGCGAAGGCGTGGACACAGCCAGACAGTTCCAAACAAGATGAGCCTCCAGACACAGAAAAGGCAACGCTCCAGGCAGAGGCTAGGAGAGGCTCCCAGACACAGGTTGCAGGGCAAGGCTCCAGGCACAGGTTGCAGGCGGGGCTTCGGAGGGAAGGAAGGGAGCAGTCCAGCCTCGGTAAGGGCAACGACAGCCTGGCTTACTCAACACAGGCAAGGACCAGGAGGGACAGATCCCACCATAGGGTAATGGCAAAGACAGCCTGATTTACCCCATGGAGGCAAGGACAGGATACCAATGGGACAAACTCACACAGAGGCAAGGACATGATACTGACAAGACGAATCAGCCCCCAGCCTTGAACCCAGGACCACTTATATTCCCCGCCTCCAAGACAAGAATGAGGTGCCTACGATTAAGCCCAAATGAGACAAGGGAACACCGGAAGACCTGGAGTCTGAATGCGGCTTCACGGACCAGGCCATGACATCAAAACAGGGTTGTCCATTAATTCCTTTGCTATTTATTTTAATATTAGAACCCCTTGCTATTGCCCTTGGTGAAGCTAAAGATATTGATGGGATTCTTGTGAATGATACCATTCATATGATTTCTCTTTATGCTGATTTATATATTATATATGCTGATTTATTGGGTTATATATCTAATCCTGAGGAATCTATTCCTGCCTTGCTAAAATTATTCAATTAATTTGGAAACTTTTCAGGATATAAAATTAATTTTAATAAAAATAAACTGTTTCCTTTCTTTTTCTTTTTCAATCTTTTTATTATTGTTATTAATATCAACAAAATAAAATTGATACATAGATAATGGGATTACAAACATACACATTTCAACTGAACATGAAAGAATACATAAGCAATGATTACAGTATAAATGAGTATTCCCAAATCATAGACGATACAATATATAAGTAAACAAGGCAAACCTAGGTATATCATAATATATAATTAAAAAAACAGAATAAAGAAAAAGAAAAAATATGCAAAAAAACTAATCTAATAATCTAGTAACTAATAAGGAAAAAAACAAAAAAAAAGAAAAAGAAAAAATGGAAAAAAAGGGCTGTTTATAATATCACACAAAAATACAAAATCATCAGTGTCGTCAACTCCAATCCTCTCAACATATATAAAATCAAAACTGGAAAAACAAATAGGCTTGGAACAGGGTCATATTACATCATATGAAAATATTGGATAAATGGTCTCCATATCTTTTCAAATTTAATAGAAGTATCAAATACACCACTTCCAATTTTTTCTAAATTTAGACATAACATAGTTTGAGAAAACGAATGAAATACAGTAGGAGGATTAATTTCTTTCCAATTCAACAAAATAGATCTTCTCGCCATTAGTGTAAGAAATGCAAACATTCAACAAGCGGAAAAGGATAAATGGAGTGAGTCCATCATTGGTAAATCAAAAATTGCAGTAATAGGATGAGGTTGTAAATCAATGTTCAATACCACAGAAATAATATCAAAAATATCTTTCCAATATTTTTTCAAAAGTGGACACGACCAGAACATACGAGTTAAAGACACTATCTCAGAATGACATCTGTCACAAATAGGATTTATATAGAAATAAAAATGAGCCAATTTATCCTTGGACATATGAGCCCTGTACACAACTTTAAATGGTATTAATGAATGTTTAGCACATATAGATGATGTATTAACTAATTGAAGAATTTTATCCCAATTCTCAATAGGGATAGTAAGGTTAAGTTCTCTTTTCCAATCATTTTTAGTCTTATAAAAGGGCTCTGAACGTATCTTCATAATTATATTGTAAAGTTTTGATATTAGCCCTTTCTGAAAAGGGTTTAGTTCAAACAAATTCTCCAAAATACCTGAAGACACAAAATTTGGAAAAGTAGGAAGTACAGTATTTAAGAAATTCCTAATATGTAAATATCTAAATAAATGAAATATAGGCAAATTATATTTATTAGATAATTGTTCAAGAGACATAAAGCAATTATCCAAAAATAAATTGGAAAATCATAGTAATCCTTTAGTCTTCCAAGCTGAATAAGCTTGGTCTATAATAGAAGGATGAAAAAAGCAATTGGATACAATAGGAATATTTAAAACAAACTGAGTCAACCCAAAAAATTTCCGAAATTGAAACCATATACGTAAAGTATGTTTAACTATCGGGTTGTCAATTCGTTTCGGCAATTTAGAAAGAGCAAAGGGAAGAGAAGTCCCTAAAATAGAAACCAATGAAAATCCTTGTACAGATTTAATTTCCAGGTTCACCCAATGAGGGCTAAAAGATATATCCCAATCCTTTAACCAACATATCAAATATTGGATATTAACTGCTCAATAATAAAATCTAAAATTAGGCAATGCCAATCCACCTTCCTTCCTTGCCTTCTGTAAGTATATTTTACCTAACCTAGGATTTTTATTCTGCCATATATATGAGGACATTTTTGAATCAACATTAGCAAAAAAAGATTTTGGAATAAAAATTGGTACTGCTTGAAATATATATAAAAACTTGGGTAAAATAACCATCTTAATAGCATTAATCTGACCTATCAGAGATAAAGATAGTGGTGACCACTTAGTAAACAAACAATTAATCTGATTGATTAAGGGTAAAAAATTAACCTTAAATAAGTCTTTATAGTTTTTCTGTGATTTTAATCCCTAAGTAAATAAAAGAGTCATTAACTAATTTAAAAGGTAAATCTCCATAAATTGGAACCAGTCTATTTAAAGGAAACAATTCACTCTTATTAAGATTTAATTTATTCCCGGAAAAATCACTAAATTGAGCCAACAATGATAAAACTGCAGGAATGGATTTCTCAGGATCAGAAATAAATAATAATAAATCATCTGCATATAATGATAACTTATGTATATCTGTCCCATGATTAATGCCAAAAATATTCTGATATTCTCTGATAGCAATTGCCAAGGGTTCTAAAGCAATATCAAATAATAATGGACTAAGAGGACAGCCCTGTCTAGTGCCCTGAAATAAATGAAAAAAGGAGATCTTTGATTGTTAGTAAGCACCGAGGCTACTGGAGTATGATATATCAGTTTAATCCAGGAAATGAATGTTCGACTAAAATTAAACTTCTCCAGCACATTAAATAAGTATGGCCATTCAACTCTATCAAATGCTTTCTCTGCATCTAATGAAATAACACATTCTGAAGTGCTATGTGAAGGATTATAAATAATATTCAATAATCTCCTAACATTGAAAAAAGAATAGCGATTTTTAATAAAACCGGTTTGATCTTCCGAAATAATTTGGGGTAACACCTTCTCCAACCTGGATGCCAGTAAGTTGGAAAAGATCTTGGAATCTACATTCAATACGGATATTGGTCTATAGGATGCACAGTCAGTAGGGTCTTTATCTTTCTTCAATATTAAAGAAATGGAAGCTCTATAAAAAGATTGTGGCAAATTGCCCAGTCTAATTGCTTCTTCAAAAACCCTGCATAACCAAGGAGAAAGAGTAGCGGAAAAACATTTAAAAAATTCTACTGTATACCCATCTGGACCTGGTGCTTTTCCAGAATTCATGGAGGAAATAACCCCTTTAATTTCTGCATCCGTAATAGGAGTTTCTAATATTGAAAGATTATCTAATGATAATTTTGGAAAATTCAATTTCCCAAGAAAATCACACATGGTATTACGATCATGTGGGAATTCAGAATGATACAGGGAGGTATAAAAATCTTGAAATGATTTATTTATCTCATCATGGTTAACTGTCAAATCCCCATTCTGCTGACGGATCTTAGTAATTTAATGTTTAACCAAAGCATTCTTCAATTGACTAGCTAACAGTTTACCAGATTTATCACTATTTATATAAAAATCAGATCTGGTTTTCATTAATTGATTTTCAATCAAAGATGTAAGTAATAAACTATGTTCCATTTGACGTTCAACCCTTTGTTTGTAAAGCTCCTTACTAGGAGAGATTGAATATTTCCTGTCAATCTCTTTAATTTTATCGACCAATAAAAGAGTTTCCTTCTTAATGCGTTTTCTCAGACCAACAGAGTAAGAGATAATCTGTCCATGTATATTTACTTTAAAGTGTCCCAAAGTGTTCTGCAAGAAATATCATCCATGGAATTAGTTGAAAAGAAGAAATCGATGTGTTCCTTCATAAATTTAATAAAATCCAGATCTTGCAGTAAGGTAGAATCAAATCACCATTGTCTAGCATTAGAAGCTGTATCCGTAAATTTAATAGAAAGTTTTAATGGAGCATGGTCAGAGATGGCTATAATATCATAATTACATCCAATTACCAATGGAATAAAACATGAGTCAATAAAAAAATAATCAGTTCTCGAGTAGGAATGATAAACATGTGAGAAAAAAGAAAACTCTTTGTCCTTAGAATGCCGAAATCTCCAAATATCAAAAATTCCATTATCAGTCAAAAAAGAGTTAATACAAGTGGCCGAGTTATTGGGTAAAGTCTGAGTAGATATAGATTTGCCCATCAAAGGATTTAAACAACAATTAAAGTCACCACGCATTATTAACTTATATTCATTTAGATTAGGTAGAGAAGTAAATAAGGACTTAAAAATATCAGGACAATCCACATTTGGAGCATAAACATTAACCATAGCAAACTTTTTGTTAAAAAGTAAGCCAGTAATTAACAAAAATCTACCATTCGGATCCGAAAAGATATCATGTTGGACAAATGCAATAGAGGAGTCAATAAAAATTGAAACTCCCTTTACTTTGGCATTCGAATTTGAATGATACTGTTGACCCCGCCAAAACCTAAAAAAGTAAATAATTGTCCTCTTTCCTCACATGAGTTTCTTGTACAAAAATAATATGAGCATTAAGTCTTTGGAATACTTGGAAAATCTTTTTCCGATTAATCAGATGGTATAAGCCATTAGTATTCCAAGAGACAAAATTAATGGTTTGAGCCATATTGCTGAAATCAACCCTTTGGTATAAAAAGGGTTAACCAAATTATGAACTCATGCACCCGGAAGAGGAACAAAACTAAGGAGCGGACCCAGAAGTGACAACATCGCGGACATTTTTGTAGTTCAAAATCAGCCCAAATGAAAAAACTGAAAAAAACTGATATAAGAAACATAAGATTTAGAAAAAGACCTCCCATTCCCCCACCAATGAGGGAAAAAAAGACCACCTCAGCCAAGGATAGGCTGCGAAAAGGGAAAGATGAAACTAAATCTACCCCCACATCAGCAGAAGACAACTCCGTATATAAAGGATTAAAAAAATTCACCCCAACTCTAAAGAAATTATAATCACTATACTAAAACCAAACTTCTTAATATAATTGGTACTGAAAAAAACAAAAACAATATAATCATTAGTAACTTATAAATCGGGTTAAAACCCAAACAAACCAAAAAAAATTTAAACTGTGATAGATGCATTATAGGAGGAAGACAAGAGAAAAAAAAGCGAAATAAAAAAAAGCCAAAAATATTTCAGAGAAAAAACCGCCATCTTAGTAAAAAAAAATTCACCTTCGAAGGATTAATAATAATAACCAAAGATAAAATACAGTGGTTGAAGTAAGTAAAATAAAAAGATTAGTATATCGAAAAAAAACTTTAACTAGAGTATAAAATATAGAGTAAACCTATACCAATAGCCAGAAACAAAATCTGGTTTTGGAAATAAACACCATCTTGCACGATCAAAATCACTCATTTATTAGAGATGAGTGTCCGTAGCAGTATGGAAGTTCTCCTTCAGAAAGCTTCTCGCTTCAGATGTAGAAAGGAAAACACGATGTAGAGCATTCGGAGGCGAGATTCTGAGCTTCGCAGGGTATAAGAGCACAGGTTTTAAGTTTTTCTCATAACGTTCAGACATCAGAGGTTTAAAAAGAAGCCTTTCCTTCATTACTTCCGGACTAAAATCTTCTACTAATCGAAAATAGTGATCTTGAAATTTGACCATCCGTACACGCCAAGCCACACGAATAAGTTGCTCTTTAACATGCACCTAGTGAAATCGGACAATTACAACCGGTAATTTAGCTGAAGCACTTGGTGATCGACGCATAATTCTGTGAGCACGATCAAGTAACGGAGGACTGTCTGGAAATACAGATGGGACCGCATCCTTTAAAAGTTGAGCAAAGTTCTTCGAGGGGGTCCCCTTGTTCAATACCTTCCGGGAGACCAAGTATGCGTACGTTCTGTCTTCTGGACCGATTCTCAAAGTCGACACTCTTGGCTTTAAGTGTTTCCACCTGTTTAATCATCGAAAGTAAGTTCTGCTGCAGTTTTTCAATTATCAAGTCTCGCTTCCGAGCATCCTCTTGCAGAGTCGCGATTAGAACTTGCTGCTGGTTAACTACTGAATCCGTCTTATCCATATAATCTTGAAAAGCCTTTATATCTTGTTTAAAAATTTGTCGTTGTTCTTCAAATTTTTGATTTAAAACCTCCAATAACATTTCATAAGTCAATTCAGTACGCTTAGGATCGGTCTGCTTTTTCTTCCCGTTGCCGTTAGGATCCTTCCCAGGTTCTCGCCCTTTAGATCTAAGAGCCATTTCTGTTTTAATTTCTTCAAAAATTCACAATAAACTCTTAAAGATAAGTCCAAAAAAGTAGCAAGAATCTTTTGGTGTAGGTAAAAAGGGTGATGGAGCGAATCTGAAACAGTATTCACTCCACGAGCGTCTCCTGCTGACCTCAACTGTTTCCTTTAAATGAATTTGTTTCTAAATATGATACTATTCCATTCAAAGTTATGGATTTCTTTAGATATCTAGGTGTTATAATCACCAAAAAATATAAGGATCTTTATAAAGCTAATTTTGTTCCCTTGGTAGATTCTATGAAGTATTTATTTAGCAGATGGAACCCACTTACATAGTTAAAATGATGACTTTACCAAAATTTTTGTATTTTTTTCAGAATATCCCTTTTTTTTGACTAAGAAGGTTTTTGATCGAATTGATTTTATTATCTCATCTTTTACTTGGAATTATAAAAGACCAAGAATTTGTAAATGTCACTTGCAAAAGTTGAAAAAGGATGAAGGTCTTGCTTTACCTAATTTAAGAATGTATTACTGGGCTGTTAATGTGCGATATATGTCCCTTTGGTTATACTGGGTTGATAAGAATGAGCGGCCAGTTTGGGTAGATTTGGAATTGAAAGCTGTGAAGCAGTTTTATTTAACCTCATTATTGGGAGCTGCTCTACCTATACAATTAGCTAAAGTTGCTAATTTAAATTTATACCCTGTGATTAAGCATTCTTTACAAATTTGGCTCCAGCTCCATAATTTTTTTAATCTTAAAAATATAAACTTTGTAGTTTAATTTATCAAAACTATTTTTAAGCCGTCTTTGAGTGATCCATTTTTTTATTTTCAAAAAATAAAGGTATTAATTCTTTTTTGGATCTATTTAAAGAAGATGGACTGATGTCTTTTGAACAATTAGTTGATAAATATTCTCTTTCATATTCACACTTCCTATAATACCTTCAAGTTCGACATTTCTTACAAAAATATTTAAGTAATTTTCCTTGCATATTAGAGGCCACCTGTTAGATGCAATTATGAGTATGAACCCTTTGATGAAGGGTTCCATTGGAAGAATCTATAATTTATTATTACAATGGGATAAGCGCCTTTTCCTTAAGATTAAACAAGATTGGGAAAAGGAACTTAATTTGACTTTTATATTGGTGGACTGGATGCAGATCTTGAAGTTGGTTAACTCTTCCTCGATTTGTGCTAGCCATTAATTGATTCAATTTAAAATTGTACATCGTTATTATTTGATGAAGGAGAGATTGTCTAAAATCTTTCCTAATGTTGATAGTTATTGTGATAGATGTAAAACTGAAATGGTGCACTAACACACATTTTGGTCTTGGTTTATACTGGAACTGTTTTGGAAGTCAGTTTTTTCTTCAATTTCTAAAGCACTTAAGATTAATTTACAACCTAATGAATTAACTGTGCTCTTTGGAATAATACCTCAAAGTATTCCTGGTATTTCTTTCTCTGACCAACATGTTATTGTGTTTGTTACATTGATAGCTAGGATGGCCATTTTGTTGAAGTGGAAGGATACGTTGGCTCCCACTCTGTCACAATGGTTCTCTCAAGTGATGTTATATCTTAGTTTGGAGAAAATTAGAAGTCGAACCTTCAAACCTATGTTTGATTTTGAGAAAAGATGGGGTTCATTTGCTCGTTATTACCATTTGAGTTAATTGACAGATTTTCTCCGCGATCTAATTGTAAATTTTTGTATGATTTTTGTTTGCTGGTGGTTTGATGTTTATCTTTCGAAGCTTTTAGTATGAAGCACGGCTCCGGG
Organism: Hypanus sabinus; assembly: GCF_030144855.1. Taxonomy (NCBI): domain Eukaryota; kingdom Metazoa; phylum Chordata; class Chondrichthyes; order Myliobatiformes; family Dasyatidae; genus Hypanus; species Hypanus sabinus. Next base: position 77,229,207 of record NC_082713.1, on the reverse strand, counting down.
GTTGAACCTAAACCTAATGGTTTTTTCCCTCACTTTTTTCATGCTTTAGTAGGGTTTTTTTCTTTTCTTCTCTTTTTTTGTGTCACCATTTTTTCAATCTTTAATATTGTTTTTATTCTCTTTTGAGACATTGTAAGTATTAGTTACTTTGATGTACACTTGTATTTTGGATAATAATGATAATAAAAAGATTTGAAAAGAAAGCACTTCCCATCTTGGATTCCTTTGACACGTGAAGCACTCCTTGCAATAGTGTCTTCCTGTAGGATCGGAACCTCGGGCCGACTTTCCCGATCTTCTCCTCTCTACATCTCCCACCAAAAAGACCACAAACCTCTCTCTGCCCAGATTACTCTAGAACATTAACTCAATTCCACCATCCAGATTAGCTGACACAGCATTCCTCAGGTGAACATCATAGCCCATTATGTTTAGCCTGAAACCCAGACATGCTATAGCAGGACACATTGCTTCTACAGAATGCAAGTAAATGAAATACCCTACAGTATTAGCAGTAAAAATTTTAAACTGAGCATTACATTCTCCCCACAACAGAAATAGTCATGCCCTGATGAATTTGAAATTTAGCAAACCATTAGTAATCACACAGTATTCAAATGAATTTTGTGATTTCAGGACCCTCAACCCATTTGTAAATGGCAGTAACATTTCTTACTGTGGAGACAGATGAAACACTCTATTTCCCTCATGCATCATATGCCGGCATATCTGGTTGTTTCCTGACTCTCTCAGATCTTCTTATCTCATCTGCAGCTTCTTCAGGCTCAGGTAACCCCTGGGACCTTTCCTATCAACTTAGGGATGTATCCCCCTGTCCATTACACGTGCCTTCTGGCAACTCAGGTCTCCTTGTCACCTGACTGAGCTCAGCATCATCCTCAATTACATTGGAGCCCAGTTTCTCGTCACCGTCTGGCATTGGGTCCTCCTGTCCACTGCTAGTTCCCCCACTACATCTGATTCAGGGTTTGGAGATTCAGGAATAATTCTTGGGGATTCTGCATGAGGTAGAATATACCACACCCCCATTTCCTCATCCTCTCAGTCTATAGAGTATTCAGTGGTTGGGTCCTTTTCGGGTCTTCCTGCTGATTGTCTTTCTGTTCTCCTGTTCAATCTTGTAGTTGTGTCCTCAAAAAAACAGAGCCCATCTTTCTATTTGTGCTGCTGCTGTTTGTGGGATACCTTTCTGTGGATTGATGCTCGTCTCTGGTCCAGACCCCTGCCTTTTCAGTCCTCCAGGTAGTTTGTACTGTTTTGCACCCCAAACCAGACTCAAAGCCTCTCTGTCAGTCTGTGCATTATTTTACTCTGCAGCGGTCAGGGAACATGATGCAATGGTTATGGGGTGATCACACCCATCACTCACAACATTTGACATACCTGCACCTACATCGGTAGGTGAGGCGTCACAGGCAAGCTTCACTGGATGAGATGGATCATAATGTGTGAGTACAGTGTCAAATGTCACCATCTGTTGGTCAGCCTCAGCTACGTCCACAGCTGAAATGCTTCTCTCCAGAAAGACTTGCAAAGATATCCCCTATCCTGGGCAGAGATAATTGATCTACTTTTAGGACTGGGTAAGGGTACCCTTAAAATCTCCACAGATCATGCCAGACCTATTCTTCTTGGCTGCTGGAACCACTGCTGTTACCCATGGGCTCCAGTCAACCTTGAAAATAATTATTTCGCCTCCAGCTGATCTAGCTCACTCGAGTATTTATCAAAGGTTGTACAAGGAACTGGAAAGGCTTTGTAACACTGGGGTATGGCATTTTCATTGAACACTATTTTTCCCTTGATATGTTTGAGTTTTCCAATGCCATCCTTGAACACTGCTGTGGCATCAACCAGTAGCTTTCTTAACTCATTTTCAGTCGATTCTATGGCAGAGTACATGGCCTGCAAATAGTGGTTTTGTCTCCAGTCATGTTGAAGTTGTCTTAGCCACTCAGATCGCCACAATGCTGGCCCTCCTGTGTTTACCACTTGCAAGCCCAATGTGGCTTGTTGGTTGTTGCATGTCACTGTTACAAATGTCACTCCCACTGAAGATATCTTTTCTCCAGAATGAGTTCTTACTTGGATATAGCAGGCTTTAGTTCAGTTTAAAATGCAATTGAAACTCATTTTGTGGAATGACTGAAACAACCAAGCCATTGTCCAAATCCATTTTAATTAATTTGCCATTCATTTCTGGTGTAGTCCTATTGCTCATCTCTTGTTACCTTTCACATTGTAAATCTCTAGGCTACTCAGTCCTGTATCACTCTCAGCATTATTGGATATTTCATCAACAGTATGCAGATTATGCTCTTTTTGAAACTGCATGTTGACTTTTTATCTTTCTCTTCTCTCTGCAGTCTATTTACTTCTGTCTGACGGATATGCTCTGTGACCTACTTTGTTGTATTTTCTGCAAGTTTCATCTTTAAGCCTGCAGTAGTCTGGTGTGTGTGAGCCATTGCCACAACAGTAACACAATTTGATTGATCAGTCTGGTATCTGCTCAGACTCTGTAATTTTGTTCACGTTCACTTTCATTCCTGACTGCAACTCAATTGTCTCTCTCTCCTGCTTCCTTTGATATAGTGATTTGAACAGCTCTTTTAAATGTGAATTGTGCTTCAGTTAGGAGTCATTTTTAATGACTTTTTGAAATGCCTTTTAAAAAGTCTTTTAATGATATAATTATAAGATCTTTACAGAAGGGAAAACACAGTCATTCATTTGTACACAGCAATATTGCATACTCTGTGACCTTATAATGTCCAAACAGTCTGACACAGGCTATTGATTGACGGGTGAGCATCATTCAGACACCTGGAGATAACTTCTCAACTTCTCTTCAAATTAGGATCACATGTCATTTATGTCCACCTGTATCATGTCTTTACCAGCGTCGCACTCCCTCGGTCAGCCACGAGTGTTCCTCAGAAATGGTTGTTTCAGAAAGAAAATCAACAATGAGGAAAGTTGTCATGTAGAATTGCAGCATGGTTTAGTAGACAGGCCTCTTAAATATATTATCCACAGAAAGACATGAGCTCATTGTTTTGATGTTGGCGCTGACCAGTTAATCAATGCCATATGCGACCTTCACCACCCTCTCTGCACTCTCTGTAAGGTCCTTCAGTGCATCGGTCAGCATTGTGTAGGTCATGAGAAACGATGTTCCTGCTCCAAAAATGGAACCAATGATAGGGATGAAGTCAAGAGCCAATTCCACAGCTGAGACAGCAATAACTGCAGCACCCCAACCAACCTTTAGAATTATATCTTTATCTATTTCCCCCAGCAGGGGAGTTTTAACTACAGCTTTAAGCTCTTCCACAGGTTTATTTGTGATGTTGGCCAGTCTTTGAAGCGAGACATCATCCAGACACAGACATTTGTGGAAGTGGATTATTGCCCCAATCAGTATACTGATATCACAAGCAAAGGAGAGACCAGGAATGGGGACTGCTCCCACAGCTCCTGAAAGTGTTGCCAACATCCAGATACGTTTCTGCAGCATCTTACTTTTCTCCTGAACAATCTCCACACTTTGGTTTGGATAGGCCAAGACAAAGATACTTGTTTTTACATTTGGCAGATCATCTTCAAGTGCTTTATTTAACAGATTGAAATCATATTGGTCCTGCTAAAAACTGGATATCAGGAACACAGGCGGGGTTAGAATCCCAGCTTCCCTCAAATTCTTTAAACAGTCACTCCGAATAAATTCCAGTTCTTTTTCCTCATTAATTTCTTCCCGCCTTTTCTCATTGAATCAAAATCAGCATCAAACTTGCTGCAGACAAAGTAGAAATTTTTCCTGAGTCGTTTAATCTCTTTCGCAAGTTTTGCATCATTTTCTTTGAAACGACAAGCTGATATTATGATGAAGAAATCATATCTTTCAAATTTCATTTTCTTGAGATAAGGACCTGCTGGAAATTTTGTAGATCCGATCCCTGGCAGGTCCCAGTAGCAGACATTGGGCAAATAGGGATGTGATTAAGTGGTAAGCTTCTTTGTTGTTTCCCTGATCCCAACTTCAGCTGCTCCCAGATCATTGTTTCGAAGTCCTCTCAAGGCATTGATGAAGGTGGATTTTCCTGTACCTGTTTCTCCTGTCACTGCGATGTTAAGCTTTGTGTTATCCAGTTCCACTACCTTCTGCTTTATCAGAGGTTTGATTTTAACCACCCCACCTGTTTCATAGTCAGAATTCAGTTTCCTGAGCTCTTCCTGTGTGAAGAATGTGAGATTCTCAGACTCTGCCACCTGTTGACTGAAAGGAAACATGATCATTATCATTTCTAATCATAAAAACTTCAATTTCTACAGATCCCCATTCTTATGTCATTCATTTCACTTCAGACAACTTGTGGTGACCAATTACCCCAAAAAATCAGCAGGTTTTTGGGATATGGGTGGTAATTGCCATATACAGGCAAACCTTACAGGACCACAAACAATGCATGTAAGTTTCTTGTTGATAACAACATAGGCTGCAACCTGGCTCTCTAGAACTATGAGTATTGGAAATCTATCCGTACAACCTCACAGTATCAATGCAGAAGTCCTTACATGATAGCTGCCAGTTCAGCCAATATCAACTCCATCATAAATAACCTCCCTTTCTCTACACGGTCAGATGTCAGAGGTTTGCTGATAGTTACACAGGATTCAATTCACTTCAACATGAAAACTGAACAAATTCATGCCTGCTGTAACAAAGTGACCCAGGGTGGTGCAGTGGCACTGTACTGCAAGTGGTGCAGTGGACTGACACCACCAGTGACCTGGCTTCACTCCTGGTCTCTGGTGCTGTCTGTGTGGAGTCTGCATGCTCTCCTGTGACCGAGTCAATTTCCCATGGGTGATCCTGGCACACTATGTTAGGTGTTATGTTAATGTACCCCCCCTCACAAACTGCTTGTCATGCAGGTGGGGGTGGGAAAGTTGGAAACTTGATGTGTTTATGCGAGAAGAATTTGTTCGACGGAAATAAGCAGGTGCATGGGAAAGGTGGGAATGCTCAGTGGGGGGGGGTGGAGGGTGGCAACAGAGATGAGTCTGGGTATCATTAAGAAAGATAAAAACATACAAGTAATTTGAAAAGATGAAAAAGATGTAAAACATTCATGTCTGGGATAAACAAAGACTAGTAACATGTTTTTAACAAATATACCAGGCTGTGACCATCTCCAAACAAGGAGAGTCTAAACACCTACTCTTGACACCAATACCACACAGACTTGTCACTGTGTGTCACATACACGTCCCCTACAATTTTTTCTTCTTGGCTACTCTGACAGCGACTCACAACCCCCAGATCTCCACTAATAAAACAGGGCACTACTGATCAGGGACAATATCACAGCTACTCTCAGAGGGAGTGGATAATGGGCAGATTATCCACTGAGCCCATAAGGGTAAAACTCAAGATGCAATTACTCCTATCAGATTATACTGTTGTGTCCTCAGTCGCAACTGTGTGCTTATTGTAACCATTCAACAAGGGGGAAGTCCTGGGGAACAGTGTGAGCAGCGTGGAGTATGTTAATATGCTGGAACATTTTGAGATAAAGGAAAAGGTGATGTTGTACCTGTTGAAGGATGTTAAGGCAGAAAGGGTGGTGGCAATAGACATGATCGAAGAGTTTAAGAGGTTCTGTAATTGCAGAGGATGGAGAGCTATGGACCATGTGCAGGTAGATCAATTGGTTTAGTGAGGCATCGTTAGCTTAAGTGGTGCAGCATAACATCTTGATCTGTAGGGCCTGTTCCCCGGTTGAGTCATTCTGTGCTCTGTGACAGGGGCTTTGCTGGAAGGGAACACCACCACCTACAGATTCCCCTCCATCATACACTGATATCATTGCTCCACACGGTCACTGGGTCTACACTCAGGAATTCCAGATCCAACCCCACAATGGGATCAGATTTATCAGGATGGCAGCTGATCAACAAAGCAGATCCCATGCACCAATGAGAATGCTGAGCACTCAGTGTGCAGTGCACTGGCAGGAGTTGCTGAGGTGGGGTTCATTGTAGAGACACACGGTGTGGCATGTTCTGACCTACCTGGAGCTTGCTCCTCCCATTCTTCATCACTGTTTCTCACAGCGTGGCCTGTGTGACAATCCAGTAATCCCAGCACCAAACAGGGAGAGAGGTTGGGGGCTTGGGTCTGCTCTTTGTCTTTGTACAGGTTATCTCCTTGAAGGATGTAAAAACAGTGACTAAAGGTTCTTTGTCTATCAAGATTATTTAAGGATGCTCAGCAAATCACCTTTAATCACTGGAGAACAATGCAAGAAACCAGTGCATAGAACAGTACAGCATAGAGACAGGGTCCTTGGCTCATATTGTTCCTGCTGACCATGATGACAAAATAAACTCATCCCGTCTACCTGCACAAGATCCTTATCTCTGCATTCCCTGCAAGTTTATGTGTCTGTCTAAATGTTTTAAAAGCTACTGTTGTGTCTGCTTCCACCACCATCTGCAGCAGAAAGCTCCAGGCACTACCAGCCTCTGAGTAAAACATTACTTTTAAACATGCCCTCTCAGAGTGAACCAAAGTTGAGCGAAAAATTGAACACCGAACCTGAGTTCAGGAGCTCTTTAAATATCCAAACCTTGGAGAGAAAACATGGCCACCAATTGTGGATGGGACAGAATCCTTAAAGTGACAGTGCCAGTTGTCCATCCTCTGGAGAATCAGAGTGTCTGAACATCGAAGGCTAGCGCATTTGGGGCTTTTACCAATACAGTATCAGACAACGTTCACAAATGAAATCAATAATTATCCCCATCAAGAGAATATATGAAAGCCAAACACAAAGTGCACCGCAGATGCTGTGGTCAAAGCAACACGTACAACAGGCTGAGGAACTCAGCAGGTCAACAGTGGAAATGAGCAGTCAACATTTCAGGCTGAGACCCTTCAACGGTGGGGGGGCAGGGGCCCTTTAAAGAGGGTGGAAGGGAGAAGGCTGGTAGGTGCCAGCTGAAAAACCAATCAGAGGAAAGATCAAGGGGTGGGGGAGGGGAAGCAGGGAGGGGATAGCCAGGAAAGGTGAAGAAGTAATGTAATGGGAAAGCACTGTGAAGGAGAAGAAGGCAGAATCATGAGAGAGGTGATAGGCAGCTGGAGGAGAAGGCAGAGTGAAACTGGGATGGGGGAAGGGAGAGGAAGGGAATTACCGGAAGTTTTAGAATTCAATGTTCATGCCAAGGGGCGGAGACTACCCAGACGGTAGATGAGGTGTTGCTCCTCCAACCTGAGTTTGGCTTCATTATGGCAGTAGAGGAGCCTGGAACCATTTTCATGAACCTCCTTTAAACCCTCTCCTGTTTCAGCACATCCTTTCTAAGGTAAGTGGCCCAAACCTGCTTACAATACTTAGTGTGTGGCATATCACCAGTGATTGATGAAGTTTCAAAATTACATCCTTGCTTTTATATTCTATTCCTCTTGAAATATATGCTAAAATTGCATTTTCCTTCCTCACCACAGACTCAATCTGCAAATTAACCTTTAAGGATTCCTGCACAAGGACTTCGAAGTCCTTTTACATAACAATTTGTATTTTCTCTCCATATAGATTTCTTCTATTAAAGTGCATTGCAATATGCTTCTTGACACTGTATTCCATCTGCTGTTTCTTTGCCCATTCATCTAATCTAAGTCCTTCTGCAGCCTCTCTACTTTCTCCTGCCCCTCCACCTATCTTCATATGATCTGCAAACTTTGCAACAAAGCCTGGGACAAATATGAACTTGGACCTTCTTGGTGCAAAGGGTTTAGATAGTGCAGAATTTGTTAAGTGTAGCAAGGAAGGTTTCTTAAATCACTATGTGGATGGTCCAAAGAGAGGAGTAGCTGTACTGGACCTGGTGTGGGGTAATGAAACTGGACAGGTAACTGATCTTTCAGTGGTTGATCAGTTAGGGAACACTGACCACAACTCCTTAATGTTCAGGATAGTTACAATGTATAGATAAGGATAGGTATCATGCTTGCGTGAGTGTTGTACATTGGAGTAGGGCAAATTACGAGGGCATTAAGCAGAAACGAAGAAGAGTTCATTGGTAATGCCTTTTGTCTAGCAAGACAACATCAGACATTCAGATTCAGTTTATTGTCATTTAGAAACCACAAATGCAATGCAGTTAAAAAATGAGACAACGTTCCTCCAGAATGATATCACAAAAGCATATGACAAAACAGACTACACCAGAAAATCCACATAACGTTTGGCAATCCCCAATCCAGAGTCGGGAGAGGCTGCTGCGTATTAATATCCCGCTACCATCTTAGCGCATTCCCCGGAAAGGAGCTCCAAATCCACCAGACAAACAGGACCAAAAACTAAAGCTACAAGACCTGCACAAAACCACATAATTACAACCTATAGTTACATCAGTGCAAACAATAGCATAATTGATAAAAAAAAAACAGACTATGGGCACAGTAAAAATAGTCCAAAGATGTTAAAGGACTATAAGTTCAAAAGAAATCACCACACAGTTTCCACAAGTCCTCAGTGTCCCGATAGACTCGCCTTCCCACGTCGACGGCAGAAGGGAGTACCCCCGCTATGGACTTCCACGGCACCACCCGAGTCAGCCTCGCAGATGCAGCACACAGTGGAAGCTCCATCGAAACCAGCCTCGCAGACACACGATGGTTACCTGACTGCAGCGGACACCGAGTCTGTCGAATCTCTGAGCCGACGACCATCCCCTCTGGCACAGCTTCTCCAAGCGCCATCCTCTGCCGAGCGTATTAAGACGGACCCGCCAACGGCCATCGGCAACACAACCCTGTGGAATGCGTTGAAAGTTCAATTGCACAGAGTACAGGAAAGGTATGTTTCTGTTAGAAGGAAGGTCAGGGATGGAAAGATAAATGAACCTTGGATGTCCAGAGGGGTGATGAATTTAGTCAAGAATTAACATGAAAAGTATGTAAAGCTTCAGAACTTAGCATGAAATGAAACACATGAGGAGTATAAAGAAGCCAGAAAAAAATGAAGAAAGGGCATTAGGAAAGGCAGGTGCAGCTGTGAAAAGTCCTTGACCAGTAAGACTAAGGTGAATCCCAGGGCATTCTATATGTACATCAAGAACATGAGTATAACTAGGGAAAGGATGAGAGGACTCAAGCATAAAGGGGGGAACATTTGCTTGGATGTGACTGAGGAACTTAATGAGGACTTTGCTTCAGTACTGACCAAAGTAAAGGATACAGAGGACAAGGAGATCGGTGCTGTTTACAAATACAGTAGAGTGTTTAAAAGTCAAGGGGAGGAGGGGAAAACATTTGCTTGGATGTGGAGAATGTGAGTGAAGTACTGAATGAGTGCTTGCATTAGTATTTACCAATGAAATTGATATGGCAGACCAGGAGATCAGTGCTGAGTGTATAAATATATTAGGGTGTTCAGGGGTCAAGGAGGAGGAAGTATTGTGCCCTCTAATAAGCATTAATATGGATAAGTCCCCAAAGTATGGTGTAATTTTCCCCAGATTACTTGGGGAGGCAAGAGAAAAGATTGCTGGGATCTAGAACAGTATCTTTGTACAAGTAGATTAATTCATACCTCTGTGTTTGTGGGGAGTGGGTGGACAGCCCAGCCAAGAAGCTATCCATTCTCCCTAGCCTAGGAGGTGCTGTGCATCTGTGAGAGAGAGGGTGACCTTCTATGGCCTTTAGCATCAACTATTGATGAAATGAAAAAGCTGAGGGGAACTTTGAACACATAGGCACCAGGAAACATTGCCTCACAGTGGAGACCTGTGAACTGAAAGGGCATAGGTTTAAGGGTAAGATGTTCAGAGGGAACCTGAGGAAACCAATCCTCTGGACAAGAGAGTGGTTGTAATCTGAAACACACTCCTGAGGGGTGTTGGGGGCAGAGAATTGCGAAACATTTAAAATAACTATCTGAAGGAGTATCTTCAAAAAGGCATTGAATTTCCTGAATAAGTGCTGAAAAAGGGGATTACCCTTGATGGTTGGAATGGGCATAGTGGGATGAAGGGTTTATTTCTGTGCTGCCCTGGCTTCAGAGCTGACCATCAGAATAGTTATTGTAGTGTTCTTGCTTGGGTGTAATAGAACGCCAAACTAATCACCGCGATAAACCTTTGTCAATGACGACAATATCACAGTAAAATTAACCATTTATTGTTCACTCTTCCACATTAGCATATGGTGAAAACTGTTGATAAAACAATACAAGATTTGTACAGCATTTGTTTCCTTCTTGAGATTACATTTACATTGTAAATACTTGCAAAGGTAAAACTACAACTACATTACATTAAAGTGCAGCATACAATCAGAATCTACCTACGCCATTGACTGCTTTAAATACACTTCAACACAAACTATCTGCAATTCTTTAACTAACGAAAACATAAACCTTATTGACTGTCGTTACTTTTAACAGGATCGGCGTTAACATTTTAATTCAACATATCGATTATCTCATGACTTACAGCGTTACCTTCACTATGTTCCTAGTGCGTAGAGAGAAAACTTTGCTGGCGCTTGCGCTGGACTCGCACATGTCTGCCCCCACCTTTCCGTTTCTCCCAAACCGGTATTTTCCCACAAGACGCGGCGAAACCGGATGTGATGTCATCGCATGCTGCGATATATCACAGACAACAAATTTACTTTAAACAATCCTAACTTTAACTAGAATGCTAACAAACGAATTACTAAGCGAAAATATTATAAACTAAATAACTGCCATAAAGGCAACACACTCCCCGCTTGACCTTCGTAAGGTCACAATGAACATAATACAAAACTTTAGTCTCTAATCAGTCCTTAGGTAGTAATAGAATGACTTCTGTAACAGGCCTTTGGTAAATTTTCACATCACCTTGGTCAGTAGTTTTCAACTCATTGTGCAAAGGGGGCGTCGTGTGGTCCATTGACCTGCTGCCTAACCTTGTGCACCTGAAGAATATCTCTTCCTAATAGCAGGAGTATTTCTGCTTTTGGATCCAGTTCTGGGATGTGTTTGGCGATGTGGTGGAGATGTGGCTGGTGTAGCACTGCACTTGGCGTCGGGATCTCAGTGCAGTTATTCAAAATTTCATTGCACTCTAAGAGTGGAGGGAAACAGATGACAACTTTACCATCCAGGGACTCGAGCTGGAAGCCTTCTGCCTTCCTTCCATAAGTTTCCACGTTGCTTGAGCAAGTTCTAAGGTAGTATGGGAACTGCTCACTCTCAATGTTGAACAAATTAAAGAACTCTGGGCTGACTAGTGAGCGATTGCTCTGATCGTCCAGAATTACATAGGCTTTGATGGCCTTGTCTTTTGCTCCTTTAGGGTACACCTTAGTGAGGCAGATCTTGGAACAAGAACGGCTTGACTGAGCTTGACCGCAAACTTCTGTACAGCTTGAGCTGACAACAGTTGTCCAGGAATGAGCCTCTCCCTCCCTGCCGTCCTGTTGTGGGGGTGAAGGAGCGTTGTCGGTTTGCGGTAACGGGCTGGGATGCATGACCCCATTGTGATTAGTGCTATTACATTCCGGACACTTCATGGCGATCGTACATTCTATAGTGAAGTGAGAGGTCGAGGAACAGCATTTAAAACATATTATTTTCTCCTTGAGAAGGGCCATCCTCTCTTCAAGGGGTTTTTCCCTAAACGTTCTGCATTTCCTGAGGGGGTGGGGTTTGTTATGCAATGGACAATTCTTGCTAGGATCGTGGTTAGTTGTAAAGACTTCAGTCTTAAGCACTGAGATGGGTTTATTAATGTTGAAATTATTCAAAGAGGATTTATCTGGCTTGGTGTAAATTGTACTGCTTCCTGGACCCATGAGGCTAGGGTCGTTTCGCTTCCTCGCCTCCTTGCACACAAACCTAGTGAAATACTCAAAGGGAAGAAATCGACCATTGTGGTCTTCTTTGTACTCTGAGGCAACAGACACCCACCTGTCCTGCAGCCCAAATGGAAGTTTGTCCACGATTTGTCTAATCCCGGATGGAGTATCTAGGTATACTAGACCAGTTGAGTAGCCATCTTCTTTGGCACCGTGAATCTCCATGAGTAAATCTCCGAGCTTCCTTAACTTAATGTGGTCCTTGGCTGACACCTTAGGAAAGTTTTCCAGATGTCGATATAGCGCTGCTTCAATAATTTTAGGGGCCACATAGCCCCCTCGAAGTCTCTCCCATGCTTTGCTCAAGGCTAGCTCGGGTTTGTTGATATACACTGAACGTATGCGTCTCACCTGTTCGCATGATTCTTTTCCCAGCCATTTTGCCATAAGATCCAACTCTTGGGTTGCTCTGAGCTGGATTCCGTCGATAGCGTTGGTGAATGTGGAGTACCATGCATGGTAATTTTCAGGTTTATCGTCAAACTGGTACAGTCCTGAAGTGACGAGATCTCGTCGTGCTAAATACTGTGCCATGGGTTCAACTGCAAGAGGCATGCGGGCTGGAGAAGTATGTCGGCGGGTATATGACCGAGGGCGTACCTTTGTTATGGAATTTGCTGTTCTGAATTCAGTCTTTGCCTCTCTTCTCGCCAAATCTGGTAAGTTTGGTGTCGAGTAGTATTTGTCATCAGCCCTTTCATTCTTGACTTCATCACGGAGTTGCAAGGGTAAATTGTCTTCCTCGGATGGATGTGATGCAATTGGGCCTCTCTGGGACTCTTCATGAAGTAGGGTGTTATCAAATAAGTATAGAGTGGAAGAATGAATCTTCCAGTCTGTTTGAGATTGGACATAGTCGCTTGTGCGTTCCAATCTGGTCTTTTCTGAAGTACATTTTACGTCAACCAGATCTTGCGTTTCTTCAGCATCTTCTATTAACTCTGTTTCCACCCCTACCAGCTTCTTCTTCTCGTTCCAGTGTCAGCACTTCTAACTCTGATGCTATCCTTGCCCTTTCCAACTGGTTTTCGGCTTCTCTGACAGCCTCTTCCTTCTCGTTTTCAGCTTCTCTAGCAGCCTTTTCCATTTCTCAGGCAGCCACTTCCTTCTAGTTTTTGGCTTCTCTGGCAGCTGCTTCCATTTGGTTTTAGGCTTCTCTGGCAGCCGCTTCCATTTTCAATTTTGCTTCTTGTTTGGCGTAGTGCACTCGCACCTTGGCGGCTTCTGCCTTAGCTCTTGCATGGGCGGCCTTACTTGCTGATGCCCTACTGCCCCTGTCGCTGGGTGACAACGACTTGATGCTGGATCGAGTTGTCATTGCAGCACTTGAAACACCTGATAATGCTGCTTTTTCACTGTAGTGTTCTCGCTTGGGTGCAACGGAATGCCGAACTAAACACCGAGTTAAACCTTTGTCAATGACGACAGGATTACAGTAAGATTAAACATTTACTGTTCACTCTTCTACATTAACGTATGGTGAAAACTGTTGATAAAACAATACAAGATTTGTACAGCATTTGTTTCCTTCTTGAGATTACATTTACATTGTAAATACTTGCAAAGGTAAAACTACAACAACTACATACATTAAAGTGCAGCATACAGTCAGAATCTACCTACACCATTGACTGCTTTAAATACACTTCAACACAAACTATTCGCAACTCTTTAACTAACGAAAACATAAACCTTATCGACCATCGTTACTTTTAACAGGATCAGCGTTAACATTTTAATTCAACATATTGATTATCTCATGACTTACAGCGTTGCCTTCACTATGTTCCTAGTGCGTAGAGAGAAAACTTTGCTGGCGCTTGCGCTGGACTCGCACATGTCTGCCCCCATCTTTCCGTTTCTCCCAAACCGGTATTTTCCCGCAAGACGTGGTGAAACTGGATGTGATGTCATCACATGCCGCGATATATCACAGACAATGAATTTACTTTAAACAATCCTAACATTAACTAGAATGCTAACAAACGAATTACTAAGTGAAAATATTATAAACTAAATAACTGCCATAAAGGCAACACAGTTATATATGGCAACATATGCATACTTTGATAATAATTTTATTATTATCAAAGAAATAAAAACTTATTATTATCAAAGAAATAATATCTTTGATAATAACTTTCAACAAAGCAAATTAAAGCTCTTGCTTAGTGGTTCCTCATATACTTGTCAATCAAATGAAGGAGGAAAGAAACTGAGACTTTCTTGTTGTTCACCTGCCATTCAGATGAAGTGGATTCTAGAATTATCTCCCTTTATCTGTGACACTATGAACAGGAGACTTGTCAAACAGGTCTGAACTGGCTTTAGTCACATGCAATTGTGTGACTGTTGGATGCTACACTCTGTTTAGAATGAACATGTTTTAAAATAACATCAGATGTGTTTGTTTCTTTTGAAAAACAGTGATTGTTGTCACTAATAATTGGTGAGAAATATGCAGTAAGACAATTCTGAACTGTTTTGCCCACTGGTTTCAATCCAGACTGGTGACACACAGGGAGATTTGTAAATGGTGGTGAGTCCCTGCCAGTTGTCCTTCCTCTTTTGTATGATTTACCTTCTGAGCTGCTCATATGGCTGCTGAACTTCTGTAATGACCAGTCTGATTTCTAATCCTGCACATGTTGATGGTGGTGGACCTGACACCAATGCCTGTCCGCGAGAGAGAGTCGGCTTTCAGATATTCTCTCACTGGGGATGATTACTGATTTGTGAATGGTGTCTGATACTGTTACAATACGCAGCCAACCATGCCAGCCTCCAATGTTTAGACTTTCCAATTCTCCAGAGGATGGACAACTGGCACTGTCACTTTAAAGATTCTGGCCGCTTCAAAATTGGTGGCCATGTTTTGTCTCCAAGGTTTGGATATTTGAAGAGCTCCTGAACTCAGGTTCGGTGTTCAATGATCAGATCAACTTTGGTTCAGTCTGCAATTACTTTCAGGATTTGTCTCATTTGGATTCTCACCTAGTGACATTAGGCTTTCATATACCATCTAGTCATTTTCGACTGCTTCCGTAATGACCTTCCTTCCACCCTACAGTCTGAAGTGAGATGTTTGCTGATGATTATACAGTGTTCATTTTGTTTCAGACATTCTCAGCAAATGTTGCTCGCATCAACTGCCTGCAGCAAGGCCAAAGCAATGTTTAATCAAAGGAAAAAAGTGTCCAGTAATATCAGTACAACTGACATGGCAGGGAATGACTATCACCATCTTTCTCACACAGTGCCATTGCTATATTGAACTCTCCTTTTGGTGTGTACATGTGTTGCACAGAAATATGGAGAGGGTTAGCATGTAGGCTTGTAGCCACTGAAAAGTCTGGTACACTTTGGGACATCGCAGGTTACCATGGGAACATGTTGAGATTGTAGAAAGTGGGAGAAGGCAAAGGAGAACCAGTTCTGCCAAAGAGAGGAGGGTGGTGGTGGAGCAGAACTGTTCAGGTCTGTTGTTCAGAAAGAAGCAGAGAGCGTTAAATCCATCCTGTTGATGAAGAGAACTGTACAGGGACTGGAATTACGTAGTGAATACGAGGTCATCAAAGCCAGGGAACTTAGTGCCTCAGTTGTTCGAGAGTATGTGAACTGTCACGGATGGAGATAGGAAGGGACTGAACCAAAGAATTCTGAGTATTTGTGTAGTCAGGAAAGCTACCTCAATGCTTGGGACCAGAATGTGACCCATGGGGAGATGTCTGATGGATCAGTTGAATGTTGGATTGAACAAGGAATTGAACTGCTGTTACTGTAAGAGAAATTGTGTGATGCAGGAGGAAGAGCTGGGAGCACCAGAAATGTACACATTATAACTAGACAGAAAAATGATTCCAGACATTACTGGCACATTTGGAAAAAGTAGAAACACTACCGTGAGCAGAAAACATGAGAGAAATGAGGAGGAGATCAGTAGAGGAAGTCAGAAGTAAAAACATTGTTGCCGTGCACTAAATATCAATTGTATTTTAATATTCTTTTTGTATGTTTCACTTCTGGTTCACAGATTGCAGCTTATCCATTAACAGGAACACTTCAAGAGTCACAGAGAGATCCAACATGGAAACAGGCTCTTTGGCCTCCCATGTCCATGTTGACTGTCAGATAACCAACTGATTACTCGCAGTCCAGAAATTATATTGTTTCCATCAGCACTTCTTGCTTCCAATTGACATTGATAAAGGATTGTCAGTGTTACCTGTGGAGAAGCAGGTTTTGGACGACACAACGTGCGGAACGGAGAGGGGTGTAGAACCAATGTGACAAGGAATAATCCTGTTGAAATAATGGCCAATGATACACATTCTACTTCATACTGCTGGGGTGTGCAGTTCAATGAGAATATAAATGTGTAATGGTACCTGCCAGATGTAAACACCTCACCTGTAGAATGCAGAGTAACGGACACAGCTGATATCTTCCAGACCACTCGGTCACAAACATCTTTTCATTATAATGGTTGATAAGATTTTTGGTAGAATTACCCTTTTCCATTAGATACGAGTCATCCTTAATGACACATGGAAAAAAGAAAAGGGTGACTCCACGATGTAGTGAATCACAGTAACCATTGAGATTTACAATGGGTTGTTTTCACAGTGTTGTTCACTCATCTACAATTTGTATGTTTACCTGTGAAGCATATTTACACAAGTTTTCCTCAGTCTTTTCATTAGTGAGTTTCTGAGTCAATGGGTGATTTCCACATTGTAACATTTTTCACACAATAGGGGTAAAGAAGTAGTACTCACGGAAATGTTGAAACAACTTTTGGCTTTCAAAAACTGAAAGTGCATTTGGAAAAAATAGAAAATTGTTCTCCAAAGATTAGCTGTGCTTTGAAACTTTAAAACTTACAGTGAAATGCATCATTCGTATCAATGTACAACACAGTCCGAGAATGTTCTGGGGACAGCCCAACATTTTTACCATGATTCTGGTGCCAACATAGCATGGCCACAACACTACTAACCCTAACCTGTATACATGGGAGGAAACCAGGGCATCCAGAGGAAATACACACAATAGAACATAGAACAGTACAGCACAGTACAGACACTTTGGCCCACGATGTTGTGCTGACCCAGAACCGACCCTTGTGGGACACCATTAGTCACAACCCTCCAATCCGAATGTACTCCCTCCACCATGACCCTCTGCTTTCTTCAGACAAGCCAATTCTGAATCCACCTGGCCAAGCTTCCCTGGACCCCATGCCTTCTGACTTTCTGAATAAGCCTACCGTGTGGAACCTTGTCAAATGCCTTACTAAAATCTATGTAGATCACATCCACAACACTACCCTCATCTATATGCCTGGTCACCTCCTCAAAGAACTCTAACAGGCTTGTGAGACATGATTTGCCCTTCACAAAGCCATGCTGACTGTATCTGATCAGACCATGATTCTCTAAATGCCCATAGATCCTTTCTCTAAGAATCTTTTCCAACAGCTTTCCTACCACAGATGTAAGGCTCACTGGTCTATAAATACCCGGACTATCCTTACTACCTTTTTTGAACAAGGGGACAATATTTGCCTCCCTCCAATCCTCTGGTACCATTCCCATGGACAAAAAGGACATAAAGATCCTGGCCAGAGGCTCAGCAATCTCTTCCCTTCCCTCGTGGAGCAGCCTGAGGAATATTCCGTCGGGCCCTGGGGAGTTATCCGTTCTAATGTATTTTAACAACTCCTCCTCTCCCTTAATATCAACATGCTCCAGAACATCAACCTCACTCATATTGTCCTCTCCATCATCAAGTTCCATCTCATTGGTGAATACCAAAGTCTAGTATTCATTGAGGACCTTGCTCACTTCTACAGCCTCCAGGCACATCTTCCCACCATTATCTATAATCGGTCCTACCCTCACTCCTGTCATTGTTTTGATCTTTACATAATTGAAGAATGCCTTGGGGTTTTCTTTACCCTACTTGTCAAGGCCTTCTCATGCCCCCTTCTTGCTCTCCTCAGCCCCTTCTTAAGCTCCTTTCTTGCTACCCTATATTCCTCAATAGACCCATCTGATCCTTGCTTCCTAAGCCTTCTTCCACCTGACTAGATTCTCTGCCTCACTTGTCACCCATGGCTGCTTCACCCTACCATTCTTTATTTTCCTCACTGGGACAAGTTTATCCCTAACATCCTGCAAGAGATCCTTAAACATTGACCACATGTCCATAGTACATTTCCCTGCAAAAACACAATCCCAATTCACACCTGCAAGTTTTAGCCTTATAGCCTCATAATTTGTCCTTCCCCAATTAAAAATATTCTTGTCCTCTCTGATTCTATCTTTTTCCATGATAATGTTAAAAACCAGGGAGCGGTGGTCACTGTCCCCCAGATGAACACCCACTGAGAGATCTGTGACCTGACCTGATTCGTTACCTAATACTAGATCCAGTACAGCATTCGCCCTAGTCGGACTGTCAACATACAGTGACAGGAATCTGCCCTGGACACACTTAACAAACTCTGCCCTCTCTAAACCATTGGAACTAATCAGCTGCCAATCTAAATTAGGGAATTTAAAGTCACCTCTGATAAAAACCCTATTATTTTTGCACCTTTCCAAAATCTGCCTCCCAATCTGCTCCTTGGCATCTCTGCTGCTACCAGGGTCCTATGGAATACTCCCAATAGAGTAACTGCTCCCTTCCTGTACCTGACTTCTACCAATACTGACTCAAAATAGGATTCTGATACATTGCCCACCCTTTCTGTAGCTGTAATAGTGTCCCTGACCAGTAATGCCACTCCTCCTCCCATCCCCCCCCCCCCATCATTTTTAAAGCACTGAAATCCAGGAAAATTGAGAATCCATTCCTGCCCTGGTGCCAGCCATGTCTCTGTAATGGCCACTACATCATAATTTCATGTACGTATCCAAGCTCTCAGTTCATCACCTTTGTTCCTGATGCTTCTTGCATTGAAGTACACACACTAGCCCTTCTACCTTAATAACTTTACACTCTTTATCCTGTTTCTCTTTCCTCAAAGCCTCTTTATATGTTAGATCTGGCATTACTCCATGCACTACACTTGCAGTTCTCACATGACCTTTATCCTCCTCCACCTCACTACCCGCCCTAACACTTTGGTTCCTCTCCCCCTGCAAATCTAATTTAAACGCCCCAGAGAAGCACTAGTAAACCTTCCTGCTTCAGTTCAGGTGCAACCCGTCTCATCGGAACAGGTCCCACCTTCCCTGGAACAAGGACCAATTGTTCAGAAACATGAAACCCTCCCTCCTGCACCAGCTCCTTAGCCACGTATTTACCTGCATTATCTTCCCATTTCTAGCCTCACTAGCATGTGGCACAGGTAGCAATCCTGAGATTGCAACCATGGAGGTCCTGTCCTTCAACTTTGCACTTAACTCCCTAAATTCTCTTTGCAGGACCTCCTCCTTCTTCCTATCCATGTCATTGGTCCCTACATGGATCACGACATATGGCTGCTCACCCTCCCTCTTGAGAATACTGAAAACTTGATCCAAGGTATCACAGACCCAGGCACCAGGGAAGCAACAGACCATCCGGGATTCTCGATCTCTTCCACAGAACCTCTTATCTGTCCCCCAACTATCGAATCCACTATCACTACTGCTGTCCTCTTTTCCCTTCTTCCCTTCTGAGCTGAGGGTCCAGTCTCAGTGCCAGAGACACAACCACTGCAACTTGTCCCTGGTAGGTTGCCCCACCAACAGTATCCAAAACGGTATACTTATTATTGATGGCAACAGTTACTGAGGTGCTCTGCTTGTTCTGTCTATTCCCCTTCCCTCTCCTGAAAGTCACCCAGGTACCTGCCTCCTGACTTTTAGGAGTGACTATCTCCCTGTAACTCCTGTTTATTTCTGCCTCTGCCTCATGAATGACCCGCAGTTCATCCAGCTCGAGCTCCATTGCCCTAACTCTGTTTGTCAGGAGCTGCAGCTGGATGCACCTTTTGCAGATGTAGTCATCAGGGACTATTTTGCTCGCCCTGACTTCCCACATACTGCAAACAGAACACTCAACTGCCCTAACTGCTGCCTCCATTACCTACTTCTAAGTTAATTAGATTAATTAAAGGAACTTACCCGGCCTTACCTCACTGGGAGCAGGCTCATCCTCAGCTTCAACTCACCAAAGCTTCTCAAGCCAAAGCCTTCTTATTCTGTCTCCCACTCCTCTGTTGCCCGCTCCGTTAACCTGCTCACTTTTTAAATGCTCCTGCTGTCTCATTGGCCAACTTCCATGCGCTTGCGCAGTTGTTCCCCATTCAAACTGCCGAAGAAAAGACAATCATGGGAAGTACACATGAACTCCTGACAGAGGGAATGGGAATTGAACACCAACCTTCCAATCACTGGCAGTGCAAAGCATAATGCTATTGTGCTGCCCAACATCCTAAAATGATTAAAAATCAGAAAAATACTAAAATTGTACAGGAGAAAATATACTTAATAACTAACTAAATAACTGAAGTAAAGATACTGAATGAAAATTAAAATGCAAATTCCATTAAAATTACTGTGATCTTTCATGGAGTCATAGAAAAGAACAGCACAGAAACAGACCACTTGTCTCATCAAATCTATGCTGAAACCATTTAATCTGCCACTCCTTTCACCCTGCACCGGGACGGTAGCCCTCCATACCACTACTATCCATGTCTCTATCCAACCTTCCCTTATATGTTGAAATCAAGCTCACATGCATCACTAGTGCTGGCAGCTCATTCCACACTCTCATGACCCTCATGAGTGAAGAAGTTTCCCCTCATGTTCTGTTTAAACTTTTCACCTTTCATTCTTAACCCATGACCTCTGGTTGTACTCCCAAGCAACCTCTGCGGAAAAGACTCTATACCCTTCATCATTTTATATGCTATCAAATCTCATCTCAATCTTCTATTTCTAAGAAATGAAGTTCTAAACTGTTCAATATTTCCTTGGAATATCCATGTAAATTATCCCTGCATTCTTTCAAACTTTTTTTTACACGTTTCCTGTAGGTAAGAGACAAAACAACATAGGACACAATACAAAACAACCTTTACTCAATACACTGATTTATGAAGATCAATGTGCCCAAAGCTTTCTCTATGCCTGTATCTACCCGTGACACCACTTTCAATGAATTATGGACCTGTATTCCCAGATCCCTTTGTTCTGCTGTACTTCACAGTGCCCTACCATTTACAGTGAAAAACCTACTCTGGTTAGTCCTGTTGAAGTGCCATACCTCACACTTGTCTGCATTAAAATCCATCTGCCATTTTTCAGGCAGCTTTTCCAGCTGATCCAGGTCTTTCTGAAAGCAATGATAGCCTTCCTCGCTGTCCACTAAGCCCCCAGTCTTGATGTCATTCACAAATTTGCCGATCCAGTTGAACACACTATATTCCAGCTCATTGATATAGATCAGGAACAACAACGTATCCTGCACTGATCTGGCGGTTCACCACTGGTCACATCCTCCTGTCAGAATAAGCAACCATGTACTGCCACTCTCTGGTTTCTCCCACAAAGTCAATGAGATTAAAACTTCTTGACCAATCTCCCAAACCAATTTCCCATGAGGGACCTTATCAAATACCCTGGTATAGTCCATGTAGACAACATCCCTGCCTCAATAATCTCTCCTGGTAACTTCCTCAATAAATTCTATAAGATTGATTAGATATGCATTGCATGCATATTGATCTGTTGTCTGCAAATGCACATTGTTCTTTCTCTCCCTGTCTCTTTTACTGCAATGTGATTAGACCAGTTAAAGGCATCTCCCACATGTGTGCTTTTATTTAATTGATATGTAGTTGCACAGACAGAACAATTGCCGATGAGTACAGACCTGAATGTTCGAAAATACCACAAACTGCACCAACAGTTACAGGATAATTATGTGACAAGACAGTGAAAGGAAAGAGTTACATTGTACAGAAAAGGTCGATGCAGGCGATAACAAATGGACACATGAATAACTGCATAGTATACAGTGAAAGATACAGATTAGCAAAGTTAAAGTAAAATAATGTGGCAATAGCTTTAGTCAGGAAAGTTGATGAATTTGATAGTGCTAATGAAAGCTGAATTACATTAATGTAAGTGAATTACATAGGCCCATAGTTTAATGAGTCATATCATCAAGATACTTCTAAGAATTTTGATGACAAGAGCTAAAAGTAAAATACAGGCTGAATTAGGTAAAGAACAGTGTGGTTTTGTGACAAACAAAGGTACAAGAAATGGGATACTGATGTTATGGATACTCCCAGAACAAGCTATTCAAGTGCAAAAAGATATGTTTGTTTATTTTTTTTTGACTATACAGAAGCATTTGATAAAGTGAAGCACAATAAGTTATCTAAAACTGTAGATCTAGATTCAAAAGATCTCCGCCTAATCAGAAATCTGTACTGGGAACAAACTGCCAGTGTAAGAATAGATGGAGAAGTGAGGCAGTTTACGAAAATCAAGAGAGGCGTTAGTCAAGGGTGTTTTCTCTGCTGATTTGTTTAATGTGTACAGTGAAGCAATACTATAAAAAATAAGAGATGTCTTAGGAATCAAAGTTGGCGGTGAAAACATCAATAATTTCAGATATGCTGATGACACTGCATTAATTGCAAGTATAGAGGAAGAACTACAAAACTTAATTGATATTGTTATAAAATCCCGTAACTGGATCACTTACCAGCAAAGATAGAGAGGTCCATTGAAGTCTGATGGTACTATTTTTAAAAGTCTTTATTTATGAAAGGGGCACAAACATAAGATTAATACAAACACTCAAATATATGTAGTCACTACTTAATCAAAAAGCGCGGGTCTAATTAATAACCATCAATAAGGAACAACTCGATCATTTGTCTAGGGGATAATAAAGTGTCCGATGGAAATATAAAAGTCACTCAAATTCCTGCAGGCTTCTGGCTTTCGGGGCGGGGGGGGGGGGGGCGCTGAGTTTTCACTTGTTGGAGAGAGAGGGAGATTGGTGAGAAAAGAAAAACTTGCCCGGGTCTTTATGAAGCAAATCCGTTGAATCAGGGGAGCGGGCTTCCCCGTTGTTAGCTAAAAGCAGTTTTCCGTGATTCCAGCCACAGATTCCAGGCCCGGAATCTAGCCCACATGGCTTCCTTCAAAATGGCTTCCCACTACGACAGGATCGCAAGCATGTCTCCTGGTGCGTCTGAAGGGGGTGTTCCCCCAGACCCTCCTTTATACTTCCTCACGGGGTCTCAGGTGTCAATCAGGTTGGGATTATGCAATCTCTCTCTCAATCAGCCCACTTTGCCCGAGGGCTTTACATGTGGTCTCCATGAGACAATAGTCAATGTCGCCTTATTTTGCATCCCAGTGGAACGCGGTATTCAGCACGTCTCTCTCTCTCCCACTTCCTGGGTCTACTGACCCCCCCTCAACTAGTGCTCTTGCGATTCTCACAAAGGAGGGGGCTGCGGACATAACAATATAGTTGTTGAAGAAAGTGCAAAAATGGGTCTATCTATCAATTGCAAAAAGACAGAATGTATGGTGATATCCAAAAAGAAGGAAAATCCTATTTGCAGTCTGAGAATAAATGGGGAAGACAGAAAACAAGTACAGAACTTTTGCTACTTAGGAAGCTGGGTGATATCGGATGGCAGGTGCAATATGGACATCAAAAGAAGAATAGTAATGGCAAAAGATGCCTTTACAAGAATGAAGAGTATACTGACCAATACTAAACTAGGCATAACAACCCGCCTCAGAGTCTTGAAATGTTATGTTTATCCAGTTATGTTATATGGCTCAGAAAGTTGGACAATATCTAGCAACATGACGAAGCAAATTGAAGCAGCAGAGATGTGGTTTTTGAGGAGGATGCAAAGAATATCATGGATGAAATGAATATCTAATGAGGATGTCATGAACAGAGCAACACAAAAAGAGAAATAATGTGTGAGTCATGAAAAGGCAACGTAACTTCATTGTACATGTGATTAGGAAAGAGGAGTTAGAATGCACGGTAGTTATGGGAAGGATTGAAGGGAAGAAAGCAAGAGGAAGGCAAAGACAAATATGATGCAGACAGCAGCCAGAGAACTGGAAATGAATACCAATGAATTGATCCACTTGACCCAAAACAGGATTGTTGGGCCATGGCAATCAAAGCTCAAACTGGGCACGGCACCTGGTGATGATGAGGAATGAAGGCTGGGAGTCAAAGATCGAGGTGGTTGAACTGTATTGTAACACAAACAACATGCATGAGGAAAAGAAAGCACCCACGCTTCTGAGTTTAATGGGTGTTAGAACATACGGTCTCTTGAAAAACTAACGAACAAGATGTTTGATGAAATTGTTACAATTTTACAAAATCACTTGTACCCTACATTGTTGGTAATATCTGAGAGATTAAGATTTTATAAAGGGCACCAGTCAAAGGATAAAATTATTTCTGCATGCATTGCAGAAATGAGCAAACTTTCCCAGTAATGCGACCTTAGAGATGGACTTCCTGATGCATTAAGGGACAGGCTTGTATGTTGCATGCATCATGAAAGGACTCAAAAGGAGCTACTGTTAGAAAGAGTCCTCATCTTAGACTGGGATTTGACCATTGTAGTATTATTAGAGACTGTAGCAAAGGATGCAGCAGAACTAAAGAAAAAAAGGGCTGGATTGTGAAATGCACAATACGTCCCTGAATGGTGCAAAATGCTAAAAATCTTACCGATGTGGCAAATCCTCTCATGATGCAAATGACTGTTAATTTAAGGAAAAAGTTTGCCAAGACCACAGATATGGGCTCCAGCCCCCAGTGGGCCATGAATCTCTTTCTCCGGACTCTGACCACAGATTTGGCCCTGCGGGCTATCAGCTCTGGAGGCCCCAGCTCCGGGTCTGGCTCAGACCAGGATCCTATGGCCGGGACCGTCAGTGCTGCCACGGGGTCCTGCTGCCTGCCCTATTCCCCTGCTACCTCCTATTCTCATTGTGACTCTCAGCCTTCCCTTCAACCCTCATCCCATCTCCATCCCTCCGATCCCTCATTCTCCCCTAAGCCCGCTCTCTCTGAACATCCCAACATCCCTCCTCCCCCTGAGACTTCTCACTCCCTACCCTCCCTTAACCCCAGTCCCAATCCTTTCCATGTCTTCACCATCCCCCCTGACCTTCCCCTATCTGAGGCAGAACGCTCTGTCCTCAGTAAGGGCCTCACTTTTGTCCCCCTCCGCCCCCACCTAAGCAAGTTCTGTACCTGCCATGATGCTGAACTCTTCTTCCACTGCCTACATCTCAGAGCCTACTACTTCAACAAGGAATCCCCCCTCCCCCCAGTGATGCCCCATCTACGCTGATCCTTCTCCTGGACACCCCCATCGGGCCTTCTACCTGCTCTCGACCTTTTCATCTCTAATTGTTGCCGAGACATCAACCATCTCAACTTCACCACCCCTCTGTCCTATTCTAACCTCACTCCCTCTGAACGCACTGCCCTCCACTCTCTCCGCACTAACTCCAACCTCACCATCAAGCCTGCAGACAAACGTGGTGCCATAGAAATCTGATGGACGGACCTCTATCTCACTGAGGCCAAACGGCAGCTCTCTGACACCTCCTCACAATTACCCCTGCCACAGGATCCCACCAAAAAACATCAATCCACTGTCTCCCGCACCATCTCCACCCTCATCAACTCTGGATTCATTCCTCTCTCAGCCAAAAAGCTCATAATTTCCACACCCCGCACAGCTCAGTTTTACCTCCTCCCCAAGATCCACAAGCCTGACTGTCCTGGCAGACCCATAGTTTCATCCTGCTCCTGTCCCACCGAACTTGTGTCTGCCTACCTGGACTCCATTTTATCCCCCATTGTTCAGTCTCTCTCCACTTACATCCAAGATACATCCCATGCCATTCACCTCTTCAATAACTTCCAATTCCCCAGCCCCGACCACTTCATTTTTACCATGGATGTTCAATCCTTATACACCTCCATCCCCCATCAAGAAGGCCTCAAAGCCCTCTGCTACTTTTTGGATAACAGACCCCACCGGTTCCCCAGCACCACCACACTTCTCCGGTTGGCAGAGCTTGTTCTAACTCTCAATAACTTCTCCTTTGGTTCTTCCCAGTTTCTCCAGATCAAGGGCGAAGCCATGGGCACTCGCATGGGCCCCAGCTATGCCTGCCTCTTTGTGGGTTATGTAGAACAGTCTATGCTCCAAATCTATACTGGTACTGCACCCCAACTTTTCCTTTGCTACATTGATGACTACATTGGTGCTGCTTCCTGCACCCATGCTGAGCTTGTCAATTTCATCAACTTTGCCTCTAACTTTCACCCAGCCCTTAAGTTCACTTGATACATCTTGGACACTTCTCTCCCCTTTTGTGATCTCTCGGTCTCCATCTCTAGAGACAGACTATCCACTGACATCTTTTACAAACCCACTGACTCCCATAACTATCTTGACTATACCTCTTCCCACCCTGCCCAAAGCAAAAATGCTATTCCCTATTCCCAGTCCCTCCATCTCAGCTGAATTTGCTCTTAGGATGAGGCTTTCCATTCCAGGACTTCTCAAATGTCCTCTTTCTTTCAGGATCGTGGTTTCCCTTCTGGCGTCATGAAAGATGCCCTCACCCACATCTCCTCTAATTCCCACATTTCAGGACTTAACCCATCCTCCCGTCACCACAACAGGGACTGTGTTCACCTTGTCCTCACCTACCACCCTCACCAGCCTCCGGATTCAGCATATCATCCTCCGCAACTTCCGCCACCTTCAACAGGACCCCACCACCCAGCACATCTTCCCCTCCCTACCCCTCTCCGCTTTTCGCAGGGATCGTTCCCTCCGCGACTACCTGGTCCACACGTCCCTCCCCACAGATCTCCCACCTGGCACATCCCTGCAAGCGCAAATGCTACACCTGTTCCCACACCTCCCCCCTTACCACCATTCCGGGCCCCAGACAGTCCTTCCAGGTGAGGCAACACTTCACCTGCGAGTCTGTTGGGGTAATCTATTGCATCCGGTGCTCCCGGTGCAGCCTCCTCTACATCGGAGAGACCCGACATAGATTGGGGGGCCGCTTTGTCGAGCACCTCCATTCCGTCCGTCACAATAGACAGGACCTCCCGGTTGCCACCCACTTCAACTCTGCCTCTCATTCCCATCTAGATATGTCCATACATGGCCTCCTCTACTGCCATGATGAGGCCAAACTCAGGTTGGAGGAGCAACACCTCATCTACCGTCTGGGTAGTCTCCAGCCTGGTGGTATGAACATTGAATTCTCCAATTTCCGGTAATTCCCTCTCCCTCCCCCCTCCCCTATCCCAGGTCCCTCTCTGCCTCTCTCCCCTTTGAAATTTCTGCTTCTTTATCTCTACAGTTCTTTCATGCTTATCCACTCCCCCCTTTACCTTTCCTCTGATTGGTTTTACACCTGGCACCTCTAGGCCCTACCCACTCCCCTATCTCTATTACTGGGCTTCGGCCCTCTCTTCCCCCCGATTCCTGATGAAGGGTCCCCACCCGAAACATTAGCTACTCTTTCCTCACGGATGCTGCCTGACCTGCTGAGTTCTTCCAGCGTTGTGTACGTATCCTTTGATCCACAGCATCTGCAGTTGTATTTTTGTGTTTTGAACAGTTACAGTGGCAGGCATAAAGTAATTGCCTGCTGTCCAGAGATCTGAGCGGTTAATCTCAGACACATATTCAAATCCAATGCCATCTTTGGGAAATTTAATCCATCAAAATAAATAAATCAAGCCGCGTTAGCAGCGTTGGATGGTGTAAAACCCCTTGAGCTCACTGAGGCCACTGACATCATCTCCATCCTCGCCTCCCTCCGGTCCCGGAGCAATGTGGTTAACTTTTGACTGACCTTCGTTCTGACCCAGCAAGACGCTCAGAACAGTCGGCAAGTATAGAAAGACACCGGGTTATGGTTAGGGTTCAGCGTTTGCGAGCAGACTGAGGCAAAGAATGGATTCGCTCTGCGGCGGAGCGAGTCACTAATTTAGGATCCGGGGCGGACCCTTCCTGAATGGGGAAAACGGGAGAGACCCGCTTCAGGGCTCCGTGAGAATGCAATTCACAAACTGGGACAAAGGGAGCCAAACAGGCTAATGGGCGCGGTTTGTGTTGTAATGTGGAATTGACAGGTTGAGTTAACATGCCGGTTAAACACTACCTTGTGGAGAGCGGACCAAGAGAGTACTGGCTGAGGACACTCCTGAGGATGGGGACATCAGCTTTTGAGACAGCGGCTGGAGATTGAGTCGCTTCAAACCAGTACTGCAAGCGATAAGAGACTGCACCCAACTAAATCGATCATTCGGGCTGCCTTGTTCAAACTGTTCAAGCAGAGAAAGGGAGCTGGGAGGCCGCAAGACAACTATTCCCTTTGATCAAGCGAGTCCTGCACAGTTGGACAGTCACATTAAGGGCTGCACGACTCTCGGGATGGGCGGGAGGCGACGCGACTCGGGCGTGAGGTTTGGCGACTCTTGTACACAGATATCTGGGGATGTGCGAATCGCTACTCCACAAAACGTATTTGAATCTCGGCATGTTGTTCACTACAGACCTGAGATCAGTAAGAGGGCTGTTAATTGGGAGAAATAGGAAAAGATGGCAATTGGCTCGGTCTGGTAGTGGATCCTTTCACAAAACATGGGAGTATTGTCTGGGCCCCAATTTAACATGCCTTCTCAAAGTTGAAACCACTGACTGTCTTTCACCCGGTAGCCCCACCTTAGATGATCCAGGCTAGATCCTAGTACATCAATCTGCGTGGGACAAAGCCATAACTTTCGAGGCCGGTGGTTATAGAACTGAGCCAACTGGGCAGGCCCTCTCCAACTCACCAGTTACTCGCAGACATTCCCAGAGTTCCTCTCTTGGATATTTTCCCTGTTTCTCTCTCAGCCTAGTCTTCATGGCTTTCAACCTTGTAGAACTTCTTGTCTTTGCCATTACCTGGGATCCATTCTCATCTACGTATATCCTTTTTAATTCTAATCTACATTACTAAACATCTACCTCCCAGAGCCAGCCTTCATTACAAAGTACAATTACATCATATGTTAACACTTTCATGGTGGCTTTGTATCCTACACTCTGTTTCTGTATTTTCATTCCCATTCCCTTTCATTGGACGTTCTACTTCCAACAGGAGAGGTCAGATATGAAACAGAGGCTGGTGTTCATTGTTTTCATTCCCTGTAATGACATTGTGTTTGGGTGAACTTGATCTCTTGGTCTGCCTGTGTGGGTGAGAAGAAGGTGAGTATTGACACTCAACATGATCTATTGTCTCCACTGGCAGCCTCGCAGAGAAGCACAAAGACATGGGTATCATTTGTCAGCAGGGCCAACTGCAATACTACCCGCCTGGGAGCTAATCCTACATTTTCTGGTAGCTCTCGTAACATGATATGGTCATCCAGCTGTGGGAGGAAAACCTGCTCTCCCTCTGGATTTTTGTGATCAGAAATATGTGGCTGTTGGTTTGCTTGTTCCCTTTCTCACTCTAGTTACTGCAGATACCCATGACAGCTTACTGACTTCACACTCTCGAGTATGAACCCTCCCCACCAATCTGGTTTGAACTCTCCCTGATGGGATATTGGTACCTTCTTGTATAGTGCAGTGCAATCTGTCCCTCTTGCATAAGTTGTCTCTTCTCCAGAAGAGATCCCATTAACTCAAGAACATGAATCCCTGCCCCTGCATGCATGACTTCAGACACACATTCATCTGGCTCATCCTTCTTTTCCTGAACTCACCAACACGAGACCAAGAATAACCCAGAGATCACTAACCTTGAGGTCTTGCATTTTAATTTCCTACCTAATTCCTATACTTATTCTGTGGGATCTCACTCCACATTGTCTATATCATATGTACCAATGTATACTTCAATCTCTGGCTGGTATCCCTCCCCTTAAGAATTTTCTGCAGCCACTTGGAGACATCCTAGACTCTGGCACCCGGGAGGCAACAGGCAACACCTGATACTAGCATCTCTTCTGAATCTACAGAATCTCTTGTCTGACCCCTCACTGTCTAATTTCCAATTGCTATTGCCTTGTCTGCCTACCCTTTCATCTGAGCCCTAGAGATAATCACAGTGACTGAAATCTGACTACTCCTGTTAGCCCTTAAAGAACATCCCCCTCTACAGTAGAGAAAGAGGTATCCCTGTTGTTGAGGAGAATGGCAACAGGACAATATTGCATCAACTACAACTGCCCTTGCTTCTCCTGAACTGTGAAGTCTGTTTCATCGGTGTGACCACCTCACACAAACTATGATCTCCTCAACCTTCTGGATGATCCTCAGCACATTCACCTGCTCCTCCAGTCCCTCCAGCTGGACGGTCAAGTGCTACAGCCAACAAATACAGACATCAGTTCTACACTGACTTCCCACATCTTGCAGATGGAGCAATTCACTGTCGTAACTACTCTCCAGGCTACACTTAATCAAAGGCTAATATCAAATTCATGTTCTTGAGTTAATGGGATCTCTTCTGGAGAAGAGACAACCTATGCAAGAGGGACGGATTGCATTCTAATATCAAAGAATAAGACTTCAACTGTTCTGATCCGTGCCTTGTCAATGAAACATCTTCAAGCCTAGCCTCAGCTGTCCACTACAAAACTGGCCTACTTCAACACACACCACAATGATGGTTCTGCCTCCTCCCAACAAAGAAAGAGGGAGAGGGAGAGACAAGAATTCATACATATGAATTCTAATGGAACATTGTTGCCTTGATGAATCACTTACCAGTGAATCGCATGGCCAAGGTCAGCCACTGTCTCTCCGGTGGGCCCATCTGTGTGTGGTTGAGACTTGCTGTCATCACTGTTCAGATATGGCCGAAGTGCAGCGTGAGAGACACTGAAGCAGGTCAGTAGTTCACAGACTTTAATGCAAACACTGTTAAAGGGAAAACAATTGATGCTAGGCCAAATAGGGCCATTAACTAAAACCCTCAAATGGAAAATGAAGCCTACACTGTGGCTGATAAGAACAACTATGAATAAAACAAATCCTGCTAGTCTTAAGATTCAGTTGACTTGACAGCCCAATTTCTCATGCAAGGCAGAATGCAGGCAGCAAATTGCTGTATCCTGGGTTTAAGTCTCGACATACACTGTGTTGCAATGAATGGAGTTAAATACAATAGAGAATAGGTGCAGAAGTAGACCATTCGGCCCTTTGAGCCTGCAATGTCATTTTGAAATCATGGCTGATCAATTACTATCAATACCCTGTTCCTGCCTTGTCCCCATATCCCTTGATACCCCTATCCATAAGATACCTATCTAGCTCCTTCTTGAAAGCATCCAGAGAATTGGCCTCCACTACCTTCCGAGGCAGTGCATTCCAGACCCCAACAACTCTCTGGGAGAAGAAGTTTTTCCTTAACTCTGTCCTAAATGACCTACCCCTTATTCTTAAACCATGCCCTCTGGTACTGGACTCTCCCAGCATCTGGAACATATTTCCTGCCTCTATCTTGTCCAATCCCTTAATAATCTTATATGTTGTAATCAGATCCCCTCTCAATCTCCTTAATTCCAGCGTGTACATGCCCAGTCTCTCTAACCTCTCTGCATAAGACAGTCCAGACATCCCAGGAATTAACCTCGTGAATGTATGCTGCACTTCCTCTACAGCCAGGATGTCTTTCCTTAACCCTGGAGACCAAAACTGTACACAATACTCCAGGTGTTGTCTCACCAGGGCCCTGTACAAATGCAAGAGGATTTCCTTGCTCTTGTACTCAATTCCCTTTGTAATAAAGGCCAACATTCCATTAGCCTTCTTCACTGCCTGCTGCACTTGCTCATTCACCTTCAGTGTGATGAACAAGGACTCCTAGATCTCTTTGTATTTCTCCCTTACCTAACTTTACACCATTCAGATAATAATCTGCCTTCCTGTTCTTACTCCCAAAGTGGATAACCTCACACTTATTCACATTAAACGTCATCTGCCAAGTATCTGCCCACTCACCCAGCCTATCCAAGTCACCCTGAATTCTCCTAACATCCTCATCACATGTCACACTGCCACCCAGCTTAGTATCATCAGCAAATTTGCTGATGTTATTCTCAATGCCTTCATCTAAATCCTTGATGTAAATTGTAAACAGCTGAGGCCCCAATACCGAGCCCTGTGGCACCCCACTAGTCACCACCTGCCATTCCGAGAAACACCCATTCACCGCTACCCTTTGCTTTCTATCTGCCAACCAGTTTTCTATCCATGTCAATGCCTTTCCCCCGATGCCCTGAGCTTTGATTTTACCCACCAATCTCCTATGTGGGACCTTATCAAATGCCTTCTGAAAATCGAAGTACACTACATCCATTGGATTTCCCTTGTCTAACTTCCCGGTTACATCCTCGAAAAACTCCAATAGATTAGTCAAGCATGATTTACCCTTGGTAAATCCATGCTGGCTTGGCCCAATCCTATCACTGCTGTCTAGATATGCCACTATTTCATCTTTAATAATGGTTTCTAGCATCTTCCTATCACAATGAAATAATAATTAGTTGACAATGCATTTTCACGAGCACGGTTGCCAAGTCTGCTGCGCTTCTGAATCCATGATTGTGACAGTTTCACAGATGAGCTCAAAGAAGCCACCATTTGGCTAGATCTTGGCTACACTTCAAGTCTTTTGTTGCACTGGTACAAGACATTGGAAGTTTTGGTCACAATGCTGATGGGAAAAAAAAGACATGAAGCAGAATATTGTGCAGAGGAAACTGATGGAGACTTTGCTGGGGTGGAGAAACTCAGTTATGGAGAGTGGTTCAACAGGGCAAAACTATATTCATTGTAGAGTAGGAGAATGAGGGGTAATCTTATAAAAGTGCATAAAATTTTGAGGGGCATTGGTAGGGAGAATGTGTAGTCCTTTCCCTGGGTTGGGGAATCAAGAATTAGAGGGATGATATTTCATGTGAGAGGGGAGAGATTTATAGGACTCAGGGGGCATATTTTTCACCCAGAGAGTGGTCAGTATATGGAACGAGCTGCCAGAGGAAGTGGTTGAGGCAGGTATATGAACTACATTTAAAAAGTAAATGGACAGTTACATTCATTGGAAGGGATTTGCGGAATATGGGACAACTATGGCCAAATGAGACCAGCTTGGATGGATTCTTGTTTGACATGGACCATTTAGGCCATATATGTCAAACTCAAGGCCCACGGGGTAAATCCAGCTCGCGGTGGAATTATCTTTGGCCCGCGAGATAATATCTAATTACTATTAAAGCTGGCCCCAGTAATCGAAGCGCCTATGGCGTATGATATGGCTAATGCTGAGTTTATTCAGGTACCAGGTTTTCAGGGTTTTTAGTGTTTATTCGGTTTCCTTGGTTTATTTCCTGAATATCATTAATGAATAATTTTTTTCTCTATTAGAGCTGGCCCGCCGGTGTATTGCATGCACCACTAATACTACAAATCCCACAATGCACTGCCAGTGCATTGCTCGCGCTTGCCTTACTCTCTCATCAGCATCCTTATGGCGCTAGTCACGTGTGGTCAACTTTCAGCTATCCCTCACCCCAAAAATGGCTGAACGAAAGGTGGACTTTGAAAACAGGGGTTTTCAAGGCAGGTGGGAGGCAGAGTATATGTTCGCAAATAAAAAGGGCAAACCTGTTTGTCTTATGTGCGGAGACGGTGTGGCTGTAATTAAAGAATATAGTGTAAGACGACACTATGAAACGAAACACCGCGACAAATACAAGCATCTGGACAAGAAACAGAAGCCCGCGATGTGCGGTCAAAAGAGTGGATTGGTGGGCAGGATCCGGGAGGAGATGCGGGAGGAAAACTGCGCAGGTTTTATCACTGCATCATATACCAGGAATCGTTGTGTGGCAAAGCCTTGAAAATGGAACATATAATGAGCACCATAACACGAGCAGTTAACTTCATAAGAGCCAAAGGTTTAAATCACCGTGAGTTCAAGTCGTTTCTGGAGGAGTTGGGTTCAGAATATAATGATTTGCCCTATCACACAGAGATGCGATGGTTAAGCCAAGGAAAACTGCTGAAAAGATGTTTCGAGTTGCGTGAGATCTGTCAGTTCATGGAAAGCAAAGGGAAAGACACAACAGAGCTCCGGGATAAAAAGTTGCTTTGTGAAATGGCATTTCTGTGTAACGGTTAGGTCTACATTTGTGTTTGCTAATGCTTGATTTCAAACGGTTTATTAATGGAAAAGGTATGGCTCCCAAAACAATCATAGCCGAAATAGCATAGTTTCTTTCTGATTGCCTACTTTCTTGTAATCTACGTCTGTAAGTTAATACCAATCATAAAAAGAATGCTTGCTAGGCAGCTGGTATTGGTCCAATTGATTGAAAATGCTTTGATAGTGTGAACCTTTGTTTCCACAGTTGTTGCTTTCCCAATCAAGTTCTTCCAGCATTGGACATGTGTCACAGATTTCACACAGATGTTTAGAGTGCTGATCCCAGAGTTGATTTACTCATGGAGTCTCCAGCTTCAGTGAACCAGGATTACAAACTGAACAGCTGTTATCAATTTGATTCTATCAGCACATCATAAATGGCACAAGACAATAGCTTTGCCTAATAACTGTACTTCATTATTAAATGCAATGAGTTCAAACAACTTAAAGATTCAGTGAATTGCTCAGATAATTGCTTAGTACCTTGGCTTCACAATCTTAAAATTCATCAACTCTTTAGTTAATCAACTCCTTTCACAACTTCCAAAACTCACTCCTCATATTTAGATATTCCCTGCTCTTGGTGAACCCACCTGTGGTTTGACTTGATGAGTTCTTCACTGAGTTCCTGTCTCAGTATCTTGAATGGTCACTGTCCACAGTCTTTTGTGCTGTCTTTTGTCTCTCAGGACACTTTTTGTACATTTCTTTGCATTACCTTCCTGACACCACTTAGTCTTTATAGCCCAATCCTTACCCATACAAGAATGGGTTCTGTAATTCCTTCAAAGTCCCTGCTGAGGTTATTCCATGATTACCTCAATCATTGGTTCATCTTTACATTTATCAGATTATTCCTTACATAGGAAATCTGTTTCAAGATCATTCCCAATAGCTTGCGCTGTCCTCTGGGATTGTTCATAAAACCCAGCTGTTTCATTTTCTGTATGTTCTCGCAATGATAGTGTCTGGGTTTCTGTCTGTCTGTCTCTCTTTGTCACTCTAGACTTGGATGGAGAGGCGCAAGAGTTTAATAGATATATATCTCAGGAATTCCTGGTTTCACTGAACAGGAGCCTTAAAGATGCAACTTTTACAAATTTCTAGTCAATTGTTGTGTTGCTAATTTATCTGATTAACTGCAGTTAATAAACAAAATTGTGATCAATTTGACCTGTATTTGTGGAGTGTTGGAGTAGGCTGAGGTTATGCTGAAGATGCTTCATTGAGAAGGCACAGATTAGTATGGTTGGTCTTAATTTGTTGTTGATCATTAGTCTTTGATTAAGTGTAGCCAGGGTGATAGTCACTGCAGTGAAATGCTTCACCTGCAAGATGTGGGAAGTCAGTGTGCACCTGATGACTGGAGAAGCAGGAAGGATGTACTCAGTATCATCTAGAGTTCTGAGGAAGTCATAGTATGCGTAAGGTGGTCACACTGAAGATATAGGTTTCAGATACAGTAGATGGGTCATCACAGGAGAAAAAGAGCAGTTGTGTTTAATGCAGTGTTGTCATGTTTCCAATCCCATCGACAGCAGGGATACCTCTTTCCCTACTGTGGAGGATGTTCTTTCAGGGCTAACAGGAGTAGTCAGATTTCAGTCACTGTGATTGTCTGTAGGGCTCAGATGAAAGTGTATGCAGACAAGGCAAAAGCAATAGGAGATTAGATAGTGAGGAGTCACAGAGATTATGCAGGAGGCAGTGACTCAGATTTTTGTATCATTGGGATCTCTTTTGGAGAAGACACCAACTGTTCAAGAGGGACAAACGCATATGACAATAAGATATACGAGCAGAATTCAGTAATTTGGCCTATTGAGTCTGCTCTACTATTTCAACATGTCTTTTATATTTTCCTTCTCAGCCCCAATCTCCTGCTTTCTCCCTGTATCCCTTTATGCCCTGACTAATCAAGAATCTATCCACCACTGTTTTAAATATACCCATTCACTTGGCCTCCACAGCTACCAGTCGCAAAGAATTCCAGAGATTCACTGCTCTCTGGCTGAAGATATTCCATCTTCACCTCGGATACTCGAATCACCAACACCGGCGCCCCCCGGGGTGTGTCCTCTCTCCACTGCTGTTCTCCCTCTACACCAATGACTGCTCCTCCTCCAACCCCTATGTGAAGCTTTTGAAGTTTGCAGACGACACCACCGTCATCGGACTCATCCAGAACAGTGATGAGTCTGCATATTGACAGCAGGTGGACCAACTGGCGCTCTGGTGCAGTCAGAACAATCTGGAGCTGAACACACTCAAGACAAAGGAGATGATAGTGGATTTCAGGAGACATCCCCCCGTTATGTCCCCCCTCACAGTCCTCGGCAGCCCTGTGACCACCGTGGAGAACTTCAGGTTCCTGGGAACCACCATCTCTCAGGATCTGAAGTGGGAGCAGAACATCAGCTCCATCCTGAAGAAGGCCCAGCAGCGGATGTACTTCCTGCGGCTCTTGAGGAAATATGGTCTGCCTCAGGAATTGCTGCTGCAGTTCTACACTGCAGTCATTGAGTCTGTCCTGTGCACCTCCATCACTGTGTGGTTTGGAGCCGCCACCAAGCAGGATAGAACCAGACTACAGCACACAGTGAGGACTGCCGAGCGCATCATTGGAGCCTCCCTGCCCTCGATTGTGGACCTGTACTCTTCCAGGTTGAAGAAGAGGGCGGGGAAGATCATAAAGGACTCCTTCCATCCTGTACACAGACTGTTTGAACTGCTTCCGTCTGGTAGGCGCTTCAGATCCCTCCAGACTAAGACTAATAGGCACTGGAGAAGATTTTTCCCTACTGTGGTCACTTTGTTGAACAGTTAACTGCCGGTTAACTGTTGGCTAACTATTACTTGGATTGCACTACCTGTATGTATAATCTACATTTTCATTTATATTTATCAAAATTATTGTTATGAGCAGAGAAACAACATCTGCCGGAAGTAAATTCCTTGTATGTGCACAGGTACTTGGCGATTAAAGTCTGATTCTGATTCTGATTTTGATCTCATTTCTGTTCTAAAAGTATGGGTCTCTATTATGAAGCTGCGTCCTCCAGTTCTCGACTCTCCAACCATATGCAACATTCTTTCCCTATCCACTCCATTGAAGCCTTATAACATCCAGTAGTTTTCAATTAGGTCACCTCTCAATGTTACGAATTCTAATGAATACAGACTCGGAGTCATCAAACGCTCTTCATATGACAAGCTGTTCAATCTTGGAATCATTCCCAAGAACATCCTTTGAACCCACTCCAGTGTCACCTCATTTTTATAAGATAAGGGGACCAAAACTGCTCACAATACTCCAAGTGAGGACTCAGCAGTGCTTTATGAAGCCTTAACTTGCTCTTAGACTGTAATCCTCTTGAAATGACTGCT
This sequence comes from Hypanus sabinus, assembly GCF_030144855.1. NCBI lineage: Eukaryota > Metazoa > Chordata > Chondrichthyes > Myliobatiformes > Dasyatidae > Hypanus > Hypanus sabinus. Next base: position 77,191,620 of record NC_082713.1, on the reverse strand, counting down.
AACAACACATTCAGTTTCCTTACCACTGATTCAACCTGCAAATTAGCTTTGAGTGAATCTTGTACAATGACTGCCAAGTACCTTTGCATCTCAGATTTTTTTATAAATTTTCCCTCCATTTAGAAAATAGTCTACCCTTTTATTTCTACTACCAAAGTGCATGACCGTACACTGCCTGACATCGTACTTCATCTCCCACTTCTTTGATCATTCTTCTAATCTACCTAGGTTTTTCTGCAGTCTCTGTGCTTCGTCAATACTACTTGTCCCTCCACCTATCTTCATATCATCTGCACACTTGGCCATAAACCATTAATTCCATCATCCAAATCATTGACCTATAACGTAAGAAGAAGCAGTCTCCACATCAGAACCTACGTAAAACCAGTGGTCACTGGCAGTTGACCAGAAAAGGTTCCCTTTATTCCCACTCCTTGCCTCTTGCCAATCAACTAATGCTTTATCTATGTTAGAATATTTCCTGTAATACCTTGGGCTCTTAACATGTTAAGCAGCCTCATGTGTGACACATTGTCAAAGAACTTCTGAAAATCCAAGTATACAACATCCACTGATTCGTTGTCTATCCTGCTTCAAAGAATTCTAACAGATTTGCCAAGCAAGGTTTTCCCTTGAGGATGCCATGCTGACTACAGCCTATTTTACTATGAGCTTCCAAGTACTCTGAAACAATATGCTTAAAAATAAACTCCAAAGTATTTCTACGCACTGAGGTCAAACCTATGATTTCCTTTCTTCTACCTCTCTTCCCTTTTGGTGACATTTGCAATTTTCCTAAATTTTGCGACCATTCCAGAATCAAGTAATGCTAGAGCAATCATTACCAGTGCCTCCACAATCTCTTCAGCTAACTCTTTCAGAACTGTGTGATGTACACCATCTGGTGCAAGTGATTTACCTATCCTTAGACCTTACAGTTTCCTAAGAACCTTCTCCCTAGTTAATGGCAACTTCGCACACTTCTGATCTCCGACACTCTCAAATTTCCAGCATATTGCTAGTGTCTTCCACAGTGAGGACTGATGCAAAATACTTATTTAATTCAACTGCCATTTCCTTGTCCCCCATTACTACCTCTCCAGCAGTCCAATATCTACTCTCACCTCTCTTCTACACAACATGTATCAGAAGAAACTTTTGGTATCTACTCTTAAATATTATTGGTGAGCTTACTTTTCCACCTTTTCTTTCTTCATCACTTTTTTAGATGCCTGCTGCTGTTTTTTAAAAGCTTCCCAATCTTCTAACTTTGCACCATTTTTTTTCTCTATCCTCTACCCTCTCTGTTTTCATGTTGGCCATGGTTGTGTCATTTTGCCTTTATAATTCTTCTTCCTCTTTGAGATGTATTCATCCTGTGCTTTCTGAATTCCTTTCAGAAATTCCAGCCATCATCACTACCAGTGTTCTTTTTCAGTCAATTCTGGCCAGCTCCTCTCTCAGGCCTCTGTGATCCCTTCACTCCACTGTAATACTGATGTATCTAAATTTAGCACCTCCCTCTCAAATTTCACAGTGAATTCGATTACAATATGATTACTTGCCCCTAAGGTTTCTTTTACCATGAGTTCTCTAATCAATTCCACTGCATTGCATAACACCCAATCCAGAATTGCTGATTTCCTCATGGGCTGAACTATAAACTACTTTGAAAAGCCAGCTTGTGGGCATTCTAGAAACTCCCCCTCTTGGGCTCAGGCACAAGTCTGATTTTCCCAATCTACCTGCATATTGAAATCCACCATGATTCTTGTTATATTGGCCTTTTGGAATGCATTTTCTATCTTCCATCCTAATTTAAAGACCCTGACCTTATTATTACTGTTTGGGGTCTGAATATAATTCCCATCTGTGTTTTTCTACTCTTGCAGTTCCTTAGGTCTACCCAAATGATTCAACACTTTCTGACACTATGTCACCTCTTTCTAAGGATTTTTTTTCACCAATAGAGCCACCCCACCTCTTCTATCCTTCCAATATAATCTATATCCTTTGACATTCAGCTTCAAGCTATAATCTTCTTTCAGCCATGACTCAGCAATGTACACAATTTCATGCATGCCTATCTGTAACTGTGCTACAAGTTCATCTACCTTCTGTATACTGTGAGCATTCAAAGCTGACACCTTCAATCCTGTGTTCACTCTTTTTGTTTTTGTTCTCCAATTACCCTTCCTTAGGTCACCCCCCTCCACTGCTTTTAAAGTGATATACTTATTGTTAAAGGGGATGGCCACAGGTGTGCTCTGCACTGCATATGCATTTCCCTTCCTTCTCCTGACTTTCACCCAGTTCCCTGCCTGCAGTAACCTAGAGGTGACTAGCTCCTATCTATCACCTCCTTAAGGTTAGTGAGCTGCAGCTCCAGTTCCTTAATACATTCTTTCAGCAGCTGCATCTCAGTGTACCTGGTGTAAATGTGCCCTGCCTGGGATCCATGTGGCCCACCCTAGGGACTCCTACCCTTTCCTTCCTTTGTTTCCCATGGGTTGTGCCCCACACCTGTCCCGGTGTCTGCGACTGGCCCAGGCTTCTGTGTTCCCACCTGGGAGGCGGCCCTGCCCGGGATCCCTGCGGCCCGCCATGAGGGATCTGCTTGCCTGCCAGCCTGCCCTGAACTGTGAGATCCTCCTGCCTGCCTGCCTCATCTGAACTCGTGGATCCAGCCCCACCTGCATTAACCCTTAAATGCCATGACATCCCCATCCTGTCCTCCCCCTTGTACTTCAGTGTCTGCGTCCTGCGTTTGTGTCCATCCAGCCCAGTTCCTGACAAGACAATCCTCCCACAGCTGGGTGACCAGTCATGTTACAAGAACTGTCAGAAATATCAGTATTAGCTCCCAACTGGATAGGACCACAGTTGGCCCTGTTGACAAATAATATCTCTGTGCTTCTCTGTGAGGCAGTCAGTGGAAACAATGGATCATTGTGAGCATTAATACTCAAGGCAGACCAAGAGATCAAGTCCACCCAATCACAATGTCATTACAGGGAATGAAAACAATGAACACCAGCCTCTGACCTCTCCTGATGGAAGTAGAACGACAAATGAAAGGGAATAGGAATGAAATGCAGAAGCTCAGTGTAGATCAGCAAATCACAATGAAAGTGTTAAAATATGATGTAATTGTACTTTGTAATGAAGGCTGGCTCTGGGAGGTAGATGATTAGTAATATAGATCAGAATAAAAAGGAAATAGATGAGAATGGATGCCAGTTTATGATAAAGACATTACCTCAAATATGTGAATCAGGAGGTCTGAGTGTGTGTGAGCAACTGGTCAATAGATGAGGGTCTCCCCAATGGGTTCAGCTCCCTAAACACCGGCCCTGAAAGTTCTGACTCTGTCCCACACAGATTGCTGTAATAAGATCTCCGGTGGTGCTACGGAGTTCCAGATTGTCAGAGGTTTCGTTTTAGAGAAGATATGTTTCAAATGTGACTGTGTCCTGCCGCAAACCACTGGAACAACGGTAGTAGTTGCCAAGCGACCTCCCAGGTCCCCTCCAGAGCTCGAAAAGTTTGGACAGGGCAGCCCGAACGAATGTCAGGAAGTACTGTTCAGTTGAGTTGTAGCCTCTTATCGCTTGGAACACTGGTGTGAAGCTATTCCACCCCCAGCCCACTCTCTCAGAGGCTGATGTCTCCCTTCTCGGCAGTGTCCAAGCCGGTTTCCGGGTCTGCTCTTCTCAAGGTTTAACCAGCTTGTTTACACAACACCTCAATTTCTGATAATAACACAACCCCACCCCCATCACTCCATTAGTCCCGTTGGCTCATTTTGTCAAGAATTGTGAATTTCATTCTCACGGAGCTTTGAAGCGAGGCTTTCCCATTTTCCCCTTTCAGAAAGGGTCTGCCCCAGGTCCGAAATTAGTCACTCGCTCCAACGCATCCATTCTTCGCGAACACTGAACCCTAACCATAACCCGGTGTCTTTCTATACTTGCCGACTGCTCTGTGCATCTTGCTGGGTCAGAACGAAGGACAGTCAAAAGTTAACCACATTGCTCCGGGACTGGAGGGAGGCGCATGTGGAGAGAGGACGGCAGTGGCCTCAGTGATTCGAGGGGTTTTACACCATCCATCAGTCCCACTGACCACGCTGCTAACGCTGCTTGATTTATTTATTTTGATAGATTAAGATTTCCCATTGATAGATTTGAAAATGCGTCTCCCAGATTAACTGCTCAGAACTCCGGACAGTGGTCAATAACTATGCCTGCCACCCCTGTTCTCTGAGCTGACGTTTCCTGTAACTGTAACTTGTTGATGTGCCCTTGCTGCTGTTCCGCTTACATTCCTTGCTGGAGGGAATGTGCACTTTGCAAACCTGAATTAACCGGTTTCATTCCCTGTTCCAACTGGTCATGAATACCGCCAACATCTGAAAACACAGACAGCTCCTTTCAGGTCATCACTAGTCTCAGGCTGCTCAATCTCCCTTCGGGCCCCTTCTGTTCACGGACCGTGAACCACACACACACTGAGCTGCTCTCGGCACCATCACGTTATCACTGAACAATCAGAATTCAACAACACTCGGGCTGTGAGCCGAGAGAACCTTACTGGTTACAGTGAGGCGGGCGGGGAAAGCGAGTCACTCACGTTCTTGTGTGGAACTTTCACATCTCACTTGCTTCTGTGGATCTGGGTGGGTTTAAACGCGGATCCTCGTGATCAGAGCGAGTCAATGAAGAACTGCAGTAATCTTCAGTGAAAATGCTCGATTGAAAGCGAAGCTACTGAAACTTGGTTGAGAGAGGGGCAGGAAAGAGCGAGTAATATCCCAGGTTTTCGAAGATTTAGAAAAGATAGAGAAGGAAATAAAAGATAGTGGGGACGGGGTGAGTTGCACTACTAATCAAGGACAATATCACAGCTGCACTCAGGGGAGACATAACGGTGGCCAGGCACTGAGTCCATTTGGGTGGAACTCAGGTACAGGATGGGAGCAATCTCACTGATGGGATTGTACGGCAGACCACCAATAGCCACCGGAGAACCGAGGAAGAGATCTGTAATCACATTAAGGAAATGGGTCAAAATAAAAGGGTTGTTGTCATGAAGGATTTCAATTTCACAAACATAGGCTGAGACTTTCTTAATGCAAGGAGTTTAGATGGGGCAGAATTTGTTATGAGTATCCAGGAAGGTTTTTTAAAGGAATATGTGGACTGTTCAAAGAGAGAAGGGGCTTTACTACACCTGGTGTTGGGTGATGAGCCTGGCCAGGTGATTGACCTTGGGGTGAGCGGTTAGGAAACAGTAACCACAACTCTTATATTTTCAGGATGGTTAAGATTCTGGTATGTATGGTCCTTGTGGAAGTTTTCAACTGGATTAGGACAAATTACCAGGGCATTAGGTAGGATCTAAGAAGTGTCAATAGGGAACACCTTTTTTTCTGGCAAATTGAAGGATATTTAAAGATCAATTGCACAGAGTACAGAAAGATATGTTTCTGTTAGAAGGAAGAATGGTGATGGAAAATAAGAAAACCTTGGATGTCCAGATAGGTGGTAAATTTTGTCAAGAGGGAAAATGGAAAATTATATGAAACTATGGAAGTTAGGATGAAATTGAGCAAATGATAATAACAAAGAAGCTAGAGCAGAACTAAAGAATAGAATTAGGAAAGCCAGGAGGGGCCATAAAAAAGTAATTGGCAAGTGGGATTAATGTGCAGTCCAAGGCATTCTGCATATACAGTACATATAGAGCAAGAGGAAAACTAGGAAGAGCATTTTATTGAAAGCAGAGAATGTGAGTGAGGTACTTAATGAGAAATCTGCTTTGGTAATTAATGAAGAAAAGGATATGGAGAATCAGGAGTGAGTGTACTGCTAGGCCAGGTTGTTCAGAGGTCAAGGAGCAGGAAGTGTTGGGCCTCCAAATGAGTATTAAGGTGGATAAATCTCCAGGGCCTAAAGTGATTTACCCCTGTTATTGAAGGAAGCAGGAGAAAAGATTGCTGGGGTCTTGACCAGATTCTTTGTGTCCTCTCTAGCCACAGGTGATGTCCCAAAGGACTGGCAAACGGCTAATATTGAACCTCTGTTTAAGAAGGGAAAGGGAAAGTGCTGGAAAGAATTCTGGTGAAAAGGTGAAAAAAAATTGATAAGCATAGGGCAGCGGATGTTGTCTGCATGGATTTTAGTAAGTTGTTTGACAAAGTCCCTCAAGGGAGGCTGATCCAGAAGATTAAGTTGTATGGGACCTACAATAAATGGATTCAGAATTGGTTTGCACTAAGAAGACAGAGGGTAGTGGCTAAAGGGACTTATTTGAGGTGCAAATCTGTAATTGGTGGTGTTCTGCAGGAATCTGTGCTGGGACCTCTGCTGTTTGTGATTTATATTTAAATGACCTGGAAGAAAACCTAGATAGGTGGGTTAGTAAGTTTACAGATGATACCAAGATTTGTGGAGTTGTGGGTTGTGTAGAAGACTGGCAATGAATACAAGAAAATATATAGATCAGTTGCAGATATGGGCATGTCATGGTCCTAGTTGGCTGTTTCCTTTAACACTCCTTTCTCCCTGATTATGCCCTAATTTCAGTCATAAGATTTCCAATTACTGCTAGTTTATTTAATTTCAGTACATCTGGTTTTCATTGGAGCCTGTGGAATAAGTATGATGGCGTCACTATCACAGATTGCTAGTTTGTTGCTATTTTCTCCTGTGATACTTCGTTCCCTTGTCCGATTAGAACCGCTCGTTCTAGGTTTCGCTCCAGTTTCAACATAGTCCCTGTAAACCCCGTCTCCTTGTCAAGATTCCTCCGGTTTGCTGTTCTACGTTCAGGTCTACGCCAGTATCTCCAACTCAGTCGTCGTGCCGGTGTCCTGCACTTGGGTTCTCCTCAGTCGCCCCGTGCAACAGACCAAACTGGTCAACACGAACCCAGCGGACACGAATCTCCTGCAACAAGCCATCGCCAACCAAGGCTCCCTACTGGGCCTGCACGATCAGCTGCTTTGGGATGTCATGGACACTTCCGTTCTGGGTCAGTGGATGTAAGAAAGGTCAGTGTGCAGGTCGACCGAGTATACGCCCAGCTTACCCCGTCGACCCCGGGAAGTCTGTCTGACCAGCCCAGACAACCTGTAATGGCGACCCCCGATAAGTCAACAACAGGACCGCTAAGAGAGCCGCACGTACCTGAACCAGAACTCTACGCTGGAGATCTGGAGAAGTGCCGGGCGTTTCTACTGCAATGCTCCCTGGTGTTCGAGCAGCAGCCATCCACCTACGCCACGGACAGATCAAAAATAGCTTACATCATGGGGTTGTTGCCAGGAAATGCCTTGGCATAGGCCACTGCGATTTGGGATAATCAGCCAGAGACCTGCTCTTCCTTCTCCACCTTCATCTCAGAAATAAGGAAGAGTTTTGACCATCCCGTCCGCGGTAAAGATGCTGCTAAGCGTCTACTCACCCTTCGTCAAGGCTCACGCAGTGTTTCCAAATACTCCGTGGAGTTCCCGGCCGACTCGGGCTGGAGTGATGAGGCACTCCAGGAGGTATCTGGCAAGACTTCTGTGACAAGAGAGAGGATGAGTCGGCGGCTAGGGATGACACTAACAGCCTGGATTCAGTGATCTCCCTAGCCACCATGCTGGACAACCGACTCGGAGAATGTCAGAGAGAGAAGCGGTTGTTCTACTCCTTTGGCCACCCCACGGCACGCTTTACCATCTACTCCCAGCCTTCACCTCTCTTCCTCACGTTCCTAGAATAGCACCCGGCCTGGCCGTTTCCGCCACCCCGGGAGAGGAACCAATGCAGCTGTGACGGAGTCGTCTTTCTCCCACAGAGCGACTCCGGAGATTCACAGCAGGGGGTTGTCTCTATTGCGGTCAGCCTGGCCACTTTCGTGCTACCTGTTCCCTTCAGGCAAAAGGTAGAGAAGTAGACGGGGAACTCTGAGTCAGACTGCATTCCCTTCTGTCCCCCAATCACGGATGCAGATCCAACTACTGTAAGCTACAACCAACAGCCCCTGCCTTAATAGACTCCGGTGCCGTTGAGTACTCCTCTGGAAGCCCGGGCACTGGACGAAAGACTTCTGGCCCGAGTCACTCACTGTACACCACAACTACCTTTGGTTCTCTCTGGCAATCATCGGGAGCAGGTACAATTTAACTTAATTTCCTCTCCGCAATCTCCTCTGGTTCTTGGGTACCCCTGGTTAAGCCGCCATAATCGTTACATTGACTGGTCCACCGGGAAGATAGCCAGCTGGAGTCCGTTTTGTCACTCCACTTGTCTACAGTCAGCCCTTTCCCCTGTAAGAACCACCGCGACGTCATCTGTCGTTGAACCCGCCAACTTGTCCAGGGTTCTAGCGGAGTACCACCACCTGGGACAAGTGTCTAGTAAACAACGTACCCTTTCCCTGCCTCCACACCAACCATACGATTGTGCCATCGACCTTCGTCCCGGAGCTCCTCTACCCACCAGGCTGCTGTATAACTCGTCCCGGCCAGAGAGGGAAGTAGTGGAGGGTTACATTAGTGAATCTCTCGCGGCGGACATTATCTGACCCTCATCCTCCCCGGTGGCCGCAGGGTTCTTCTTTGTGCGGAAGAAGGATGTCTGCTCCCTCCGTCCCTACACCGACTACCGAGGCCTAAATCATATGACCATAAGGAACAAGTACCCACTGCCTCTTAAGTTCTGGTTGGAAACACTTCACGGAGCCACCATCTTCTCAAACTTGGATCTACGATGCGGCTACCATTTAGTCCGAATAAGGGAGGGGGACGAGTGGAAGACGGCATTCAATACCCCTTTAGGCCACTTCGAATTATTGGCCATGCCTTTCGGCCTCACCAATGCCCCTGCAGTTTTTCAGTCCTTGATTAACGATGTACTAAGAGACTTAATTAACCAGTTTGTATTTGTCTACCTGGATGACATCCTGATCTTTTCCAACAGTCCCCAGCAACACGTGCACCGTCCGCCAAGTCCTGCAGAGGCAGGGGGAGAATAAATTATTCGTAAAGGCGGAGAAATGCGAATTTCACATCCCTCGGTCATCTTTCTTTCTATGTTATATCATCTAGAGCGGACAGGTGAGAGGTGATCCCGAGAAGATCCGGGCTGTGGCGAAGTGGCCCAAATCGACGGACCGCAAACAACTCCAACGGTTCCTGGGGTTTGCGAACTTCTATCACCGGTTCATCAGAAACTACAGTCAGGTAGCGGCTCCCCTTACCGGACTTACCTCACCTGCCACCCCTTTCCTTTGGAACTCCGAGGCGGACTCAGCATTCGTTGCACTGAAGATGCTTTTCACGTCTGCTCCTGTTCTGATTCAACCAGACGCCTCCTGTCAGTTCATTGTGGAGGGTGACGCCTCTGACTCCGGGGTGGGAGCGGTACTGTCCCAACGTTCGGGCCCGGATCAGAAACTACACCCCTGTGCCTTCTCTCGCCGACTGTCTCCCGCTGAACAAAAACTACGACATGGGGCACCGGGAGCTACTGGCGGTCAGACTGGTGTTGGAAGAATGGAGGCGCTGGTTGGAGGGGTCGGACCTCCCATTCATCGTCTGGACAGACCACAGGAACCTTGAATATATCCAGACCGCCAAACGCCTGAATTCCCGCCAGGCCCGTTGGGCATTATTTTTTGACCGGTTCCGGTTTAGCCTCACCTATCCTCTGGGGTCCAAGAAGGAGAAGCCCGATGCCCTCTCCCGTCAATACGTTACCGAGGAGGACCTTCCCAACCCCGAGACCATTCTTCCACCATCCTGTGTAGTGGCTGCCCTCACCTGAGAGATCGAGCCCAGGGTCAAAGAGGCCCAACGGACTCAACCAGACCCAGGCATCGGACCTCCGAATCGCCTCTTTGTACCCGATTCTGCTCGATCGCAGGTTCTCCAGTGGGAGCACACCTCGTTTCGCCAGCCATCCCGGAATCGATGGGACCCTGACCCTCCTGAAGAGGTATTTCTGGTGGCTCTCCATGGACGCTGATACCGGTTCCTATGTCTCTGCATGTTCCGTCCGCGCCCGTGGAAAAGCCTCCCATCGGTCACCTGCGGGATTACTTCGTCCCTATCTGTGCCTGGTCGTCCCTGGTCACACACCGCTCTAGATTTCGTCACCGGTCTACCCCCTTCACACACACCGCCATACTCAGCGTGGTGGACCGTTTCTCCAGGTCGGTGCATTTTGTAGCCCTCCCTAAACTACCTTCCGTGCAGGAGACCGCAGACCTTCTCGTCACCCACATTTTCCGACTTCACGGAATCCCTTCGGATATTGTACCAGACCGGGGACCTGAATTCATTTCGCAAGTTTTGAGATCTTTTTGTCGAGCCCTTGGCGCCTTAGTTAGTCTGTTGTCCGCGTTTCACCCACAGACAAACGGGCAAACGGAGCGGGTCAACCAGGATTTGGAGGCGGCTTTACGTTGTTTAACAGCCAACAACGCGTCTACCTGGAGCATCCATGTCGCATGGGTAGAATACCCCCACAACTCCCTGGTCAGCACCGCTACCGGAAAATCTCCGTTTGAAAGCTCTCTCGGTTACCATCCCCACCCCCTACGCTGTTTCCCGCCCAGGGAGAGGAGATTGCGGTGCCATCAGTCCAGGCCCACATACACAGGTGCTGAAAAATCTGGGAAGACACACGCACGGCCCTGCTTCGCTCAGCCAACCATAACCGAAAAATTGCCGACCGCCATCGTATCCCTGCTCCTGACTATCGACCTGGGCAGATGGTGTGGCTCTTGTCTAGAGACATTCCTCTCAAGAACAAGCCCAAGAAGCTGCCACCAGCCCCCCCCCCCACCTCCACCCGCTTCCTGTGACCCTTCGAGATTGAGAGCATTATCAATCCCACGGCAATCCTGCTTAAACTACTTACATCCATGCAGATCCATCCTATATCTCACGTCTCCCATTTAAAACCAGTTTCTGTCAGCACCTTGTGCCCTTTGACCGAAGCCCTTCATCCCCCACGGATCATCAACAACCATCTGGCTTACACCGTCCGGTGGTTATTGGATGCCTGCCGTCTGGTCAGGGGTCTCCAGTAGCTCGTCAACTGGGAGGGATACAGTCCAGAAGAACGTCCCTGGATTCCCTGCTCCTTCATCCTGGACCCTTCTCTCATTTGTGATTTCCATCAGGACCATCCAGACAAGCCAGGCTGGTTGCCTGGAGGCTTCTGTTGAGGGAGGGTCCAGTTGGCCGCTCCCCTTTATGACTTCTTTCTCCCTGATTATGTCCCAATCTCAGTCATTTGATCTACATTTGCTGCTAGTTTACCCAATTACAGTACACCTGGTTTTCATCAGAGACTGGGAAATAAACACGATGGTGACTCCATCAAAGGTTGCCAGTTTGTTGGACTATTCTCGTGTGATACTTCGTTCCATTGTCTGATTAGAACCGTCAATTCTGAGTTTCGCTCTAGTTTCAAGATAGTCCCTGTAAATCCCATCTCCTTGTCAAGATTTCTCCGGTTTGCTGTTCTATGTTCAGATCTACGCCAGTATCTCCAGCTCAGTCGACATGCCCATGTCCTGCACTTGGGATCTCCTCAGTCACTCTGTGTAACAGGGCAGAGAAATGGCAGATGGAGTTTAACCCAGAAAAATGTGAGATATTGCACCTTTGTAGGGCAAATACAGGGAGACAGTACACTGTTAAGGGGAAGGTCCTTAACAGAGTAATCATATAAGATCATTGGAGGCAGAGATACAGGGAGAACCTGTTTTCCTGGGTCAAAATATCTATCACCAGAAGACATGCATTGAAGGTAAGAGGGATCAATTCATTTGGATGTGAGGGGCAAGCTTATTACTCAGTGGTGGATGCCTGGAATGTGCTGCCTGGTATAGCAGTAGGGGCAAATACCTGAGAGGCATTTGAAACACATTTAGATGCCACATGAGTGTGAGGAAGATGGAGGGATACGGACATTGTGTTGGTGGGAGTGATTAGTGTTTGGCTCTTTTTCGTTTGCTTTTTAGCTGGTTTTGCATGACATTGCAGGCTGAAGGGCCTGTTCCTGTGCTTAGTTCTATGTTGACTGTGAGCTTCTATTTGCCAGATCTGAAATACTCCAGGCCATGGTAGGACACAAGATTACAAGGTTTCTGGAGTTTTGTCTTTTATAGTTGGAAAGCAGCAAGTATATTACCCTTTCTTGAAAAAGTAGTAATTACAGGCTTGTAAGTCAGTGAAAGACTTTTAAAAAGTTCCCATATGGAGTACTGGTCAAAAATTTTAGTTCTGAAAGGATCCTGGACAAGTTGGTACATCAGATCCACAGATGCTTAGAAAAATAGAGGGCTATGGGTAAAGCCTAGGTAGTTGTAAGGTCAGAACTTGTTTGGCAGAGCTTTGTGGGCTAGAGGACCTGTATTTTGCTGTAGGTTTTCTATGTTTCTATGCGGCCTGGCTACATGAGTTACTGCAGCATTTGTGTAAGTTGCTTTAGATTTCCGGTATCTGTAGACTTTCTTGTGTTTAAATTAGATTATGTATAGGCTTGATGATAACAATCGTACAGGTGATGGAGTGTTGCTCTTGTGACTAATGGTCTCCAAAAAACTGTCTACAGGAACAAAGTTGTGCTAGACCTGCTAAAAGTCTACAATGCTATGCTCTTATCAAATAATATGTCAGAATCTGCAAGGAAGATCATTGTTACTCTCACCTACAAGCAGAAGATGGAGAGACAGGATATTGGAAACTAATTTTCATTATTATTAAAATTGCTTTACAGGATCCTTTGCTACCTTGTCACCATCTGGATCAATTTTAATTTTTGACTGGGTAGTCAATTTCAATATCACAGGAAGGGACCTAAAAACTAAACTGGAAGCAGCTGACTGCAGGTAGCTCTACATCTAACTAAATAGTGACATTCAAAGCCATTAAGAGAAGAGTAACATTGCATTTGGAAAGGTTATATTAACTGGAATGAAGTATTAACTTGCCTTTGTAAGCCTGATGAAATGCTGTCCAGGCTCTGCTGGACACACAAGCTTTTTTTTTCTGACAGATTTTAAGTCTTTACTGCACCACCAGTGAAGTGCCAGCCTACAGGAGGTGAATAAATTGATACCCTCTTGAACCAATGCAGTCCTTGAAGTATGGGTATAGCCTCATGCTATGAGGAAGGGAGTTCCAGTATCTTGACCCAGTTCAGTCTTTATCCATACAGTATTCCAGCAAGGGCAATTTCACAGTTACCTCAACCATCTGTTACTTAATATCCAGTGTACTTGTTTATGATTTTTCAGTTTATCTGTCTGTCCATTTCACAGGATGTCCATTCTCAGATCACCTTATCCGCTTGTTAAACTTTCCTAGAAGTTTGCATAGATTTGCCATGCTACCAAAACTTTGCAAACTTCAACAGGCGGCCGGTAGAGGGAATCCTAACTGGTTACATCATTGCTGGGTATAGAAAAGTCTACAGCAGTGTTTCCCAATCATTTTTGGCCCAATGCCTCCATAAAGCACCTTCATACTTGCCAACACCATACTTAGGCACAATATAATTTCCAGAACCCCCATAGTATAAAAAGTTATCTACAATATACTAATGTGAGAAAAATGATCGTGCTTTAAATTTTAATTTGTCTTGAAACCTAGCTTACCTAATACCTATGCACTGTATAGCAGCTTTGACATCAACGTATCCTTGAGCTTGATGGTTTATAGCAAGATTTGAAATATCTGGTTCAATTTGTGACAGCAAAAGCCTAAAGTCCCCACATGTAACAATGTCCAAGCAATTTCTGTTTTTTGTGAGTATGTAGTTCACTGCATTGGAACCTCTTTCAACAAGGGAGGAATATGGAAATGCAATGAAGAGAAATTTGGCTCTTCTCCAAATACCTGGAAACTTTGTATGACAGTATATCCATATACCACAAAAGCAGATATTTTTGAAAAAGCATTTTTGCTTCTTCATCAGTCGGGATTGTGATATTTTCTTCTTGCAAACTCTCCTTCTGTTCTTCCAGCTTGCAAAGAAATGGGTTGGTTACCCAGTCTGGAATTTCCAGATTATTCAAATCCTTGAATCAATTCAGAAAATCCTTCTTTTGGTGACTATAGGCATAAGCAGTACTCTTGCAAGTCTCCATCTGTGAAAGAGAGTGCCATACTTTCCAGAAAGCAAAACTGGGAGAATATTCTTGTCCCAATGATTTGCTTATGTATTTCCAATTTTCTGATAAGAGTGGACACTGCAATTTCTGGCAGGATTGAGTTGATATTGTCACCCTGCAGGTTCATTTTGTCAGACATATCGGCTAGGTATGCCACATCTCCATGTAGAAGTTCAATCTTGTTTCCCAAGTTCGTGTCGACTTTGAGCAAAATTCAACCAGTGTCAAAAAGATCAAAGAAACTGTTTAAGCAGCAGCCTTTTGACAAACAAAACACTTTATTGTGAAGAAGCAATCATTCAACTCTTTATCGTTATACTGCCAAAAGTGGCGGAATATTCTTCTGTTTAATGGATGAGCTTTAATTTTGCTGGGAGCAGATATTACTACAGTATGCTTGAAAAAAGTTGCTGGCTGAGGTTTTTCACTGCGAGACATTGTTGAAGAATTACATAATGAATTGCAAACAGACTTGGAATTCATTTTTTCAGAAATGCCACTAAACCAACATGGCAACATGTCATACATTGTGCTCCATCTGCTGCACAAGAAATCATCTTCCTAATTGGAATTCTTTTATCTGCAATATCCATTTCTCCTTGTCCTAGATTGATTCCCCATTGATATTTTCTTTTAATGTTTTACAAACGAGAATCTTTTCAAACTTTTCAGTTTTTATTAAACCATACATATGCTATTAGCAATGTCTTAGTCTCTCGTTCAGCCGATTCATACAGTTGTATCCCAAATTCTGTTGGTTTTGCTTTGTAGCTCTGTTTTCATTCATTTCAGCAGTATGATGAGCTACGGAGTTATTACTCAGAGGAATTGATTTTAAAATAGATATCTTTATTTTGAGAACAGGAGTGAGCATTTTTGATACAGCAGGTTATTAATCTTTCACCAATTAAATGAGATTTTCCACACTTTGCTATCATTTTGGAAATGTTATTACAAGAAATGAGACGAATATGAAGGTCATTTTTAGTATTTTTGACAGATGACTCGAGTGTGCAACACTTTACAAATGCTTCTTTCTTCTGGAAATGAATAATACCATGTAGCCTTTCAGGGTATATCTTAAGGAAGTGTTCTTGCAAACTTGACGGCTTCATGGTTTCATTAGACAGTACTGTATTACACATCAGAAAAATGGGGTGTCGCTCTACTAGGAACGGAATAAAACCATACGCCAGGTGTGTAACATTTATTGACTCACTTTCTGTAGTTTTTGTTTGTCAGCAGGATCAGAATTCAAGGCTTCACCGCCCTCAGACTGATACCCATCATTAACAGGGCTATATTAAAATAAAAAACAAACTAACTGGGAATGCTTATATGACGTTGACAATGGCAGTGAGTTGACACAGATGGAATAATGGTAGAGTCATGCAAAGGAACGGCACGGTGAAGAGAAAGATTACCACAACAGTGAAAGTTACGTTGTTGAGGGCTCAGATTAGAATCTGAATCTTAGTTGGGACAGAGCTGGTGGTTGGCAAGCTCCCTTTATACTATTCCAGTGAGCGCAATTGACCAATCTCGTAAGGAGGTCTCATAACCCACAAAAATTATTCTCGACAGCACATATGAAGCCAAGGTCACTTTGAACAACTCAAGAGTAATCCTCGGGGTCAGCACATTCACTGATTGGCTCTATTTTCAACATTTGCTTTCAGTCAGCACTGTACAGTTGCACAAACTGCTTTCCGTAGATCTGTGGAAAAATTGATAGAATGTACTTGACTTACCAACTGTTAAATTGCATGAACTCGTTCCGTGCCCCGAGTCAAGGAGAACTGTTGGGCATCCTGCTTGCTAATTTATGCAACCCTAATAATATCTGCTTGTTTGTAAAGTCAGATGAGGATTCAGAGTTCCAGGCTCATTGTGATTATGAGTATACACCGCGTAGAGAGCCAGATTTCTTCCTCTGTTCCAGTGTCTCACGTTTTTTGTCTGAAAGTGCCGGCTCTACTAAAGGTCAGTCAGGTTTCGTGCTTCAAGTTGCGGTGCTGATAATCCCAATCCCCCCCCCCACCCCCACCTAAATCTTAGAAACATAGAAAACCTATACAACAACACAGGCCCTTCCGCCCACAATGTTGTGCCGAACATGTCCCTACCTTAGAAATTACAAGGGTTACCCATAGCCCTCTATTTTTCTAAGCTCCACGTACCTATCCAAAAGTCTCTTAACAGACCCTATCGTATCCACCTTCAAGTCCAGTCAAATCACTTTCGTTGTCATTTTGACCATAACTGCTGGCAGAGTAGATAGTAAAAATAAGACAACATTTTTCAGGACCATGGTGTTACATGAGACAGTACAAAAACTAGACTGAACTGTGTAAAAAAAACAACACAGAAAAAATCTACATTAGACTACAGACCTACCCAGGACTGCATAAAGTGCACAAAACAGTGCAGCCATTACAATAACTAATAAACAAGACAATAGAGCACTAAGGTGTCAGTCCAGGCTCTGGGTATTGAGGACTCTGATAGCTTGGAGGAAGAAACTGTTACATAGTCTGCTCGTGAGAGCCAAAATGCTTCAGTGCCTTTCCCAGATGGCAGGAGGGAGAAGGGTTTGTATGAGGGGTGCGTGGGGTCTTTCATAATGCTGTTTGCTTTGCAGATGCAGCATGTAGTGTAAATGTCTGTAATGGCGGGAAGAGAGAGCCCGATGATCTTCTCAGCTGGCCTCACTATCCGCTGCAGGGTCTTGCAATTTCCGAACCAGGCCGTGATGCAGCTGTTCAGGATACTCTCAATACAACCCCTGTAGAATGTGATGACGGTTGGGCGATGGGGTTGGGAGATGGACTTTCCTCAGCCTTTGGAGAAAGTAGAGACACCGCTGGGCTTTCTTTGCTATGGAGCTAGTGTTGAGGGACCAGGTAAGATTCTCTGCCAGGTGAACACCAAGAAATTTCGTGCTCTTAACAATCTCTACCAAGGAGCTGTCGATGTTCAGTGGGGAGTGGTCGCTGCGTGCCGTCCTGAAGTCAACAACCATCTCTTTTGTTTTGTTCACATTCAGAGACAGGTTGTTGGGCTCTGCACCAGTTCATTAGCCAATGCACCTCCTCTCTGTGAGCTGACTCATTGTTCTTGCTGATGAGACCCACCACGGTGGTGTCATCGACAAACTTGATGATATGGTTTGAGCTCTGTGTTGCAGTACAGTCGTGGGTCAGCAGAGTGAACAGCAATGGACTGAGCACACAACCCTGGGGGGCCCCTGTGATCAGTGCGATGGTGTTGGAGATGCTGCTTCCAATTCAGACTGGCTGAGGTCTCCCAGTCAGGAAGTCTAGGATCCAGTTGCAGAGGGAGGTGTTCAGGCCCAGTAAGCTCAGCTTTCCAATCAGTTTCTGAGGGATGATTGTGTTGAATGCTGAACTAGTCTATGAACAGCATTTGAATGTATGTGTATTTTTTGTCCAGGTGGGTTAGGGTCAGGTGGAGGGAGATGGGAATGGCATCATCTATTGAGCGGTTGGGACAGTACGCAAACTGCAGGGGGTCCAGTGAGGGGGGAGCAGGGTCTTGATATGCCTCATGACGAGCTTCTCAAGATATTTCATGATGATAGATGTGAGTGCAAAGGGACGGTAGTAATTTAGGCAGGACACTGAAGGCTTATTCAGCACCGGAACGATGGTGGCGGCCTTGAAGTACATTGGAACGGCAGCCCATTCCATGCACTGACCATTCTCTGCGTAAAAAAAACTTACCCTTGACATCTCCTCTGTACCTACTCCCAAGCACCTTAAACCTGTGCCCTCTTGTGGCAGCCATTTCCACCCTGGGAAAAAAGCCTCTGACTATCCACACGATCAATGCCTCTCATTATCTTATACACCTCTGTCAGGTCACTCTCATCCTCTGTCTCTCCAAGGAGAAAAGGCCAAGTTCGCTCAACCTATTTTCATAAGGCATGCTCCCCAATCCAGGCAATATCTTTGTAAATCTCCTCTGCACCCTTTCTATGGTTTTCACATCCTTCCTATAGTGAGGAGACCAGAACTGAGCACAGTACTCCAAGTGTGGTCTGACCAGGGTCCTATATGGCTGCAACATTACCTCTCGGCTCCTAAATTCAATTCCACGATTGATGAAGGCCAATACACCATATGCGTTCTTAACCATAGAGTCAACCAGTGCAGCTGCTTTAAGAATCCTTTGGACTCGGAGCCAAACATCCCTCTGATCCTCGACACTGCCAAGAGTCTTACCATTAATACTATATTCTATCATCATATTAGACCTACCAAAATGAACCACTTCACATTTATCCGGGTTGAACTCCATTTGCTACTTGTCAGCCCAGATTTGCATCCTGTCACTGTCTCACTGCAACCTCTGACAGCCCTCTACACTATCCACAACACCCCCAAAATGTGTGTCATCTGCAATCTTACTAATGCACCCTCCACTTCCTCATCTAGGTCATTTGCAAAAAATCATGAAGAGTAAGGGTCTCAGAACAGATTCCTGAGGCACACCACTGGTCACTGACCTCCATGCAGAAGAATGACCATTCTTCCATGCACACATGACCCATCTTCAACCACTCTTTGCCTTCTGTGGGCAAGCCAGTTCTGGATCCACAAAGCAATGTCCCCTTGGTTCCCATGCCTCCTTACCTTCTCAATAAACCTTGCATGCCTTGCTGAAATCCATATACACTACATCTACTACTCTTCCTTTATCAATGTGTTTAGTTACATCCTCAAAAAATTCAATCAGGCTCGTAAGGCAGGACCTGGCCTTGACATAGCCATGTTGACTATTTCTGATCATATTATACCTCTCCAAATCTTCATAAATCCTGCCTGTCAGGATCTTCTCCATCAACTTACCAACCATTGAAGGGCAACTCACTGGTCTATAATTTCCTTTGCTATCTTTACTCCCTTTCTTGAATAAGGGAACAACATCTGCAACCCTCCAATTCTCTGGAACCTCTCTTGTCCCCATTGATGATGCAAAGATCATCGCCAGAGGCTGAACAATCTCCTCCCTCGACTCCCTCAGTAGCCTGGGGTACATCTCATCCAGTCCCAGTGACTTATCCAACTTGATGCTTTCCAAAAGCTCCAGCACATCTGCTTTCTTAATATCTACATGATCAAGCTTTTCCATCCACTGCAATTCATCACTAAAATCACCAAGATCTGTTTCCATAGTGAATACTGAAGTAAAGTATTCATTAAGTACCTCTTGTATTTCCTCTGGTTCCATACACACTTTCCCACTGTCACACTTGATAGGTCCTATTTCTTCACATCTTATCCTCTTGCTCTTCACATATTTGTAGAATGCTTTGGGGTTTTCCTTAATCCTGCCCACCAAGGCCTTCTCACTTTCTTGTTAGCCTTATTATCTTCTAGATCTCTAACATTATCTCGCTCTCTGAACCTTTCGTAAGCTTTTCTTTTCTTCTTGACTAGATTTTCTACAGCCTTTGTACACCACGGTTCCTGTGCCCTAACATACCTTCCCTTGAATGACGCCCGACGATTTCAATTTCATAACGCCACATTAGAACACGAAACTGCCCCCGGTGGGAATCACTGCTCTACAGAAAGGGTGGAAACAACCCAGTCCATCACATGCCAACTCCTCGCCACCATTGAGAATACTGACATGCATCGCTGCCACAGGAAACAGCATCCATCATCAAAGACCCCGCAATCCAGACTATTCCCTCCGCTCACGACTACCATCGGATAAGAGGAGGAGTCAGAGGTCCCACAGAATCAGATTCAGAAACAGTTATTACCCTAAACCCATCAGGTTCCTATAATGACCTGGATAACTTCACTCACCACCAATTCTGAACATATTTTGTGTCCATCTTTGTGTATGTACAGTATATGTTTCCACGTGTTCAATTGTATGTCTTTATTTTCCTGTAAATTACTGCAAAAATTTATCTCAAGGTAGTGCAGGATATGGAAATGCAGTATATGATACCAAGTTTTACTTTGACTTTGTTGTGCCTTCTGGAACAGTGGGATAGTTCACAGGATGTTTTCTCACGTTGGCACTGATCGGGAGTCGATGCCCGACCACCCGAGCCCATGCTTCAGCGTTATTCAGTTCCCAACATTTCTCTCTCTGGAGCAGAGTGTCCTCCCATAATTGCGGCACACTTGGCATCTCTGTCGCTGTTTTCAGAGTTCGAGTGAATGCGAAACTAAACTTTCACATCTGGAAAGTAATTCCCCGAAACGAACGGAAGCAACTCAGGGTGGAGTGTTTCCCCGCATTGGGGTTGGTGCAACATTCAGAGAAGCCGGAAGTTTTGAGAAACAGACCAAAACGGATAAGATAAACAAGTTACTGATCCTGCTTCCATTCGCTTTCTCAGCGCTGTATGAAGCAACACTGGGTCTCATTCACAAGACTTTCGAACACTGGGTGAAAGGAGATCAACTTAAACCTCCGGGTTCGCGGGGAGAGTGCTGCGGCCGAACCGAGAAGCCTCCCGCTTTTCTAAGGGCGCCCTGGTAAGATGTTTGGTGAAGATTAAATCTTCTAGACCAACCTTCCTCTAGTAATATTTTTTGCTTGCACAATTTGTCTTCTTTAGCACATTGCTTGTTTGTCCATATTTGTAAATGTAGAGTATGTTTTCATAAATTCAACTCTATTTATTTTCCTGTAAATTACTGGAAAAACTTATCTCAAGGTAGTGCATTATCTAGTAACATACACATGCTTTGATAGCAAATTTTATTTTGACTTCGTTGTGCCTTCTAGAACAATGGGATAGTTCACAGGGCTGTAATACTGTCGCCGCGCTATTCTCACGTTGATACTGACCGCTCGAGCCCGTGCTTCTCTGTTATGTCGTTCCTAGCTTTTCTCGCTCTGGAGCAGTGTCCTCACATAGCCTGTCGGCACACTTGGCATCTCTTTCGCTGTTTTCAGAGTTTACAAAGGGGTTTGTGTGGGGTGAAGTGAATGTAAAACTGAACTTCCACAACCAGGGAAGAAATTGCCCGAAACTAATGAAAATAAAGTCAATATGGAGAGTTTTCGCGCATTGGGGTTGGTGTATAAAGCAGCATTCAGAGAAGCCGGAAGTTTTGCACTCAGCATGGGAACTTGTGCGACGCAGGCCGAAGCGAGTAAGATAAACATGTTACCGTTCCTGCTTCCATTTGCTTTCTCAGTCCGTCTGATTATTTTCAGTGCTGGATCAGACACGCCTGCTGAATACTGAGTAAAAGTAGATTAACTCAAACCTCCGAGTTCGCGGGGACCGTGTTGACTGCAGAGCCGAGAAGCCTCCCGCTTTTCTAAGAGCGCCGTAGTTTTGGATGTGATACGCATCTGTGAGCGAGAGGACGACTTTGAACGGACGCTAGAACTTTAAATATTTTATTTCATAAAAAAGTTGAGGGGAAATTAGAATGATATTAGATACTGGTAGACGGTTCTCCCTAACCGACACTTGTGAATTCAAAGGCCAGGGTTTGAAGGGTGAGATATTTAGAGGGATTCGGAGGAAAACAAATCCTCTGCATCAGTCCCGTTCAACATTTTGCCCTGGATGAAATAATCTACAGCTCACAGTACGTTATCGTGATCATTAAGTTGTAGATATAACAATCCAAAAATAATTGTCAAAGAATGATTTTTTTTTTAGCCAATCCTCCTTGGAGAAAAAAATAGGCAATTACGCTTAGCTTACCTTTTTTGAAATTAATTTTTCTCTCCCTTTCATAAATTAAAAAAAGAGTGCAGACAAAATTAATTTCTGTTAAATTATGGGCTTAAACAAAAATTTAAATATAGGTTGTAAACTGACTTTACTTAATGGTATTTAATGAACATTTAATGACAACGTAACGTAAAGTGACTAAAAACCTTAAGCCAAAGCAATATGAATAAAAATGTAAAGAAATGCACAATTTTTACAAGATTTTGAGAAAACATTTTCTTACTAAGTGACATGATCAGGCTCAATATAGGCCTAGCATGTGAAACCTATGCCATTCACGGGCCGACGCTGCATAAAGTGGAGGGCGCTGCCCGGGCCGACTGCCTGCCCTTTGCCGAGGATACGTTTGTGCCCGCCTGTCCTTGGGGCAGTGGGTACAGTGGGGGACTTCCGGGAGCAGTGCCACCACCACCCCGTGGTATTGACTGATTTACAGACGGTAGTTACCATATTTTATTCGGAGTGTACTCTCTGTCTTGTAAATATTGAATGCCTTACCTTGTGTATATGTTGTAAATTAACTTTTATAGTTTTGTAAAATAACACACCTCTGGTTGTAGTTTGCCGCAGATTTGGCACAATGGAATCAGACAACTTGGATCACCAGTCCCTGTAAAATCCATTTATAAGTAGCTTTCACTGTAAAGACGGATTTTACTGTGTCCGTTGTTGCACCGCGGCAGCAAAGTGACTCAGAAGATTGTAATTCTGCAGCATTAACCTGATGAGAATTGTCCGTTCGCCTCTGCCATCTCACACCCCCTCTTCAAAAGGCGCCACATTTGACCGTGTTTTGAATAAAACTTTCTCTCCAATTGTCTATGGCACTGGTCGAGTTTGTTTGCTGTCATAAGTCAGTCGACGGTACGTATGGCTAAATTGTGGAAGATAATTTGGGAGGGAAAGGCTGACGTCATGGCCTAATATCGGGGAGTCCACTCAATACTCAGAAAATGCACTTCATGCTCCTCACCAGCCCACCATCCTGCAGAGATTCGCAGAACAATTAAAATAACTATCTGAAGGAGGACCTTCAAAAAGCTGGTAAGACCATAAGATAGAATTCTCAGCCTCAATCTGCTGCCTTCTCTCATATCACATCATGCCCTGGCCAATCAAGAAGCTATCAAACTCTGCCTTAAATATATGTAAAGTGTTGGCCTCCACAGCTTCCTGTGGCAAAGAATTGCACTGGGTCACCACTCTCTGGCTAATGAAATTCCTCCTCATCTCCATTCTAAAAGGGCATCCCTATGTACTGTGGCTGTGTCCAGTGGTCTTAGACTCTCCAACAATAGGACCATCCTGTCCTCACCTACTCTATCAAGTGTTTGCACCATTCTATAGGATTCAATGAGGTCACCCCTCATTTTCCTGATTTCCTGTGAATACAGGCCCAGAGCCATCAAACATTCTTTATATGACAAACCATTCCATCCTGAGATCATTTTCATGAATCTTCTTTGAACCCTCTCCACTTTCGGCACATCCTTTCTAAGGTAAGGGGCCCAAAACTGTTCACAATCATCCAAATGAGGCCTCACTAGTGTTTTATCAATCTCAACTTTACCTCCTTGCTTTTATGTTCTAGTCCTCTTGAAATGAATGCTAACATTTCATTTGCCTTCCTCACCACAGACTCAACCTGCAAATTAATATGTAGGGAATTGGGCACAAGGACTCTCAAGTCAATTTACACCTCAAGTTTTTTTTTGTATTTTCTCTGCATTTACAAAACAGTTACCCTTTCATTTCTTCCACTAAATTGTATGACCATACACTCCCTGACAGTGTATTCCATCTGCCATTTAAATGCCCATTCTAACAAGCTGTCCGAGTTATTCTGTGGTCTTTCCACTTCCTTAGAACTAGCTGCCCTTCCATCTGTCTTCATGTCATCTTCAAAACTTTGCAACAAAACCATCAAATCCTTCATCCAAATCATTGACGTAGAACGTAGAAAGAAGCCATCCCAACAGACACCTGTGGAACACCACTGTTCAGCAGAAAGCAACCAGGAAAGGCTGCCTTTATTCCCACTCTTTGCTTCCTGCCAATCAGACCTGCCAGCTTTTTTGATGCTCAGACCTGCCAGCTTTTTTGATGCTCAGACCTGCCAGCTTTTTTGATGCTCAGACCTGCCAGCTTTTTTGATGCTGGGATCTTTCCTGTTAGACCATGGGCTCATAACTTTTTAAACAGCCTCATGTGTGGCACCTTGTCAAAGGCCTTCTGAAAATCCAAGTACACATCAACAAATTCTCCTTTGTCTATCCTGCTTGTTATTTCTTCAAAGAATTCCAACAGATCTGTCAGGCAAGATATTCCCTGCTGTCTACACCCTATTTTAGCACGTATCCTGAAACATCATCCTTAATATTTAACTCCAACATCTTCCCAACCTGTGAGGTCAGACTAACTGGCCTATAATTTCCTTTCTTCTACCTCTCTCACTTCTTGAACAGTTTTGTGAAGTTAGCAAATTTCCAGACTTCTGAAGGCATTCCAGAATCTAGTGATGCTTGAAAGATCATTACTAAGGCCTCCATGATCTCTTCAGACACTTTTTTCAGAACTCTGGGGTTTACACCATATGGTCCAGGTGACTTACTTACCCTGAGATCTTTCATTTTCCCAAGAATCTTCCCTCCAGTTATGGTAACTTCACACATTTCGTGATGCCTGACACGTGGAACTTCCATCATACTACTGGTGTCTTCCGCCATGAAGACTGCTGCAAAATACTTATTCACCATTTCATTGTCCCACATTACTATCTTTCCAGCATTGTTTTCCTGCAGTCCAAGATCCACTCTAGCCTGTTTTACACTTTACGTATCTGGAGAAACTTCTCTTATACTCTTTAATATTATTGTCTAACTTACTTTTGTATTCCATCTTTACCTTCTAGTGGATTTTATAGTTGCCTGCTGTTGGTTGTTAAAAGCTTCCCAATCATCAAACTTACAACTAATAACAACTATAATAAACTATATACCTTATGTTTCACTTTTATGTTTGCATTGACTTCTCTTGTTGGTCATGATGTACTCCTTCCTCTTTTAGATTACTCATTCCTCTTTGCTATGTGCTTTGCGAATGGCTTCCAGAAATTGCAGACATTTCTACTCTGCTGTCATCGCTGCCAGTGTTGTTTTCCAATCAATTCTTGCCAACTTCTCTCTACTGTCTCTGTAATTCCCTTGACTACACTGTAATACTGATACATCTGACTTTACTTCTTCTTCTCAAACTTCAGAGCGAATTTGATCATATTATAATCATTTTCCCCCAAGGGTTCTTTTACCTTAAGGTCTCTAATCAATTCTGGTTCATTGCAGAACACCCAATCCAGAATAGCTGATCCTCTAGTGGGCTCAACCATGAGCTACTCTTAAAAGCCATCTTGTAGGCACTCAAGAAATCCACCCACTTGGAATCCAGCACCATCCTGATTTTCCCAATTTACCTGCCTATTGAAGTACACCATGACTATTATAATATTGCCCTTTTGGTCTGCTTTTACTGTTTCATGTTGTAAGTTGTAGGCCACATCCTTACTACTGTTTTGCGGTTTGTCTATCATGCCCATCAAGGTCTTTCTACCCTTGCAGATCCTTAGCTCTGTCCACAATGATTCAACACCTTCTGACCCTGTCACCTCTTTCTAATGATTTGCTTTTGTTTTTTTACCAATAGCAATGCCACCCACACTGACACAAGACCCCATCCCCCCAACTTCCTGCCTGTCCTTTCAAAACAATGTGTATCTTTGGATATTAAGTTTACAGCTGTAATCTTCTTTCAGCCACAATTCAGTGATGCCTGCAACATTGTACCTGCCAATCTGAAACTGGGCTGCAATTTCATGTACTGTGCACATTCAAATACAACATCTTCAGTCCTGTATTCACTCTTTTACTATTTTGTCCACCTTTAACATTGCAACTCATCCTGTTGACTGCAATTTTGTCCTATCAACAGCATCTCCTCACTACACATCCTTTCAGTTTGTAAACCAGCTAACTCAGCACTGTTATACGCCTTTCCTATAATATATCTTGTATTGAAATATATGCAGCTCAGGACACAAGGTACACCATGCGTAACCTTTTGATTCCTAATTTTGTCTGAGGTCTTACCAACATCTACCTTCACAACCTCTCCACTAACTGTTCTGGCACTCTGGTTCCCATCCCACTGCATCTCCAGTTTAAACCCCATCGTACAGCACTACCCAACCTTCCCTCTAGGATACTCGTCCCTCTCCAGTTCATGTGTATGCTGTCCCTTCTGTACAAATCCCACCTTCCCTGTAAGGGAACCTAATGATCCAAAAATCTTACGCCTTCTTTCCTACACCAACTCCTTTACCATGTTTTAAACTGTCTAATCTTTGTAGTTCTGGCCTCACTAGCAATGGCACTGGTAGCAATCATGAAATCAAAACCCTATAGATCCCATCCTTCAATGTAGCACTAACGCTTTGAACTCCCTATGCAGAACCTTGTCACTTGTCCTATCCAGATCATTGGTACCTACAGTATATGGACCATTACATCTAGTTGTTCACCATCCCACTTAAGAATGCTAAGAACTCGATCCGAGATAATCCAGACTCTGGCACCCAGGAGGCAACATGCCATCCTGGAATTTCATTCTCTCTCACAGAACATCCTGCCTGTACTCCTAACTAAAGAATCCCCTATTATCCTGGTGTCTTCTCCTCACTGCCCTTCTGAGTTGCTGAAGCAGACTCCATGCCAGAGACACAACTGCTGTGACTTTCATCTGCTATGTCATTCCCTGAACAATATGCAGTGATATTCATATTGTTGAGGGAGATAGCCTCTGGCTCTTTAATTCCTTTCCCCTTCCAGACCATCTCCCAGTTGTCTGTGTCTTGCACCTTGGGTGTAACTATCTCTCTATGCATCCTATCTATCAGCATATCAGTCTCTGAAATGATATGGAGTTTAACCAGTTCCAGCTCTAACTCATTAAACATGGTTTGCTAGAAGCTGTAGGGGAATGCATTTCTTGCAGTTGTAGTCATCAGAGACCTGGACATCCTCTCTTTCTTCCCAGATCCAGAAGAGGAGCCTATCAGCCATATTGTCCTAGCTGAGTAGATATATTGAAGGGAACAAAAAAACTTGAGCTTTTCTTTCCCCAGCTTTCTTTGACTGAAGCCTCTCTTCACCAAAAACTCAAGATTGTGACTCTGACAATGTTCACTCAGACAATGGCTGCTGCATTTGGCCCTGTCTTCCATTAATTTGCTGATCATTCCCAAACGACAATGGGTTGCTGGTCAAAACTCTTTTTCGCTGTCATTGTATTTTCTGACCACATGCTGTAAAAGCGGTTTATTCTAGATGAGTACTTGATGACTGGAATGGACACGGTGGGCTACAGGGTCTATTTCTGTGCTGCATAGTATTTCCCTAAAACTAAACACACTGGCTTCAGAACTGACCATCGGAATAGTCGTATATGGTAACATATCCAAATTTTGATAATAACTTTATTTTGAAGTTTGAACTTCGAACACAGCAAATTACAGCTCTTGCTGAAACTTACAGTTGTCAATCAAGTTGAAGGAGGAAAGAAGCTGAAACTGATTTATTGATCACTTCTGGGATTACAGATACTGTAGATTCTGGTTATTTGGGCCAGTGGTTAATCAGGTCAGCCAGTTATTTGGGATAATGCTTAAAGAACAAAACCTAATAGAGGAAACTGTCAGGATTCCCTTCCTTTACTTGGGACACTATGCTCCTGAATTGGGGAAGGAGATTGTTGTTGACCAGGTTAACTAGCTTTAGTTGCACACATCTATGTGGCTGTTGGATGCTACACCTTGCTTAGACTAAACAGTTTTTAAATAGCATCAGTGTGTGTGTGTGTTTGTGTTAAAAAACAGTGACTTTTGTCACTGATTGTTGATGAGAAATAAGCAGTAAGACAATTCTGAACTGTTTTGATGACTGTAGTTGCAAGCATTCAGGCTTGGAGATGGCAGGAGTGAAAACAAAACCATTTCACTGCTTCAACAAGTTAGGCAGTATGAAGAATTTGAAAGTATCAACAATTATCTTGAATATTACGAAGAAAATGAAGGCTTGAAAGATGCAATCACTGAGCGCATTGTGTGAATGCAGTCCGTTATCTGTACTGGATGTCTGCAGTGATTTTGATCTTTGTGTACACTGAAAGAATTCCCCTGTTGATAACTATTTGGAACTCATACACAGTTTTATTTTAATGTAGTGCTCTTGGTAGTGTTCAATTTTGTTCTGTTTTTCATTTAAGTACATAATTTGTTGTTCATTTCTCTTTTTGATTCCATTTTAGCTATTTACATGAAACTTCAGCTAATTAGGTCAAAATGCAGTGGTCCTGATGTGTCCCAGTTAACCAGAATCCATTGAATTTCCTAAATACCCTGGGTAACTGTTATCGTATGCACCCTATCGGGTTTGCTGTGGGGTTTAGATGCTCCGATTCTCCAGAGTATTGTTAAGTGGCATGGTCCCTTTAAAGATTCTGGCCCGCTCCACAAATTGGTGGGCATGTTCTGGTGCCAAGATTTGGATATCTAAAGAGTACCTGAAATCTGATTCGAACTTCATTCATCAGCTGAACTTTGGTTCAGTTTGCAATTGTGTTCAGGATTTTGGTTTCTTTTATGTTCTCATCTGGTCTCATCAGGCTCTCATGTGGCATCAAGACGGGAACCCTGTTCTTGTCTCGGTCTCAAAATTATGTCTCAATTCCAGCCTTGGATACTCCAGCACTTGGGTCCTTACCACCCTTGCCTAGGCCTCTCTTCACAGATACAGTCCAATCACCTCAAGCCTACAGGTTGACTTTGTCTTTCTCCACACAGGCACAACTTGTTTTATTCTCTGAGGGACAGTGAATTGACGTTAATGTTGTACAAACAGCAGCAAATATCTCTACTATTGATAAAGAAAGGAGCATTCATTGATCTATGGCCCCAGACCACTGCTCTGAAGGATTCCTGTCCTGGGGTTGGTGTGATAATCTTGCAATAACAAAAGCCAGATTCAATTTTTAAGGTTAAGTGCAAATCATCATACCCACTGACTTCTGTTTACCTGGACTCTTGGTCAAATTCTATATTGGTGCTGTTACGTACCCCGTAACTGTGTTAACAGACCAGCAGAAATGGAAGGATGCGCTGGAGTCTGATGGTACTGTAACTAAAGGTGTTTATTAGTAAACTAATCAATACATTATCAATAATGCAAATATACATATAAAACAGGTTAGCAATAATAAACATAAAAGTGTAGAAATAATAATAATAAGAAACAAGCACTATCAATGCCCAGGGGTAAATGAATTGTCATAGAAGAATATAAAGTTAAGTTCAGTTCGTTCATACTGACGTAGTTGGCTATTGTGTTGCAATGTTGGAGAGAGAGAGAGAGAGAGCGAACAAGAGAGAGAGCAGCTGCAGCCAGCAAAACTTCTGTTGTTTTCTTGTTCCGTTTTACCGATGTTGTCATCTGGTTATGATCCCTCCGTTCTCGGCTAGACCATTCTTGCATAGTGGGCTTGTCACTCTGGCATGAGTGGACACGCACACAAGCCCCCACTGGTCCTGCCGTCACAGTGTGAGCTTTGTGACTGATCTCCCAATTCAGTCTTCGAAACCCCCACCTTCCTGTGGGTGTACAACACTCTCTCAGTGTCCACGGATGTGTCTGAGGGATGTCTCCCCAGACCTGTCTTTTATCCCCATTGACGGGGTATCAGCCATCCATCAACTCCACATGTCTGCGTCCATCAAACTAGGCCACTCCTGCTGTCTCCTCAGGAATGTTAATGAGCAAAGAAGCATTCTTGCAGTGAAAGGTACATAATCCATGAAGAGGCCATAATACATAAATCCTCTCCCTCTCTCCCTCTCTCTCTCTCTCTCTCTCTCTCTCTCTCCCCCTCTCCCTCTCCCTCTGCTCTTCATCTCTCTCTCTCTCATTAACTGCATAGTTCCCTGGGGGGGGGGGTTAACTCTGGACCCCATTTTCCATCATGTCTGTTCAGCACTCATAACAGTGCTCAGTGCAGTGATGTCTTTGGACCTGAATTATTCAGACAAACTTCAATAGACTCACTGGGATGCAGGTGATTGAAAGATAAAGTTAGTATTTGACAGAGTGTGGCATCAAGGGGAAAAGATTGGTGTGGTTGTTGAAAATCTGTCCAGGATATCACCATGGAAAATGGTCATTTTAGTGTCTTTATCCAAACCATTTTCAACTCCTTCCATAATGACCTTCCTTCCACTCTACAGTCTGAAGTGAGATGTTTGCTGAAGATTATACAGTGTTCATTTTGTTTCAGATATTCTCAGCAAACTTCGCTCTAATCAACTGCCCGCAGCAAGGTCAAAACAATGTTTAGTCAAGGGAAAAAATTGCTTAATAATATCTGTAGAACGGGAAGGCCCAAACATCAATCTTTGTCACACAGTGTCATTGCTATTGTGAGCTCTCCTCTTGGTGTGTACCAGCAATTCTATGAATATATTAGTACTTCCGCTAAAAGAGCAGGTGAAAAGCATTGGATAATTCCTGACATCCAAAGACTTCCAAGCACCATATGTTTCTCTGAAGGACAAAGGGTGAACAAGCTCATTGTTGATGGTAACCTGCTGGTTGAATCATGACATTTATGCAATTTGGCTGTTTTCAGCATACTTCAACCCATTATGTTATATCCCATTGCTGCTGTGATGTGAACTGGATTCAATTTATTCTGAATCATCAGTCCAAGCCTCTTCATCCCTCATCTAGTTGCAGAATCCCTGTTTATTATTGTCACTTGAAAAAATGTTCTGGTCATCATTATATGGTGTCCAAATTCTCAGCCCCACACTGACATGTTCACATTTCCCAAAGCAGATGTCAGTTTCATCAGCCTTATTTCTTTTAAAGGTTTCAAAGGTACACTTAATGTCAGAGAAATGTATACAATATATATCCTGAAATTCTTTTCCTTTTGCGTTGGTTTTTCCGAGCTCTGTGCCCAAAGGACTTGGGTTTCTGTGCATACAGCCTGAGAACTTCCATGTTCCATGACACACTGATTTCCTGCAGAGGCACTGACTGCAAATCTGCACGCCTCCAGAGCCATGAAATTTCAAAGCTCCAAAGGCAAGCTAAATTCTAGGCTGCGTCTTTGGTATATCAAATAATGGCGTGCAGCGAAGCATCAATAGAGACACAGACTTACAGTAGCCCAAACACTATTCATTCTCCCAGTAATTTGACAAACCACAGGCTCTCTCTTTCCTTGTGTTAAATAATAGAGTGTGATAAATAACTTTACAAACAGACACAGATTTCCAAATTCAGGTAATCTTTAGAAGACTGTGAGAGCATCATCTCACATATGGTGAGCTTGGAATCTCTTGGTAGTGGGAATAAGTTTATAATTTAATCACACTGTACTCTCAAAATTCAAAGTGCATGTATTGTCAAAGTCTTGGTTGTCTGTCGTTTACAACACTGACGTAAAACCTGTGTGTGAGGAGTTTTATAGTGGAAAATCCAGTGCTCTGGGGAAGTTCCTTTCTCTAAGCCTCAAAAGTCTTGGTCTAATGGTACAAAAAATTGTCACAACTTCCTCGCTGCAATGGATAGCCATGATGCATTTTGTGCCTTGTCATGCCCTTCACTCTCCACAAAACATTGCAGGACGACCTTCTTCACTGTTGGATCTTGTAGTCCATATCATACACCCAGACTGCTAGAACTGGTTTCACATGCTGGGGTAAGCACATCCGTATCTCACTGGGGTTGGAGGTTCTCAGCTACCCTCACCTGGTGTACCACTGTTGCATGCAAATAGTTACTTGGAGCTACAGGTGAGAGATTGGTGGCAAGTGGGAACCAATGAGCAGAGCACAACAAGCTCACCACCAGAGGGTCTACCCCTTCCTGGACACCTGATACACCCCAAGTATGTATATAGTGCACAACCCTGACATTTGTCTTCCAAACATTCAGTCACAAAACAATGAAAAACTATGAAATTAACCCACTCAAACCAAAAACATCAAATATCTGTTACGTACCCATGTGTATCATGTACTTGTCACGTGACAGTGGTGTTGAAGTTATATTGGACCTAAGGTAATGGTCTTGTGATGGTGGAGTGACATGATTTTCCCACCAGTAGAGGTCATGTGACAGTTTTTTCAACAGGGTATAAAAGGATGACCCCTCCCTGTGAGGAGGGGCAGTTCGTGGCTGGATTTGTCATTTTGACTCCATGCTACTGCGTGGTCCAATCTTATGACGTAGTTAGGTTGAAAGGTGGAGTTTTATTTTCTGCCTAAAGTTTAAAAGGTCATTGCCGGCAGTTTCTTTATAATACTACCAGTTAAAGATCAGTGGAGAGTGAAGATTGGAGCTCGGGAGCTAAAAGATCGAGGAAAGTTGATTTTGACGGTGAAACAGGTTCGACCTTGTTTGATCCTCATTCGGAAGGAATTCATTGGCTGTGTGCGTGTTAACCGTTGCAATAATAACAGAAAGGGTTGGGTACAGTTTGGTCAAGGAAACGTCAGTGCCTTAAAGCAGTTTCATTTTCATCTTCGTAATTTCTCTGGGAAAAGTAGAGTTCAACTGGGAACCGCAACAACATGACGTGAAAGAAAATTTAAATCGTCTAAACATCTCTTCTTTAATGGACTGTAAGCATTTTTACTTTCACAATACTACTTTGAAGAACTGTTTTTGCAACATCGCTTTAAGAACTGTTTTCACTTTATTGTTTTAAGAACTGTTTAAGCTGCCGCACAGCAGCTGATTTCTGGTTAGGTTAGTTGTTTGTTTACTTTTGGGGGTTTGTTTTTCAATGTTTTATTTGTTATAAAAAACCCTGCCTCACTTATATATTTATTGTTGCTGAATCCGTAACATATCAAACTCCCTCCCATGCCACGTTCAAAAACAGATCATACAAATGATAACAGAAAAACGAAAAGCACAGAATATTAAAAACAGAAAATGAAAAGACATATTTCAGGAGAGTTCAGCTCAGTGTTCATTATCTGCACGTTGACCTGATTTGATTGTAGTTGCAATGTCCCAGATGCATCTTCACCCCACAGATACACCACATTCCTGTGAATCATGGAATTTGAGTAGAAAACACTATCTATTCAAAGTGATTATCATAGGCAACTGTGTGGCATTTTGGAGATGCTGGTTGATTTGCAGATTCCATGTTGTAGAGTTCACTAATGGACAGCATTCTTTCTTATTTCTATTCACCTTCGGCACTGAGCATCCAATATTCCACCATAGCGTTTCCTGAAACCTTGAGGAGGAAGCACAACTCCCCTCATATTCTCCTCTGCCAGGTTAACTAAAGTAATGTGAGAAATACAGTTGTGTATTTTCTGTTTAGCTACAAGAAAAAATTGGGCAAAGATTGATTTGTTTCAGCTTTCTAATGATGCATCTCAGGTTGGGCTGCATATGCGAGGTTCCATTCATTTGTAGTTGCCCTATTATAGGAAGGATATGGAGGCTTTGGAGAAGGTGAGGAACAGGTCTACCAGGACGTTGCCTAGATTAGAGGACTTGTGCTGTGAGGAAAGATTCTATGTTGTACTGTTCTATGCACTGGTTTCTTGCACTATTCTCCAGTGATTAAAGGTGATTTGCTGAGCATCATTAAATAATCTTGATAGAAAAATAACCATCAGTCCCTCCTTCTAATTCCTTCAAGGAGATAACCTATACAAAGACAAAGAGGAGACCTGAGTCCCCAACCACTCTCCCTGTTTGGTGCTGGGATTACTGGATTGTCACAGAAGCCACACTGTGAGAAACAGCCATCAAGAATGGGAGGAGCAAGCTCCAGGTAGGTCAGAACATGCCACACCGTGTGTCTCTACAATGAACCCCACCTCAGCAACTCCTGCCAGTGCACTGCACACTGAGTGCTCAGCATTCTCATTGGTGCATGGGATCTGCTTTGTTGATCAGCTGTCATCCTGATAAATCTGATCCCATTGTGGGGTTGGATCTGGAATTCCTGAGTGTAGACCCAGTGACCGTGTGGAGCAATGATATCAGAGTATGATGGAGGGGAAGCTGTAGGTGGTGGTGTTCCCTTCCATCAAAACCCTTGTCACAGAACACAGAACGTCTCAACATGGGAACAGGCCCCTCAGCTCACGATGTTATGCCACACCATTTAAGCTAATGATATCTCACTGAACCAGTTACTCTGCCTGTACATGGTTCATAGCTCTCCATTCTCTGCAATTACACATACTTTATCAAAGAACCCGTTAAACTCCTCGATCATTTCTATTGCCCCTACCAATCCTTTCGCCTTAACATTCTTCAGCAGATCCAACATCAACTTTTTCTTTATTTTCAAATGCCCCAGCATATTAGCATGCTCCACATTGTTCTCACTGTTCTCCATGATTTCCCCCTTGTTGGATCAATGCACAGGACCCTATAGGATCTCAGTAGGTCAAGCACAGATGCTGCATGATCTGCTGAATTTGCCCAGTATTTTGTCTGGTACTCATTAGGACTTCTCCCCATCCTCCACCTCCAAGTGTATGTTTAATCCTCTATTGTTGAGTGATCCTACCCTATCCCTGGTTATTCTCTTACATTTGAAGTATGTGTAGAATGCCCTGGGATTCCCTTTAATCTAACATGCCAAAGAGTTTTCATTGCCCCTCCTGGCTCACCTAATTGCCTTTTTGAGTTTTTCTCTGGCTTCTTTACATCCCTCAAGGACTTTGTTCAATTATTTTAACTTCCTAAACTGTACATACAGTTCCTTTCCCCTCTTGACTGAATTAATAATCTCTTTCAGAATGGACCCCTATTTTGCCACAGTTGTCCTTCCATCTTTCTAGCATGTATGAGTTCCATATTCTGTGAAGTTGGCCATTAAACACCCAACAAAGAACAGATTTGCCCAACCACAACTATTCCTAATTAACTACCTGAGTACTGCTCAAAACTCTGAGAATTTATTGCTTTCCTGTAATATCTATACTCACTCAAAGCTAACGGAATTTAAGGTATTGGAATCACAGATTCCTCTTACTTCTCCCTACTTAATGGTCTGTCAGCTGACCAGTCACATTTCCCAATAACAGGTCTGGAGAGGCCCTTGTTCTAGTTGGTCGATCCACATATCACTTTAATAAACTGTGTTTAATGAACCCAACAAATTCTGCCCTGTCTAACTCACTTGCACAAGGAAGAGCCCAGTCTATTTTAGTGAAGTTGCAGTTTCCCAATCAAACAACCCTGATGTTTTTGTAATTTTTCCTCATCTGCCTGCATGTTAGTTCCTCAGTTTCTTGTTTGCTACTGAGGGCACAATAGTGTAATCCAATCAGAGTAATTGCACCTTGTGTTTTACCCTTACGGGCTCAGTGGATAAGCTGCCCTTTATCCACTCCCTCTGAGAGCAGCTGGGATATTGTCCCTGATCAGTAGTGCCCTGTTTTATTAGTGGAGGTCTGGGGGTTGTGAGTTGCTGTCAGAGTAGCCAAGAAGAAACAGTGTAGGGGACGTGTATGTGACACACAGTGACAAGTCTGTGTGGTATTGGTGTCAAGAGTAGGTGGTTAAACTCTCCTTGTTTGAAGATGGTCACAGCCTGCTACAAGGACGTGTTACTAGTCTTTGTTTATCCCAAACATGAACATTTTACAGCTTTTTCATCTTTTCAAGTAACTTGTACGTTTTTATTTTTCTTTATGATACCTAGACTCATCTCTGTTGCCACCCTCCACCCCCCCCCACTGAACACTCCCACCTTTTCCATGCACCTGCTTATTTCCATCTAACAAATCCTCTCTCACATACACATCAACTTTCCAACTTTCTCACCATCACCTGCAGGACAATCACATTAAACTAACAAATAATCACCCATGGGAAATTGACTTGGTCATGGGAGAACATGCAGACTCCACACAGACAGCACCAGAGACCAGGATGAAGCCAGATCACTGGTGGTGTCAGTACGCTGCACCACTTGCAGTACAGTGCCACTGTGCCAACGTGGGTCATCCTGGGTCAATTAGTTTTCGTTATGTAATAAATTGTATCTTGTATAATTATCAGCAAACCTCTGACATCGGACCTTGCAGAGAAAGGGAGGTCATTTATGATGGAGTTGATATTGGCTGAACTGGCAGCTCTCATGTAAGGACTTCTGCATTGATATCGTGAGGTTGTCTGGATAGACTTTCAATACTGATAGTTCTAGAGAGCCAAGTTGCAGCCTGACCTATGGTGTTATCCACATGAAATTTACAAGCATTCTTTATAGTCCTGTAGGTTTGCCTGTATGTTGCAATTATCACCCATATCAGAATGATTTTTGAGTTAGTTGGTCACTACAAGTTGTCCCGAATGAGATGGATGACAAGAGAATGGGGATCTGAATAAATGGCAGTTTTTAACAATTTGAAATGATAAAGATCATGTTTCCTTTCAGTCAACAGGTGGCTGAGGCTGAGAATGCCACATTCTTAACAAAGGAAGAGCTCAACGAACTGAAGTCCGACTTTAAAATAGGTGGAGTGGAAAAGGTTAAATTTCTGATAAAGTGGAAAGCATCAGAACTGGATAAGACAAACCTTAACATTGCAGTGATGGGAGAAACAGGTGCAGGAAAATCCACCTTCATCAATGCCATGAGAGGACTTCGGAACACCGATGATGGAGCTGCTGAAGTTGGGTGCACTGAAACTACAATGGAACCAACTGGATTTCCACATCCCAATTTCCCCAACGTCTGCTACTGGGACCTGCCAGGGATCGGGTCTACAAAATTTCCAGCTGATAAATATCTCAAGCAAATGAAATTTGAAAGGTTCGATTTCTTCATCATAATATCAGCTTGTCGTTTCAGAGAAAATGATGCAAAACTTGCTAAAGAGATTAAACGGCTTGGGAAAGATTTCTATTTTGTCCGCACTAAGATTGATCAAGATTTTTATTCAATGAAAAAATGGGG
This sequence comes from Hypanus sabinus, assembly GCF_030144855.1. Taxonomy (NCBI): domain Eukaryota; kingdom Metazoa; phylum Chordata; class Chondrichthyes; order Myliobatiformes; family Dasyatidae; genus Hypanus; species Hypanus sabinus. The sequence continues at coordinate 77,154,644 of NC_082713.1, read as the reverse complement.
AGGAAATGGAATCAGTAAGAAAGAAAAGCTGGATGATATTCGGAGTAACTGTGTCAATAATTTGAGAGAAGCGGGGATTCTAACCCCAACTGTGTTCCTGATATCCAGTTTTGAACAGGATCGATATGATTTCAATCGGCTAAATAAAACACTTGAAGATGATCTGCCGTATATAAAGAGAAGTGTCTTTGTTCTGGCCTATGTAAACCGAAGTGTAGAGATCATTCAGCAAAAAAGCGAGATGCTGCAGAAACGTATCTGGATGTTGGCAACACATTTGACCATCATTCCTGACCTCACTTTTGCTTATAATTTCAGAATACTGATTGAGGCAATAATTCATTTCCGTAAATGTCTGGGTCTAGATGAAGCTTCTCTTCAAAGACTGGCTAACATTAAAAATAAACCTGTGGAAAAACTTAAGGCAGTAGCTAAAACTCCCCTGCTGGGGGAAAGACATGAATATGAAATTATGTGGCAAATGTTGGAAGTTAATTGTTACACCATCCCTGTCCTTGGTTCCATTTTTGGAACAGGATCATCATTTCTCATGACCTACACAATACTGACCAATGCACTGAAGGACCTTACAGAGAGTGCAGAGAGGGTGGTGAAGGTTGCATATGGCATCAATTAACTTGTCAGCAACAGCATCAACACTGTGAGCTAATGTTATGCTGTGGTTAATATACTGAAGAGGCCTGTCACTGAACCCTGCTGTAATTCTACATGACAACTTTCCCCTTTGTTGCTTTCCTTTCTGAAATATTGCTTATTCATTTCTGAGGAACACTTGTGCCTGACCGAGGGAGTGCGACTCCGGGAAAGAAGACACGAAACAGGTGGACATAAATGAGATGTGATCCTAATTTGAAGAGGAGCTGAGAAGTTATCTCCAGGTGTCTGAATGATGCTCACTCGTCAATCAATATCCAAGTATCAGACTGTTTGGACATTATACAATATTGCTGTGTATAAACTAAAGGCTGTGTTTTCCCTACAATATCTGTAAAGATCTGATTGTGACATCATTAAAGAGACAGTGGAAAGGCATTTCAGGAAATCATTAAAGCATGACTCCGAACTGAAGCACAACTCACATTTAAAAGAGCTGTTGAAATCACTAGGTCAAAATGAAACAGTAGCCTGAGACACAACAGCAGACAGAGACAATTGAGTTTCAGTCAGGAATGAAAGTGAACGTGAACAAAATTGCAGTGTCTGAACAGAAACCAGTCTGACCAATCAAATTGTGTGACTGTTGTGGCAATGACTCACGTACACCAGACAACTGCAAGTTTAAAGTTGAAAATTGCAGAAAATGCAACAAAGTAGGTCACAAAGCATGTCAAGCAGACAAAGATATATAGACTGCATAGGGAAGACAAAATGATAAAAATTTGTCGCAGTTTCACGAAGAGCACAAATCTGCATGTTCATGAAAAATCTGACAATAATGAGTAGACAGGATTTATTTTGTGAAAACTGACAAGAGAAAAGCAGTATGAATCAGAAATGAACAGAAAATTAATTAATATGGAATAGCACAATGCTTCAGCTATTTCAGTCATTTTACAAAATCAGATTGGAAGTCATCTCAGAGATATTGAACTGAAGCCTGCAGACATCCAACTAAAAAGTCATCCTGGAGAAAGATAACTCCTGTGGGAGTGACATTTGTAACAGATACATTAACCAACAAGACACATTGAGTTTGTACCTGGTAAAAACAGGAGGGCCAGCAGTGTGGGGATGTGAGTGGCTGAGACAACTACAACTGGACTGGAGATACATCTTCCATTTGCATGCCACATCCTCTGCCATAGAGCCAATTGCAAATGAATACTGAAATATTCTGGATGATGCCACAACTGTGTTCAAGGATGGCACTGGAAAACTCAGACATATCAACAGTAAAATACTGTTATGCCACACCAAAGTGTTACAAAGCCCATCCAGTTCCTTATACTGTCTGCAAAAAAAGATCCAGATAACTAGATCGGCTGGAGACTATATAAGTATTTTCAAGGTTGCGTGGAGCCCATAGGTAACAGCAGTAGTTCAAGTAGACAAGAACAATGGGACTAATAGGATTTGTGGTGATGTTAAGGTCACCACCAACCCAGTCCTGAAAGTAGATCAATGCCCTCTGCCCAGGATAGAGGATATGTTTGTAATCCTTTCTGGAGGGAAGTATTTCAGCTTTGGGCTTCGCAGAGGCTGACCAACAGATGGTGACGTCAGACACTGTACTCATACATTATGATCCACCTCATCCAGTGAAGCTTGCCTGTGATGCCTTGTCTAGAGGTGCAGATGCAGTCATGTCAACAGTTATCAGTGATGGAAGTGAACGCTCTGTAGCCTTTGTGTTACGTTTCCTGACCGCTGCAGAGAAAATAATGCACAGATTGACTGAGAGACCTTGAGTCTTATTTGGGGAGTAAAATGGTACAAGCACTACCTGTGTGGGAGAGAGTTTACCAACCACTGAGAGATTATCAACCACTGGTGTCCATTTTCAATCCACTGAATGGTATTCTACTAACTTCAGCAGCACAAATGCAAAGAAGGCCTTTGATTCTTGGAGGACTCAATTACAAGATTGAATTCAGGAGGATGACAAATCATGGAAATGCCGATGGATTGTCCCATTTACACTTGGAAAAGGAACTTCCTAAAAACAACTTAGAAAAGAGGACACTCCTCTTGATTAAGACAAAGCACATCGGCATTGCACCACCCAGCTACAAATGGTTTAGTGGAGAGGTTTGTCCCGAGTCTAAAGACTGCACTGTGATCAATGTCAGCAGAACAAACTATTCTAACACTGTATCTGCCACCGAAATATGTGGTAGCTCACTGGTCAATCAAAAGGCAAGGAATTTGACCAAAAACATAGCTAATTACCCCTTTTCTGAAGCAATCTGTGGTAAATTTCCACTACAAACAGTGAAGAGGCAAACAAGGCAAAGCAAATTCATTGGATGAACCATAATGGTACATTGCAGAATTTAGGCAATGTAGTGAGGAATTTGGAGAGGAGATATCAAGGCAGAGGAGTTTTGACATCCACGCAACTGGCCAATGTGCGAGGTTAGATTGGTCTGGGCACTGAGCTAATTTGGAGAAATTGAGAGTGGCTTTAAGTCGGGCAGTGAAATCTGCGCATGGAGCAAGTTGCTAGGCAGCATGGTCTACGCTCGGCATCTTTCGCTGCAGATTTGCCTGCAAAGGTTCTGTGTATGGATTTACATAAGTTAGGAGACTAAATAAATAATTAAGTGAAATAGCCACTGCTCTACATACCGTCCTTGCAGATTTGGAGAAGAAGGATACTTATGTGAGAATGCTGTTCTTTGACTACAGTTCAGCATTCAACACCATAGTTCCATCCAGGCTTGACAAGAAGCTCAGAGACCTCGGCCTTGACCCTGCCTTGTGCAGCTGGATCCTGGACAGATCACCAGCAGGTTGTAAGACTGGGCTGCTTCACCTTCAAGCCTCTGACTCTCAATACAGGAGCCCCTCAGGGCTGCGTACTGAGTTCCCTCCTTTACTTCCTGTATACCCATGATTGCATCACCACCAACAGCTCCTGCTAATTAAATTTGCCAATGACACTACATTGATTGGCCTTATCTCAAACAATAACAATGTGGCCTACAGGGAAGAAGTCATCTCTCTGACACAGTGGTGTCAAGAAAACAACCTCTCCCTCAATGTCGCAAAAACAAAGGAGCTGGATTACAGGGGGAATGGGGATGGGCTAACCCCTATTGACATCAGTGGATCTGGGGTTGAGAGGGTAAACAGCTTTAAGTTCCTCGGTATCCACATCATTGAGGACCTCACATGATCTGTATACACCAGTTGTGTGGTGAAAAACTCACAACGGCACATCGTTCACCTCAGACTGTTGAGGCAGATTGATATGGGCCCTCAAATTCTAAGAAATTTCTCCAGGGGCACAATTGAGAGCACCCTGACTGGCTGCATCACTGCCTGGTATGGGAACTGTACCTCCATTAACTGCAGGACTCTGTAGAGAGTGTTGTTGACAGCCTAGCGCCTCTGTAGTTGTGAACTTCCCAAGATTCAGGACATTTAAAAGGACAGGTGTGTAAAAAGGGCCTGTAGGATCATTGGAGGCCCAAGTCACCCCAACCACAGTCTATTGCAGCTGCTACCATCTAGGAAGTTGTACCGCAGCATAAAAGTCAGGGTCAACAGGCTTTTACTACCAGGCCATCAGACTGATGAACTTGCACTGATTTGAGTGCATTCTATATTACATTGACTGTTTTATTTATTATAAATTACTATGATTGCACATTTAGATTGAGATATAACGTAAATATTTTTACTCCTCGTGTGAAGCATGTAAGAAATAAAGTTAAATCCAATTGAAGTGACTCTGCTCAGTGAAAACTTTATTCAAAGACAAATAATTGAAATGTCTGAGAATATGGAAGACAGATAGTACAATATACTTAAGACAACATAATTTGCTCTGCAGTTGGATGAGACAATTTTGTCAGGCAACGAATGTTGCTCTTTAGTTATGTTCACTTCAAATAACATGAAGTGGTTCAAGAGTTGTTATTTGCGAAAGGACTAGAAATATATGAAGGGGGAGTCAATATTTTGGGTTCTTGGATAATGTTTTGAAGAGAGGACATTTCACTCACCAACATCCTTGCTTGTGCAATAGATAGAGCACCATCAATGACAGGACACCGTCAAGGCTTACTACTTTCTTCAAAATCCTCTCCCTATCATACTCCCCATTTACTGTGTAATTCACAGACAACATCAGTGGTTTGTAGCTGTTTTTTCAGAGCTTGAACAGCAGCCAATCAGAGTTCAGGATTTATTAACAAAGTCAAATAAAGTAAGGCGGGGTAAGTGGACCAGCCATTGTTGGAGTAGGACAGTGTTAGAGTGGAGAGATGTTTTGCTTTGGTGTGGGTGACGTAAGTATTTGTTGTTGTTCCTTTTCACACCTTATAGCAAATCAAGTGCCATTTTTTGCTGTTTCTGTAGTATTTATCTGTTTTGTATGAGGGCAAGTTGCTTGCTCGATGCTCAACCCAACACTAATGGAAAGCATGCAAGGAGCCGGCCAGATTCAAACTCGGGACCATTTGCCACAAAGTCCAGCGCTGTTGCCACTATCATAAATATCTGGTAGGCTTTTTCTATCTCATTCTTCATCTGTAAGTGCATCATTTGGGCAGTAAGAATGCCTTGAGGGACAGTGCTTTGTTCTTTGTGTGAGATGTAGTAATTCTGGTAGACTTGCAGTCTCCCGGATAACCACATCTTCACCAGGTGCACCAAGCTTCAGCTCCTCAGACAGTGTATTAAAGAACTGGAGATACACCTTCAGTCCATAAGGAAGATGGCAGATAAGAGCTACAGGGATGTAGTCACCCCTAGGTTGCAGGAGGCTGGTGAACTGGTGTCTGTCAGGACTGGCAGGAGAGAGAAGAAAGATAGGCAGTCAGTACAGGGTTCCCCTGTGGCCATTCCCCGACCATTTTGGATATAGTTGGTGGGGTGTGGGGTCAAACTACTAGGGAAGAGCCACTGTGACCAGGTCTCTGGCACTCAGTCTGCTGGGGCTCAGCAGAGAAACGGACAAAGAAAGAATATAGTCATAATAGGAGATTCCACAGTGAGAGGCGAGTCAGTGGATGTGATGGAGTGTCTCAGATGGTGAGTTGCCTTCCAGCTGCCAGTTTCAGGGATGTCTTGGATCATGACACATTAAAGGGAGAGGGTGAGCAGTCAGATGTGCTGATACAAATTGGTACCAATGACATTGGAAGGAGAAGAGGGGAGGTCCTAAAGAGAAAATTTAGAGAGTTAAGTAGAAAGCTAAAAAGTAGGACCAGGGTAACAACCTGAGGATTGCTGCCTGTGCCATGCATCATTGATGGCAAGAATAGGATGATTTGGCTGTTCAATGTGTGGCTGAGAAACTGGTGCTGGGGGCAAAGTTTCAGATTTCTGGATCATCGGGAACTCTTCTGGGGAAGGTATGACCTGTACCAAATGGACGGGCTACAATGAACCAGAGGGGGACCAATATCCTTGCTGGAGCTGTTGGGGGTTGGGGTGGTGTTCAAACTAAACCAGTAGAGGAATAGCAACTGGAGTGATTTGGCTGAGAATAGGGTTGTTGGTTAACATCAGAGGTCGTGTATGGTGAGATTGGCAGAAAAGACAGGCAGATAGTTGGGCAAAATTGCAGTCAGTCAGACACATTGCAGTGTAAAAGGGGGAAAAACTAAAAAGGGAGACATACATTTCTGATGGTGTTATATTTGAATGTACACAATACATGGAATAAAGTAGATGATGTTGTAGCACAGTTAGAGATTGGCAGGTGTGATGTTGTGGGTATAACGGAGTTATGGCTGAAAGACGATTGTAGTTGGAAGCTTAATATCCAAGGATATACAATCTATTGAAATGTAGGCAGAAGAGGAGAAGGGCTCTGCTGGTAAAATGTGAAACCACATCTTTAGAGTGAGGTGATATAGGATCAGAAGATGTAAAATACTTGGGGGTAAAGTTATGAAACAGTAAGTGTGAAGAACCTAATAGGAGTTATTTACAGGCCTCAGGAAAGTAGCTCAGATGTGGTCTACAAAGTACAGTGTGAGATAGAAATGCAATTCCCCTTGTGTTTCCCCTCTCAAAAGAATAGTAATAACAAATTTTAAATCCCAATTTGCATAACTTCTTATGTTCAATCTTTGAAAGGTGAGTTTCTTGCCAAAAAATTATATCTTGCTTTACTCTCTTCAGTTTAGCTATAGCCTTACTCCTTTTGATTGGGTTCTGTAGCCCATTCACATTAAGGTTGATTACTCTGTAATCTTGATACGGCATTCCACACCAATAAAAAAAGATGCCTAGATGACCTAAACAAATGAACTTCTGTCTGTACAACAAGCTAATATTTAACATGCAAACAACAAATGTAACATCTGTGAAGTATTATGGTAGAGAAAAGGGACTTACAGAGGCATGGGAGAGGAGCTGACCAAATGATTGGAAGGGGACTCTAGATGGGATGACAGCATAACAGTAGTGGCTGGAATTCCTGGGAACAATTTAATAGGAGCAGGATAGATACATCACAAAGAAGAGGTATTCTCAAGGTTGTATGACACATCTGTGGTTGTCATGGGAAGTGAAAGCCAACATAACAGCCAAACAAAGAGCATATCTTACAGTAAAAAATTTGTGGAATTTCAAGGATTAGGAAGCTTTTTATGCAAAAAAATAGCTTTTTCAGATATATAAAGATCAAAAAAGAGATGAGAGTAGATATTGGACCACTGGAGAATGACATTGCAGAGATAGTAATGGGGAGACAAGGAAATGGTGGACAAACTGAATAAGTATTTTGCATCAGTCTTCACTGTGAAGTATACTAGTAGCAAGCTGAATGTTCAGGAGTGTCAATGGGCAGAAGTGAATGCAGTTGCTATGGCTAGGGAGATGGTGCTTGGGAAACTGATAGGTTTGAAGGTAGATAAATCACCTGGAAACGATGGACTACACCCTATGGTTCTAAAAATGATAGCTGAAGAGATTATGGAGGCATTTGAAGTGGTTTTCCAAGAATCAAATAGATTCTGGCATCATTCCAGAAGACTGGAAAATTGCAAATATCACTCCATTCTTCTAGAAAACAGGGAGGCAAAAGAAAGGAAATAATACAGCAGTTAGCCTGACCACAGTGGTTGGGACAATGATGGGATTGAGTTTTAATGGATGTGGTTTTGGAATACTTTGAGGCACATGACAAAATGGGCTAAAGTCAGCATGTTCCTTAATAGAAAGTCTTCCTTAACATTTGTGTTGGAGTTCTTTGAAGAAATAACAAGCAGGATGGAGAAAGGATAATCAGTGGATGTAGTGTACTTGGTTTTCAGAAGGTCCCTGTGTCACACATGATGCTGCTTGTCAAGTTAAGAGCCTATGGTATTAGAGGAAAAATACTCACATAGATAGTACACTGGCTGATAGGCAGGAGGCAAACAGTGGGGAAGAAGGGATCCTTTTCAGATTGGCTGTTGGTGACTAGTGCTGTTCCACAGGAGTCTGCATGGGGCCACTTATTTTTAACTTGTATATCTGGGACATGCGTGATGAAATAGATGGCTTTGTGGCCAAGACGACAGATGAAGCAAAGATAGGTAGAGCAGCAGGTAGTCTTACAAAAATAGAGAGGTTACAGAAAGATTTAGACAGATTAGGAGAATGGGCAAAGATGAGGCAGCTGGAAGACAGTGTTGGGAAGTGTACGGTCATGCACTTTGGTAGAAGAAGACTATTTTCTAAACAGGTAGAATATTTTAAAAATTTGGGGTGCAAAGGGATTTGAGAGTCTTTGTGCAGGGTTCTGTAAAGGTTAATTTGAAGATTGATGAGGAAGGCAAAAGCAATATTTACATTTGTTTCACATTTTTTTCCTCCTCCCCTGCATCTTCGGTCTGAGCGCTCCCATTCTCTGTCACCTGCCTATCCTCCCTCACACACTGTCTGCTAGCTTTCTCTATTTGTGAACTAACCTCCTGTCTCCTGGTCTCTTCAATTTGATTCCCACACCCGAACCATTCTTGTTTAAAGTCTCCCCAGTAGCCTTCGCAAATCTCCCTGCCAGGATATTGGTTCCCCTAGGATTCAAGTCCAACTTGTCCTTTTTGTACAGGTCACACCTATCCCAAAAGAGGTCCCAATGATCCAGAAGCTTGAATCCCTGCCCCCTGCTCCAATCCCTCAGCCACACATATATCCTCAACTTCATTCCATTCCTACTCTCACTGTTGCATTGCACAGGCAGTAATCCTGAGATTACTACCTTTGTGGTCCTTCTTCTCAACTCCCTTCCTCACTCCCTATATTCTCCTTTCAGGACCTCTCCCCTTTTCCTACCTATGTCATTGGTAGCTATGTGTACCATGACCTCTGGCTCCTCACCCTCCCACTTCAGGATATCTTGGATGTGATCAGAAACATCTCAGACCCTGGCACCAGGGAGGCAAACTACCATCCGGGTCTCCTGACTGTGTCCACAGAATCTTCTCCCTGACCCCCTAACTATTGAGTCCACTATTACTACTGCCTTTCCCTACCATTCTGAGCTATAGGGCCGGACTCTGTGTGGGAGGCACAGAGTTACTTCCCTGAGTTAGGATGCCCCCCCCAACAGTACTCAAACAGGATTACTTATTGTCAAGGGTACAGCCACTGGGGTACTCTCTAGTACCTGACTCTTCCCCTTCCCGCTCCTAACCATGACACACCTGTCTGCCTCCCATGGTCCCGGTGTGAGCACCTGCATGTAACACCTCTCCATCAACTCCTCACTCTCCCAGACCAGATGAAGGTCATCGAGCTGCTGCTCCATTTCCCTAACATGATCCCTTAGGAGCCGCAGCTCGGCACACCTGGTGCAGATATGGATGTCCAGGAGGCTAGGAGACTCCAGGACCTCCCACATCTGACACCAAGAACAACAAGCTGCCCTCATGCTCATAATTCCCCTTTCCTCAAATAACAGGAAAAACTGAAAACTAAACCTACCTTGCATCACCCGTTTCTGCCTAAGCCCGTTGAGCCAAAGCCTTTAAGCCTTCACTCTGCTCCTGGTTCACTCATCTGCCTGCAAATGACAATGCTGGCTATATAAGGCTGTGTTCCTTTTAAATCTTCCACGCTTCCCTGCCCAACATCACATGCCTGCGCAGTCCCGCCTCTCTTAACTCCAATGAGAAGAAGAAAAAGTCCAAATGGCTCCTGCTGCACTCCCACTCCGATTCTCAGCCTTCCTTTTCCGAATTAAGGTACTAGACAGGGCTGTCCTTTAAGTCCCTTACTAATTGATATTGCGTCAGAGCACTTGGCAATCGCTCTTTGTGATTCACCCAATCTATTCGGCATTATTCATGGGAAAGTGACGCATAAGGTATCACTATATGTAGATGACCTGTTACTATCTATCTATCTCTAACCCAGAGAAATCCATCCCTGCAGTAATATCACTACTTGCTCAGCTTAGTAGTTTTTCTGGTTATAAATTGAATCTTAATAAGAGTGAGCTTTTTCCATTAAATATGCAAGTTCCAATCTATAGACAATCACCATTTAGATTAGTTACTGATTATTTTACTTATTTGGGTGTTAAAATTACTAAGAAGCACAAGGATCTATTTAAAGTTAACTTTTTACCCCTAATTGATCATATTAAACAATTGCTTACTAAATGGTCCCCATTGTCCTTAACATTGATTGGTCGAATTAATGCTATTAAGAAGATTATTTAACCTAAGTTTCTGTATCTATTTCAGGCGGTACCAATCTTCATCTCCAAATACTTTTTTGATATTATTGATTCTAAAATTTATTTTATATTTGGCAGAATAAAAATCCTAGGTTAAGTAAGAAATATTTACAGAAATCAAAGATGGCGGTTTGGCATTGCCAAACAGACTCTATTATTGGGCAATTAATAGTCAATATCTGACATTCTGGACACCAGATTTGGATGAAATTCAATGTTCACGATGGGTGAACCTCGAGCTCGAGCCTGTACTGGGGTTCTAATGCCCTTCTATTTTGCACTTCCCTTTGCACTTACTAAACTGAATAAGTAAATGACCAATCCGATAACTAAACATACCATACGCATATAGTTTCAGTTTCATAATTTTTTTAGTTTGAATAAATTTATCCTATCTAGTCCTATTATATCCAATTTTTTTCGTCCAACCACCCAGAACTGATCAAGGTTTTCTTTTATGGAAAATAAAGGGAATAGCATGTTTTGGTGATTCATTCATAGATAATTGTCTTGTGTCTTTTGAACAGTTGTCTAATAAATATAATTTGCCTAGATCACATTTTTTTCAGATATTTACAGATTAGAAACTTTTTGAATGTATTTTACCTACTTTTCCAATACCACATCAAACTGCAATTCCTGAAAAAAGTTTAGGTTTAAAACCCCTATCAGAAGAGTTTAATAGCAATTATTTATGATTTAATTATGAAAATACATCTTGGTACATCTGATAAAATTAAGAATGAATGCATAGAGAACTTCAGGTATCTTTACCTAGAGGGAAATGGGAGAAAATGCTCCAATTGGTTACCACTTCTTCAGTGTGTGCTAGACACACTTTAATGCAATTTAAGGTGGTTCATAGGGCCCATATGTCCAAGGATATTAGCTCATTTTTATTGCCATATAAATCCTGTCTGTGACAGATGTAATTCTGAGGTAGCTTCCTTGATACATATGTTCTGCTCTCGCCCCCTTTTGGAAAAATATTGGAAAGATATTTTTGATATTATTTCAGTAGTTTTGTGCATTGATTTACAACCTCATCCTATTACTGCAATTTTTGGATTACCAGTGATGGATTCTAGACATTTATCCCCTTCAGCTTGCAGTTTGATTGCATTTGTTGCATTAATAGTCAGAAGATCCACTTCATTTAAATGGAAATATCCTAATTCCCCTACTACATTTCAATGGTTTTCCCAATCTATAAAATGTTTAAACTTAGAAAAAATTAGGAGTGGTACTATTGATCCTTCGGTTAACTTTGAAGAAACTTGGAGGCCATTTATTCAACATTTTCATATGATATAAGCTGACCTTTTCTGAATCCTTTTAAATAACTTTTTGTTTGTGTATAGAGGAGCGGAGTTGATGACAAATCATGATTTTAACCATGGCAGCCCATTTTTTTTTTAGTTTTACTTTTTTTCATTTTCTTATTACAGGGGATTTTTTTTCATTCATTTTTTCATTTACCATTCACAACTCCTCAGATAGTGAAGCATTTATACTCAAATGCAGCAGAACCTGGACAATATCCAGGCTTGGGCTGAGAAGTGGCAAATAACCTTCAAGCCACACAAGTGCCAGGCAATGACTATTTCCAACAAGAGAGGCTCTAACCATCATCTCTTGACATCCAGTGGCATCACCATCACTGAATCCCCTACTATCAATATCCTGGAGGATACCATTGACAGGAAATTGAACTGGTCTAGCCATATAAACACTAGAGCATGTCAAAAGCTCGGAATCCTGCAGCATGTAACTCACCTCCTCTCTCCCCAAAGTCTGTTCACCATTTGCAAGGCTCAGGTCAGGAGTGTAATGGAATACTTGCCACTCACCTGGGTGAGTGCAGCTCCATCAACACTCAAGAAGCTCGACACCATCCAGTACAAGGCAGCCCATTTGATTGGTACTGCAATAACACACTAAAGTTCTTAAGGCAGCACCTTCCAGACCCACAGCCACTACCATCTAGAAAGATAACAAGAGCAGAAACCTGTGAACACCATCACTTGGAAATCCCCCTCCAACTCACTTACCATCCTGTATTGGAAACATATCAGTGTTCCGTCATTGTCCCTGGGTCAAAAGCATGGACTTCCCTCCCTATCAGTACTGTGGGAGTACCTACACATCAGGGACTGCAGCGGTTCAAGAAGGCAGCACATCACCATCTTCTCAAGTGTAACTAAGGGTGTATTAGGTCAATGATTGCTGGCTTAGCTGGCAACGCCCATATCCTGCAAATGAATAAATTTAAAAAATGGTGATTGGAAGGTTGGATATCAGCAATTTCAAATGCTTTTCACTTATGCTTTTAGCCAAAGTACTGATATATTAATAGAATCACTGGTACACACCAAGAGGAGAGTTCACAATGAGGTTCTGAAGGATGGTAGGGTTGCAGATGTTGTTCCTTTATTCAAGAAAGGGAGTAGAGATAGCCCAGGAAATTATAGACCAGTGAGTCTTACCTCGGTGGTTGGTAAGTTGATGGAAACGATCCTGAGAGGCAAGATTTATGAACATTTGGAGAGGTATCATATGATTAGGAGTAGTCAGGATGGCTTTGTCAAGGGCAAATCGTGCATCACAAGCCTGATTGAATTTCTTGAGGATGTGAATAAACACATTGATGAAAGAAGAGCAGTAAATATAGCATATATGGATTTCAGCAAGGCATTTGATAAGGTACCCCATGCAAGGCTTATTGAGAAAGTAAGGAGGCATGGGATCCAAGGGGACATTGCTTTGTGGATCCAGAACTGGCTTGCCCACAGAAGGCAAAGAGTGGTTGTAAACGGGACATATTCTGCATAGAAGTCAGTCACCAGTGGAGTGCCTCAGGGATCTGTTCTGTGACCCTTACTATTCATGATTTTTATAAATGACCTGGATGAGGAAGTGGAGGGATGGGTTTGTAAGTTTGCTGATGACACAAAGGTAGGGTGTGTTGTGGATAGTGCAGAGGGCTGTCGGAGTTTGCAGCAGGACATTGATAGGATGCAAAACTGGGCTGAGAAGTGGCAGATGGAGTTCTACATGGTTAAGTGTATTAATGATAAGACTCTTGACAGTGTGGAAGATCAGAGGAATCTTGGGGTCCAAGTCCATAGACTGCGCAGGTTGACTTTGTGTTTAAGAATGCATATGGTGTATGGGCCTTTATCAATGGTGGAATTGAACTTAGGATCCGAGAGGTAATGTTGCATCTATAAAGGACCCTGGTCAGAGCCACTTGGAGTACTGTGCTCAGTTCTGGCTGCCTCACTACAGGAAGGATGTGGAAACCACAGAACAGGTGCAAAGGAGATTTGGAAGGATGTTGACTAGATTGGGGAGCATGCCTTATGAAACCAGGTTGAGTGAACTCGGCCTTTTCTCCTTGGAGCGACAGAGGATGAGAAGTGAGCTGATAAAGTGTACAAGATAATGAGAGGCATTGATCATGTGGATAGTCAGAGGCTTTTTCCCAGGGCTGAAATGGCTGCAACAAGAGAGCACACGTTTAAGGTGCTGGGGAATAGGTACAGAGGAGATGTCTGGAGTAAGTTTTTTACGCAGAGAGTGGTGAGTGCGTGGAATGGGCTGCCGGCAACGGTGGTGGAGGCGGATATGATAGGGTCTTTTAAGAGACTTTTGGTTAGGTACATGGGGCTTAGAAAAATAGAGGGCTATGGGTAACTAGTAATTTGTAAGGTAGGGACATGTTCTGCACAGCTTTGTGGGCTGAATGGCCTCTATTGTGAAGTGGGTTTTCTATGATTTCTATGTTTTTTTTTCCATTATATGACCTTCAAATTTATCTCCTTACAGGCAGCCACAAAACAAACCCAAAAGAACCCCTTAAAAAACTGACTATCACCCAATGAGCAGAGAGGAAATAAAACAAATTGTGCAAACAATAAAAGTAAACAAGTAGTATTTGGAACAGAAGTGAACCTCAGACACAAAGCCCAGAGCAGCTGGAGCAGGCCCCAGCCGGAGCCCCAGTTCAGTGTAGAGCACAATAAACATCGCAGACCAGTGAACACTCGACCCTCGCCTCTTGTCCTAACACTGCATTTATAATCTACCTTGCCCAGCATTTAAATCACTTAAACATTGGATCATGCATCACACTGGGACCTGGTGCTGTCACATTGATATGCTCTGGGTCTGGAACCTGTTGCAACATTTCAGTGCTTACCTGACCTTTCCAAATGCATCCTCAAGCTTCGACATTCAAATCAGCTTCATCTTCATGAACCTCCATCATTTTTGGAGATTGTTTACCATCAGCTTTTTCATAAAAATATTATGTTCAGCAATGGTACAAGTATGAGGATCAAATGCTTATAACAAGTAATTAATTTCTTAAGATAATTTCTTTATCCCTCAGTTGCACCACCCACCTTGCTACCGATTGCCCCTACCCCAACGGCCCCCTTTATCATTATCACCTGCTAATAACATTTTACTGTCCCAATTGGAGCAATATCATCCACTTTGGGAACCACAGTCCTTGACTGATCAATTGGCTAAAATTACGATAAATCAACATTAGTTCATATAAGTTCTCTGCTTGCTGGTTGACAGACTTTGTTTCCTTTGACCACATGTATTAAAATTTTTACTTGATGCTGCAGAATACATCACATTGTCTTTGATTAAGAAGAAGAAGAAAGCCCTTAACTCCGAGTGGAGTCATTGGGATGCCAACATGACTGTGTTTTTTTAGCAGCCTTTCTTATTTTTATGAGGTTGAGTTGCTAGCTTGATGCTCAACCCAGCATGGATAGAAATCATGCAAGGGAGCCAGCTGGATTCAAATTCGGGAGCCTTTGATCTGAAGTCCAGCGTTGATGCCACTACGCCACCAGCCGGATATTGACTTTGATTATTTTGCTTAAAATGATGATTAACAGCCAGTGTGTGAGGCTATTTGTCTGATTGCATTTCTAGAAGGATATGGATCCCCTGAGAAAGGATGAATTTGTGTAATTTTAAGGGAGAATCAGCAAAGCACCTGCTACAAGAAGGGGAATGAATTGAACTTTATATTATTCACTTGATTGAACTGAGTGAAAAGGATAGCAGCCAGTGTGGAGGAGTCAATGGTTATGTGGGAACCACAACAGAAGTTTCACACGATCAGCAAATCTATAACTGTGTTTTCAGAGATCTTCCTTTCTGTACTGGGTGACATGATTCAAATTGGCAAGTCGCTACACACAGCTACAATGCCACACTCTAGTTTGCTGATAACGCCACTATCATAGACTAATGATGAGTCAGGTTATTGGAGAGAGATTGAAAATCTGGCTGTGAGGCCATAACAACAACCTCTTACTCAATGTCAGCAAGATTAAGGAGCTGAACATTGACTTCTGAAGGAGGAAACCATAGAACCATAGAAACATAGAACACTATAGCATAGTACAGGCCCTTCAGCCCTCCATGTTGTGCCGACCCATATAATCCTTAAAAAAAGTCCTAAACCCACACTACCCCATAACCCTCCATTTTTCTTTCATCCATGTGACTGTCCAAGAGGCTCTTAAATACCCCTAATACTTTAGCCTCCACCACCATCCCTGGCAAGTCATTCCAGGCACTCACAACCCGCTGTGCAACAAATGTGCCCCTGATGTCTCCCCTAAACTTCCTGACCTAATTTTGTACCTATGCCCTCTGGTGTTTGCTATTGGTGCCCTGGGAAACAGGTACTGACTATCCACCTCTCATATGCCTCTCATAATCTTGTAGACCTCTATCAAGTCCCGTCTCATTCTTCTACAGTACAAAGAGAAAAGTCCCAGCTCTGCTAACCTTGCTTCATATGACTTGTTCCCCAAACCAGGCAACATCCTGGTAAATCTCCTCTGCACCCTCTCCATAGCTTCCACATCCTTCCTATAATGAGGTGACCAGTATTGAACACAATACTCTAAGTGCGGTCTCACCAGAGATTTGTAGAGTTGCAACATGACCTCTCCACTCTTGAACTCAATCCCCCTGTTAATGAAGACTAGCAACCCATAGGCCTTCTTAACTACCCTATCAACTTGTGCAGTGACCTTGAGGGATGTATGGATTTGAACCCCAAGGTCCCTTTGTTCATCCACACTCTTAAGTAACTGACCATTAATCCTGTACTCAGTCTTCTGGTTTGCCCTTCCAAAATGCATCACCTCACACTTGTCCGGATTGAACTCCATCTGCCATTTTTCTGCCCAGCTCTTCAGCCTGTCTATATCCTCTTGTGACCTTCGACCACCTATAGCTCCATCCACAACTCCTCCGATATTTGTGTCATCCGCAAACTTACTCACCCATCCTTCTGCCTCTACGTCCAGGTCATTTATAAAAATCACAAATAGCAGTGGTCCCAGGACAGATCCTTGTGGCACTCCACCAGTCACCGACCTCCAAGCAGAATACTTTCCTTCTACAGCTACCCTCTGCTTTCTTCCTGTAAGCCATTTTTTATCCAATCAGCCAAGGTTCATGCCTCATGACTTTCTGGATGAGACTCTCATGAGGAACCTTATCAACCAGAGGTCCATGAGCCAGTCCTCATCTGAGGATCAGAGTTGGAGAGGGTCAGCAACTTTAAATTCCTCAGTGTTATTATTTCAGAGGATCTGTCCTGGGCCCAGCACCTAAGTGTGGTAGCAAAGAAAGCACGGCAGCCCCTCTACTTCCTTCAGAGTTTATGAAGATTTGGCATAACATCTAAAACTTTCACCAACATCTATAGATCTGTAGTGGAGTGTATATCGACTGGCTGAATCACAGCCTGGCAGAGAAATACCAATGCTTTTGAATGGGATATCCTACAAAGAGTCGTGGATACTGCCCAGTCCTTTACGGTTAAAGCCCTCCCCACTGCTGAGCAATACAGCAGCAACTATCATCACAAATCCCCACCACACAGGATATCCTCTCATCTCATTGCTGAAATCAGGAAAGAGGTACAGGAACCTCAGCACCCACACCATCAAGTTTGGGATCAGTTATTGCCCCTCAACCATCTGTTTCTTGAACTGTAAGGGGTAACTTCACTCAACTTAACAGACCCCATCATTGAGATGTTCCCACGGTCCACAAACTCAATTGTCCTGACTCTTTATTGATATTTCTTGTTTACTTACCTTTTTATTATTTCTTTCTTTATGTATTTGCACACCTTGTTGTCTTTTGCACATTGGTTGAACACAGAAGTTGGTATGGTCTTTCATGAATTCTATTGCGGCTATTGTTCTATTAAGATTTTATTAAGTATGCCCACAAGGAAATAAATCACAGGGTTGTGTATGGTGACATAAATGAACTTTGATAATAAATATACTTTGAAATTTGTTAAGATTCATTTCCCGGATTTCGGCTCTGTTTAGTCCTCATCCCTCTGCAACTTTCAGTCTTCATCCCACACTTCTGTTCTCATACACTTTCCACCCATCCAGAACAAGGAGAGGATTTTCTTGTCTTCAACGTCCACCTCACCAGCATCTACTTCCAGATGGCACCATTGTTCCCAGTGTAACCAGACATCTCCAGGCCCTTTTTCAGGTTATTCTCCTCTCCCTCCCCTCAGTCCCAAGGATTTCACGTCACTGGTCCCTGCTGATTATCACATTTTCAAACACTGAGTAACCTTTACCATTACTGAACATTGATTCAATGACCCTGGTGGCAACCAGTGGAGAGCACTCTGTCTGCAGTTACCAACTTAAGTTTTGATTGATGCGATTCCTGATGTTCCTGGTCCAAACATGTCGTGAAGGAGGCAACATCCTCATGACCAGTGAAATTTTGTCTAATTGCTAACAATGACACTGTTAAATCTATACACAGATCCATCATCAAGGACCCTCACCATCCAGTCCATGCTCTCTTTGCATTGTTGCCTTTGGCAAAGAGGTACAGGAGCCTTAGCTCTTTGGACTTATGGTAATAACTGTTTATAACAGTTATTACCCTTCAGTCATCAGACTCCTGAGCCATTGTGGATAATTTACTCACCCAAATACTGAACTGATCACTGAACACAACCTATGAACTCATTTTCAAGAACTCTACAACTCATGTTCTCAGCTTTCTTTCTTTCTTTCCTTATTAGTCTGCCTGTCTGTGGTTGTTTATGTATTTATTCATTTATTTGTGTTTGTGTTTATTTATTTGTATCACACAGTTGGCCTTCTTTTGAACAGTTTTCTCATCTGTCTTTGCATCAGTTTTCATCGATTCTATTGTATTTCTTTGTTCTACTATGAATGCTGGCAAGTAAATGAATCTCAGAGTAGAACATGGTGGGGGGACGTCACGTGATGACGTAGGATCGAGACGTGGAGATCCAGCTCTCCCATAAAAAACTAATAAATTAATGTTTAAGTGAAGAAAAGTTAGTAAATATTTTCTAAAATCTACATCTGAACTACTCAGGATTTTCCTTAGATATGCCTCCTAAACAGACACAGAAGAAAACTACTTCTTTGAACAAGAAGTACAAGCTGGGTCGGCCACCATGAAGGAGCCTCGGACTCAAGTGCATCTTACCTCTGGTGATACAGAACAGGAATCGGCCGCAACATCAGCATTCTCCAAGAAGGAACAACAGGAACCTCACGTGCGTGAAGGAAGGGGCATGTGCAAACACGAGCAATTTGAACTACAAATCCCAGCTACGATTGGAAGTGGAAGTGAAAATGAACCCCAGGAGGATTCGGATTCTCTGGAACATACAGATGAAGATGAGGAGGCAAAAGAAGAACAACAGGAAGAGGTTGGAGGTGGAAGATCTTCTGGAGACATAAGAAAAGCTTTGGTTCAAATAATGCATGAATTAAAAGAATTAAAAACATTAAAAGTAATAAAAGAAGATATTAAAAATATGAAGACTATGTTTGATAAAATGGTGAAAAAAACAGGAGAAAATGGACAAGAAAGTTAAAAAGTTGGAAGAAATAACGGGAGACACTATTGATAGAGTGAATAAAATGGAAGATAATATTCTTGCCTGGACATCAGAAAGAAAACGACTGTTGGAAAAAAATAGACATGCTTGAAAATTTTAGTAGACAAAATAATATTAAAATTGTTGGTCTTAAAGAAGGGATAGAGCGAGAGGATACAATAAATTTTTTTTTCAAAAATGGATCCCGGAAAATTTGGAAATGGGAACCCAGTTGATTGAAATAGAAAGGGCCCAGAGAGCCTTAAGACCAAAACCTCAACCTGATCAAAACCCACAACCAATCTTGATAAAATGCTTAAGATATCAAGATAAAGAAAAGATCCTGAAGGCGGCTGCCTAATGTGCCAGAAAGAGAAATGAGCCATTGATGATAGAAGGGAAAGCAGTTCTTTTCTATCCTGATATAAGTTATGACCTTTTGAAGAGAAAGAAGGAATTTAATCCAGTGAAAGAAGTTTTATGGGAAAAGGGTTATAAATTTATATTGCGCAACCCGGCAACACTGATAATTTTTTTGGATGATGGAAAAAGAAGATTTCTTACTGATCATCGGGATGCATAGGAGTTTGCACAGGAACTCCCAAATATTCACTAGACACAGTGAAGATTTAAAAGTGAAACGGATTAAAGATGAAGACGGGGACAGTGAAGTGAGTTGATGGACATTAAGGACAGAAGAATATTTAAATATACTTTTAATTATATGATACAGGGGGAGAAAGGTAAAAATTTGAGAAATATTGAGAGTAATGATATTATTTTGTCTTCTCTTACATATACTTTTTTCATGCTACAGGGGAGCTGGGGTAACTTCGGATCGATCGCTATGGGATTCACATGTGTAATCATGGTGTTTGCCATGACCCGCAAACTGGAGGGGGGTATTGTTGTGTTTTTTTTTCATTCACAACATTAGCAGGGTTTTTTTGTTTTTTTTTCTTTATAATCTATTTTTCTTTTATCTTTCTTTCTTTGCCTGGATGATCGGAGGGGAGACAAATAGCAACATGGAAAATTTTAAAATAACTCCCCAAGGTACTATGAGAGTTGAAATATTATGTATTATTATAGACTGGAGTAACTCCATTAAAAACTATGACTAATCTAATGAATTTTTAAAGTTTTAATGTTAATGGGCTTAATGGACCGGAGAAAAGAAATAGAATTTTAACATACATTAAGAAAATGAACATAGATATAGCTTTTATACAAGAAACACATTTGACAGAGATAGAACATCAGAAATTAAAGGGAGATTTGGGTCGGAAATGTTATTGCAGCTTCATTTAATTCAAAAGTGAGGGGAGTTGAAATTTTGGTTAACAAAACTTTACCAATTAAAATACAAAATGTATTGATTGATTTTGTGAGAAGATAAGTAATTATACATTGTCAAATTTTTTCAGAACTATGGACTCATATGAATATTTATGCACCAAATGAAAACAATGTAAAATTTATACAAGGGGCTTTTTTGAATTTGGCTGATGCACACGATAAAATATTAATAGTTGGAGACTTTAACTTTTGTCTAGACCCAGTTTTAGATAGGTCAACATAGGTTGTTATAAAACCAAAAGTAGCAAAATTAACTTTATCATTAATGAAAGATTTAAATTTGATTGATATATGGAGAAGAATTAGCCCAAGAGAAAGAGATTATTCATTTTATTCAAATAGACAAAAAACTTATTCAAGGATAGATTTTTTCCTACTCTCAGCGAATATTCAAGACAGAGTGAAAAATATGGAATATAAAGCAAGAATATTGTCAGATCATTCCCCCTTGATAATGACAATGATAATAATGGATAAGGAGGATTCGATTTACAGATGGAGATTTAATTCAATATTATTAAAACATCAAGATTTTTGTGATTTTATGAAAAAACAGATTCAGTTTTTTTTTAGATACAAACTCACATTCAGTTGATGATAAATTTATATTATGGGAAGTGATAAAGGCATATTTGAGAGGCCAGATAAGTTATACTTCTAAAATTAAGAAGGAATATATGGTAGAAATAGGTCAATTGGAAAAAGAGATTACAAAATTAGAAAAAGAATCTCAAAGATATATGACAGAAGAAAAACAAAGACAACTTGTTAATAAGAAGCTACAATATAATATGCTCCAGACATACTGAACAGAAAAAGCAATTATGAGAACTAAACAGAGATATTATGAACCAGGTGAAAGATCACACAAGATTCTTGCTTGGCAGTTAAAAACAGACCAGGCTTCAAAAACGATAAATCAATAAATACAATTAGAACAAGTGTAAATAAAATTACTTATAAACCTTTAGAATTCAATGAAGCTTTAAAAAATTTTTATTCTGAATTGTATCAATCAGAATCACAAAATGATATTGTTGAGTTAGGTTTTTATCATAAATAAATCTCCCAAAATTGAATTCGGAAGAACAGAAGGGATTCATGTGCCTTTTACATTAAAAGAGGTCGAAGAAGCTCTAGGATCACTTCAGAGTAATAAATCTCCAGGTTTTCTGCCTGAATTTTACAAAAAGATTAAAGATTTATTAATTCCTCCCTTTATGGAGCTAATACACCAAGCGGAAGGAATGCATAAACTTCCAGAATCTTTTTTGATGGCTATGTTAATAGTATTGCCAAAAAAAGACAGAGATCTTTTAAAGCCAGCATCATATAGACTTATTTCTTTGTTGAACTCAGACTATAAAATAATAGCAAAGATTTTATCTAATAAATAATCTAAATACTTACCAAAATTAATACACATGGACCAAACAGGATTTACTACAAATAGACAATCGGCAGATAATGTAACTAGGTTACTTAGCATAATTCATTTGGCACAAAAGAGGGGAGAAATGAGTGTGGCAGTTGCTTTGGATGCAGAATAAGCATTTGATAGATTGGAATGGGATTTTTTATTTAAGGTATTGGAAAAATATGGATTAGGAGTATCTTTTATAAAATGGATTAAAACCTTAATTACCAACCCCAAAGCTAAAGTGGTGACAAATGGCCAAATCTCAACATTTCAGTTAACAAGGTCAACTGGACAAGGTTGTCCATTATCACCTGCTTTATTTGTGTTGGCAATAGAACCATTAGCTGAATTAATTAGAACTCTCAGATATTATGGGTTTCAGAGTTAATCCAGAGGAATATAAGTTTATCTTATTTGCTGATGATGTTCTGATTTATCTAACTTACCCATTGCATTCATTGCGTAAATTATCTTCTAGATTGGAAGAATATGGGAAAATATCAGGGTACAAAATAAATTGGGATAAAAGAGAAATTCTACCCCTTACTAAAGGAGATTATAGTCAATGTCGATTAATAACTCAATTTAGATGGTCGATAAATGGTCTAAATATTTAGGTATAAGAGTTGATAATGATATAAAGAATTTATATAAACTAAATTATTTGCCATTATTGAAAAATTTCAAGAGAATCTTGACAAATGGATGATGTTACCAATAACATTAGTAGGTAGAGTCAATGCTGTAAAAATGAATATATTCCCTAGATTACAATATTTATTCCAAATACTACCAATACAATTACCGCAGAAGTTTTTTCAAGAGTTAAATAAATGTGTGAGGAAGTTGCTTTGGAAAGGTAAGATACCAAGAATATCATTGGAAAAATTGACATGGAAATTTGACCTAGGAGTGTTACAATTACCAAATTTTAAGAATTATTACAAAGCAAATCAACTTAGATTTATTGTATCTTTTTTGATGAAGATAAACTGGCATGGATTAGAATAGAGTTAGATAAGATAGAAGAAAATATACCAGAAGATTTTATATATAAATGGGAATCTAAATGGATATGTGAAAAGAAAGAATCTCCTATATTAAAAGATTTGATTGATTTATGGAATAAGATAAATGTTGATAATGAGATAAAGAAATCTTTATTAGCAAAGAGACCTTTATTTCAAAATAAACTTATTCCTTTTACAATGGATAATCAACTTTTATATAACTGGTTTCACAAAGGGATTAGATATATAGGAGACTGTTTTGAAGGAGGTATATTAATGTCATTTGACCAATTAAAGAATAAATACAAAATATCAAATAACACTCTTTTCTGTTATTTCCAATTAAGGGCTTATTTAAGAGATAAACTGGGCCAAACAATGTTATTGCCGGAACCTAATGAAATAGAAACTTTAATTAATAAAGGAAATATTTAAAAAAATATTTCTTGTATGTATAATTTGATTCAAAAACAGGCAATTAAACAAGGAATTCATGAGTCAAGACAAAAATGGGAAACTGATTTGAATATTAAAATTGATGAAACAAGTTGGTCAAGATTATATCTTGACAGTATGACAAATAGAATGAATGTTTGGCTAAGATTAGTACAATATAACTTTTTACATCAATTATATATTACACCACAAAAAATAAATAGATTAAACTCAAATTTATCTGATCAATGTTTTCGATGTAATCAGGAAATTGGTACCTTTTTACACTCTACTTGGTCTTGTTTTAAAATTCAACCTTTTTGGACAAATTTAAGAGTTTCACTGGAACAAATTATTGGAATACAACTTCCACATAATCCAACATTATTTTTACTAGGCAATATTGAAGGGATAAAATTGAAATCCAAATTGAATAAATATCAGAAAGAATTCATAAAGATTGCATTGGCAGTAGCCAAAAAGGCTATTGCAATTACTTGGAAATCAGATACATACTTAAGTATAGATCGTTGGAAGAATAAAATTTTTAGCTGCATTCCACTTGAAAAAATTACTTATAATTTAAGAGAAAAATATGAAATATTTCTGAAAATTTGGTGCCCTTATTTACAAAAGATAGGAATAAATATATAGGTTCTCCGAAGATAAAATTATTGGTTATCTGGAGAAAGAAATTAATATACATATTAAAGCTATTATGAACTCCATGGAGCATGTGGGGATCTTCCGATATCCAGGCATTCTTTCTTTCTTTTTTCTACTCTTTTTTTTTCTATAGGGATATGTTTGGGGGGAGGGGTTAAGGGGAGAGGGGAAGGGTTGATAATTTTTTTTCTTTCTGTAACCTATTTGAAAATTCAATAAAAAAAATTATAAAAATAATTTTTAAAAAGTGTAGAACATGCTGTCATATACATACAATGATAACAAGTTTACTTTGAACTTGAGGGTATCTGGACTGCCGGGAACAGTGACACACTTCACTTCCAATAAGGGAAATGGCAAGGTGATGATAAGACCTCAGACAAAGTCAGGAATCCAAAGATTGAGCATGGTGAGATTAGTGTACTGCATGGCATGCATTTCAGTGGAAGAAGTATTGTAAGAAAGGCAGAAAAGTTATGGGCAAGGATCAACATGTGGAATTATGATATTGCAGACTTTAGTGAGACTTGGTTACAGGATGGGCAGGACTGGCAACTCAGGATTCTGGGGTTCCTATGGAGGGCAAGTGCAGAAATTCTGGGGCCCTAGCAAAGATATTTAAGACATCTTTAGTGTCAGGATATTTACCAGAGAACTGGAGGATAGTTAATGTTATTCTGCTCTTTAAGAAAGGCTGTAAACATAAACCAGGAAATTACAGGCTAGTGAGGCTGACATCAGTTATGGAAAAGTTATTGGAAATCATTCCAAGAGTGTTTTAACAGGTGTTGATTGATTAGGGATAGTTGGCATGGTTCTGTGTGTGGTAGATTATGTTAAATTAATCTTACAGAATTTATTGAGGAAGTTAACAGGAAAGTTGCAGAATGTTGTCTCTATGGATTTTAGCAATTTATTTTTACTAGGTCCTGCATGGAAGGTTCATTCAGAAGGTTCAGTCTCTCAGCATTGAAGATGAGGCAGTAAATTGAATTAGACATTGGCTTTGTGGGAGAAGCCAGAGAGTGGTCATAGATAATTGCCTTTCTGACAGGAGGCTGTGATTAGTGGTGTACCGCAGGACTGGTGCAGGGTTCATTGGTGTTTGTTATCTATATCAATGGCCTGGATGATAATGTAGTCAACTAGATCAGCAAATTTGTGGATGACACCAAGATTGGGGTGCAGTAGGCAGTGAGAAAGACTATCATGGCTTGCAGTGGGTTATAGATCAGTTGGCAAAATTGGCTGAAAAACTGGCACCTGGAAGTTAATACAGACAAGTGTGAGGGGTTGCACTTCAATAGCACCAACCAAGGTAGGTCTTACACAGTGAATAGTAGGGCACTGAGGAGAGTGGTAGAACAAAGGGTTCTGAGGATATACAAACCCCATTTCCAGAAAAGTTGGTATATTTTCCAAAATGCAATGAAAACAAAAATCTGTGATACGTTAATTCACAGGAACCTTTATTTAACTGACAAAAGTACAAAGATTTTCAATAGTTTTACTGATCAAAATTGAATTTTGTAAATATCCACAAATTTAGAATTTGATGGCTGCAACACACTCAACAAAAGTTGGGACAGAGTTAAGATAGGATTGAGAAGTGCACAGAGTATTCAAGTAACACCGGTTTGGAAGACTCCACATTAAGCAGGCTGATTGGTAGCAGCTGAGGTATAACGACTGGGTATAAAAGTAGCGTCCATCAGAGGCTCAGTCTTTGCAAGCAAGGATGGGCCGTGGCTCACCCCTTTATGCCAAAATTCATGAGAGAATTGTTAGTCAGTTCAAAAGGAACATTTCCCAACGCAAGATTGCAGAGAATTTAGGTCTTTCAACATCTATGGTACATAATATTGTGAAAAGATTCAGAGAATTCAGAGACATCTCAGTGCGTAAAGGGCAAGGTCGGAAACCACTGTTGAATGCGCATGATCTTCGAGCCCTCAGGTGGCACTGCCTAAGAAACTGTTATGCTACGGTGACAATTATGGCCAGCTGAGCTCCGGAGTACTTCGGAAAACCATTGTCACTTAACACAGTCCATCGCTGCATCCAGAAATGCAACTTGAAACTGTATTACGCAAGGAGGAAGCCATACATCAACTCTATGCAGAAACACTGGTGAGTTCTCTAGCCCGAGCTCATCTCAGATGGACCAAAAGACTGTGGAAACGTGTGCTGTTGTCAGATAAGTCCATATTTCAGCTGGTTTTCAGAAAAAAAGGGTGTCGAGTTCTCCGTGCCAAAGATGAAAATGACCATCCTGATTGTTATCAGCGAAAGGTGCGAAAGCCAGCATCTGTGATGGTATGGGGTTGCATCAGTCCCCACGGCGTGGGTGAGTTGCATGTATGTAAAGGTACCACTGACTCTGAGGCGTATATTAGGATCTTAGAGAGACATATGTTGCCATCAAGGCGACGTCTCTTCCTGGGATGTCCATGCTTATTTCAGCAGGACAATGCCAGACCACATTCTGCATGCGCTACAACAGCGTGGCTTTATAGACACAGAGTGCATGTGCTTGACTGGCCTGCTGCCAGTCCAGATCTATCTCCTATTGAAAATGTATGGTGCATCATGAAGAGGAGAATCAGACAATGGAGACCACGGACTGTTGAGCAGCTGAAGTCTTATATCAAGCAAGAATGGACAAAATTTCGAATTGCAAATATACTACAATTAGTATCCTCAGTTCTAAAATGATTAAAAACTGTTATTAAAAGGAAAGGTGATGTAACACAATGGTAAACATGCCTCTGTCCCAACTTTTGTTGAGTGTGTTGCAGCCATCAAATTGTAAATTTGTGTATACTTACAAAATACAATTAAGTTGGTCAGTAAAACTATTGAAAATCTTTTCTATGTACTTTTGTCAGTTAAATAAAGGTTCACATGAATTAACATATCACAGATTTTTGTTTTTATTGCATTATGGAAAAAATCCCAACTTTTCTGGAAATGAGGTTTGTAGATTCATAATTCATTTAAAGTGGTGTTGCAGGTAGATAGAATTATAATAGGATCAGAAGGAAAACTTTTGAAAGATTGGTCTTCATAAATCAAAGTACTGAGTACAGGAGATGGGATGTTGAAATTGTATAAGACATTGGTGAGGTCTAGATTGGATTGCAGCATATAATTTTCTGCATAGGGATCTCACCACCAAGCACACCCTCACCCCACTCCCTTGAACCCCCCACCCCACTCCCACTTTCTGCAGGGTTCATCCCTACACAACTCACTTGTCCATTGGTCTCTCCCCAACTGAACTCTCTCCTGGCACTTATGCTTGCAAGCAGAACAAATGCTACACCTGCCCCTACACCTCTTCCTTCCCAACAATTAAGGTCCCCAAACAGTCCCTCCAGGTGAGGTGTCACTTCACCTGAGAATCTGTTGTGTTCATATACTGTGTCCAGTGCTCCTGGTGTGGCCTCCTCTAAATTGGTAATACCCAGTGTAGATTGGGAGACCATTTCACTGAGCACCTATGTTCCAAATGCTAGAAAAAGCGGCTTCTCCCAGTGGCCACCCATTTAGTTCCATTTCACATTCCCATTTCTATATGTCTATCCATGGCCTCCTCTACTGCTGTGATGAGGCCACAATAAGGTTGAAGGAAAAACAACTTATATTCCATCTGGGTAGCCTCCAACCTGATGGCATGAACATCAATTTCTCAAAGTTCCAGTAATGCCCCCCACCCCTTCCCCATTCCCCATCTCCTTTTCCCTCTCTCACCTTGTCTCACTGCCTGCCCATCACCTCCTTCTGGTGCTCCTCCCTCTTTTCTTTATTTCTTCTATGACCTTCTGCTTCTCCCATTAGTTCCCCCTTTTCCAGTCTTGTATCTCTTTCAAGAATCAACTTCCCAGCTCTTTACTTCACCCCTCCTGTCCCAGTTCCAACTGTTGTTTTGTGTTTCTCCCTCCCATAACCCAACCTTTTAACTCTACTCCTTACCTTTTATTCTTCAGTCCTATTGAAGTGTCCCGGCCTGAAATATCAACTGTACTCTTTTCCATAGATGCTGCCTGGCCTGCTGAGTCCAGCATTTTGTGTTTGTTGCTTGAAGTATTGTGTGCAGTTTGGTCACCTACATACAGGAATGATGTAAATAATGTTGAAAGAGTACCAAGAAAATTTACAAGGATATCTCGAGGACTTGAATTATAAGGAAAGTTTGAATATGTTGGGACATTATTCCTTAGACTGTAGAAGATTGAGAGGAGATTTGATAGAGGGATAAAAAATTATGAATTGTATAGATAGGGTAAATGCTAGCAGGCCTTTCCCATTGAGGGTGGGTGGGACTACAATCTGGATTCACGGATAAGGATGAAAGGTGAAAAGTTTAGGTGGAACATGAGGGTAAAGTTCTTCACTCAGAGGGTCATGACAGTGTGGAATGAGCTGTACTTTTCTATGACTCTATGACTGTAAATGGCCATGGAAGATCACAGTAAGTTTAATAGAATTGTCATAAGGGGACAGGAGGCTGGACCCAAGTGCAGGATGCAGGCACTGAAGTACTAGGGGCAGGACAGGAACAACTAAACAATAGACAAGATGTGGTGACTGTGGTGAGCATGAGGGACGTGACATTCAAAGTGATTCTGGGGTTCCGGGAGAGTCTTAGAGTTCAGGCATGGAGGATCCCAGATTTCAGGCATGGAGGATCCCAGATTTCGGGCAAGGCTGATCCCAGAGTTCAGGCAAGGCAGGATCTTGGAGTTCACTGGGCAGGCCGCATAACTCCTAGGCAGGGCCCGGACCTCCCAGACAGGAACACGAGGGCCTGAGCAGGTCGCGGGGCACCTGGGTAGGTTGTGGGGCACAACCCGTCGGCAGCGAGGGATGGAAAGGGGCAGAGTCCCCCACCGGGCAATGGCAGTCCGGCCAGGCTTGCCCGACAGAGGCAAGGGAAAGGAAGGGAACAAGGTCCAGGGTGACTGCCAGACTTACTCGAAGAACTCATCTTTAACAAGGGGAACTCCAAGCCAGGGCAACCAAAGGAACAAGATAGGTAGGACCCCCTCTCCCCCTCTCCCCCTCTCCCCCTCTCCCCCTCTCCCCCTCTCCCCCTCTCCCCACTTCCCCCAACTCAACTCCCACTCCACTCAGTCCCAGAGCCCCCTATATACACCGCCAGCTGATGGGCATCAGGTGCACCTCCTTGAGCCCCAACAAGCCAAGATGATCCACAGGTGTGACTAATTGGAATCAAGGGAGAAAGGAGGGACGGCTACAAGACCCGGAGTCCAGAGTCCGTGGACCGGATCAAGACCCGGAATGCGGGCTCCAGACCGGACCATAGCAGGAATTTACATTTTTAATCTGTTAATTTTATTTCAGTATCATGGATAGTTATTACATTTATTTTCTCCTGTACAATTTTAATAGTTTTTTGATTTTTAATAGTTCAATGATATTTGGCAGTACAGTAGCAGAATGATTTATACTGTCAGTGACCGGAAGGTTGGTGTTCAATTTCCATTACTGTCAATAAAGAGTTTGTGCATACTCCCCGTGATTGTGAGCATTTCCTCTGGATGCCCATACATACAGGTCAGGGATAGTAAGTGCCATATTGGCACCAGAATCATGGCGACAATTGTGGGCTGTTCCCACAACATCCTTGGACTGTGTTGGATGTTGACACACAAGATGCATTTCACTGGAAGTTTCAATGTTTCAATGTAAAACTTTAATTAATCTTTTTAATGTTTTTCCAAACGCATTCACAGTTTTTAAAAGCTGTGACATCCAACTGAAAGTTACATTTTAACCATCTGCAAGTTGTTTCAACATTTCCATGAACACTGCTTCTTTACCCCTACTGTGTGAAAGTGTTACAATGTGGAAATCACTCATCAACCCAGAACCTCTCCAGTGAAAAGATTGGAAAAAACTTGTGTAATGATACTTCATAGATGAACATAAATATTGTCGATCAGTGACCAACACTGTGAAAACAGCCCATTGTAAATCTCAATGGTTACTGTGATTCGCTGGATTGTGGAGTCGTCCTTTTCTTTATTCCACGTGACATTAAGGATGACCTGTATCTAATAGAAAAAGGTAATTCTATCAAATATCTGATCAACCATTGTAATGAAAAGATGTTTGTGACTGAGTGGTCTGGAAAATATCAGCTGTGTCCGGTACTAGAGGTGAGGTGTTCACATCTGGCAGGTACCTTTACACATTTATATTCTCATTGAACTGCACACCCCAGCAGTATGAAGTAGAATGTGTATCACTGGCCATTATTTCAACAAGATTATTCATTGTCACATTGGTACTACACCCCTCTCCTTTCCTCACGTTGTGTCGTCCAAAACCTGCTTCTCCACAGGTAACACTGACGACCCTTTATCAATGTCAATTGGAAGCAAGAAGTGCTGATGGAAACAATATAATTTCTGGACTGCGAGTAATCAGTTGGTTGTCTGACGGTCAACATGGACATGGGAGGCCAAAGAGCCTGTTTCCACGTCAGATCTCTCTGTGACTCTTGATGTGTCCTGTTAATGGATAAGCTGCAATCCATGAACCAGAAGTGAAACATACAAAAATAATATTAAAATACAATTGGTATTTAGTACACGGCAACAGTGCTTTTGCTTCTGAGTTCCTCCACCAATCTCCTCCTCATTTCTGTCATGTTTTCTGCTCACTGTAGTGTTTCTACTTCCTCCAAATGTACCAGTAATGTCTAGAATCATTTTTCTGTCTCATTCTAATTTGTACATTTCTGGTTCTCCCAACTCTTCCTCCTGCATCACACAATTTCTCTTACAGTAACAGCAGTTCAGTCCATCGTTCAATCCAACATTTCAACTGATCCATCAGATGTCTCCCCATGTGTCACATTCTGGTCCTCTGCATTGAAGTAGCTTTCCTCACTACACAAATACTCAGAATTCTTTGGTTCAGTCCCTTCTATCCTCATTGTGACACCTTACATGCTCTAGATCACCTCTGTCATTTAGTTCCCTGTCCCTGATTGCCTCATATTCATTATGGGCGTCCAGTCCCTATAGAGTTCTCCCCCACCCACCATCAGGATGCATTTAAAGCTCTCTGCTTCTTTCTGATCAACAGACCTGAACAGTTCTGCTCCACCATCACCCTTCTCTCTTTGGCAGAACTGGTTCTCTTTCGGCTTCTCCCACTTTCTCCAATTCCAAGGTGTTCCCATGGGCACTTGTGACAACCCCAACTATGCCTATCTATTAACTCCAACTAAGCCTACACTAATAACCCTCCCCAACTCTTTCTATGTTTCACTGACTGCACTAGTGTTGCTTCCTCCACCCATGCTGAGCTCATCTGTTTCAACATCTTTGCCTCCAATTTCCACCCTGCTGTCAAATTTGCGTGGTCCATCCTGGACACCTTCTCCTCCTTCTCAATCTCTCTCTCTGGAGACAGTTAATCTACTGATATATTTTATGAATCTGGTTACTCTGCCAACTATCTTGACTAAACTGTAGCTCTTTCCACTCTATCACCTGTAAAAATACCATTCCATTTCTCAGGTCCACCATCTCCACTCCAACTGTTCTCAGTGTGAGTGTTTCCATTCTAGAACAAATGACATGTCTGAAAGCAGGTTACAGGGATTTAAGAAGGAGGTTGAGAAGCAGGACCACAAAGGTAGTAACCTTGGGATTACTGCCTGTGCCACGTGACAGTGAGTATAGGAATAGAATGAGGTGGAGGATAAACACATGGCTGAGGGATTGGAGCAGGGGGCAGGGGTTTAGATTTCTGGATCATTGGGACCTCTTTTGGGGTAGGTGTGACCTGTACAAAAAGGATGGGTTGCACTTGAATCCCAGGGGAACCAACACCTTGGCAGGGAGGTTTGCTAAGGTTATTGGGGGGCAGTTTAAACTAGAATTGCTGGCGTGTGGGTACCGAACTGAAGAGGCATTTGGCTCACAAATAGAGAAAGCTTGGAGACAGTGTGAGAAGGAGGATAAGCAGGTGATAGACAAGGGACACAGTCAGACCAATGGTCTGAGATGTGCCTATTTTAATGCAAGGAGTATTATGAACAATGTGGATGTGTTTAGAGTGTGGATTAGTACTTGGAGCAGTGATGTTGTGCCATTACAGAGACTTGGATGGTTCAAGGGCAGGAATGGATGCTTCAACTGCCAGGCTTTAAATATTTCAGAAAGCACTGGGAGGCCGGCTGGTGATGTAGTGGCATCAGCGCTGGACTTCAGAACGAATTCTCCCAAGTTTGAATCCAGCTGGCTCCCTTGCACGCTTTCCATCCGTGCTGGGTTGAGCGTCAAGCGAGCAACTCAGCCTCATAAAAACAAGAAAGCCTGCTAAAAAAATGCCATCATGACGGCGTCCCAATGACTCCACTCAGAGTTAAGGGCTTTCTTCTTACAGCGAGGGAGGCAAAAGAGATGGGGACATGGCGCTGTTGATCAGAGAAAGTGTCACGTCTGCAGAAGAGGAGGAAGTCATGGAGGAATTGTCTACTGAGTCTCTGTGGGTGGGAATTAGGAAAAGGAAGGGGTCAATAAATCTACTGGATGTTTTATATACATCACCAATAGTAACAGGGACATCAAGGAGCAGATAGAGAGACAGATCCTGGAAAGTGGTAATAATAACAAAGTTGTCGTGGTGGGAGATATTAATTCCCCAAATATCGATTGACCTCTCCCTAGCGCAAGGAGTTTAGATGGGGTGGAGTTCGTTAGGTTTGTTCAGGAACGTTTCTTGACACAATATGTAGATAAGCCTGCAACAGGAGAGGCTGTACTTGATCCGGTATTGGGAAATAAAACTGGTCAGGTGTCAGATCACTCAGTGGGAGAGCATTTTAGAGATAATGATCACAATTCTATCTCATTTACTATAGAATTGGAGAAGGATAGAAACAGCCAAGTTAAGAAAGCGTATAATTGCAGTAAGGGGAAATATGAAGCTATGAGGCAGGAACTTGGAAGCATAACTTGTAAACAGATGTTTTCAGGGAAATGTACGGCAGAAATGTGGCAAATGGTCAGGCAATATTTGCATGGAGTTCTGCGTAGGTACGTTCCAATGAGACAGGGAAAGGATGGTAGGGTACAGGAACCGTGGCATACAAATCTGTTCTTAATCTAGTCATAGAGAAAAGAAAAGTTTACTAAATATAGAATTAATAGTCAGGCTCTTGGCAGTGTGGAGGATCAGAGGGATCTTGGAGTCTCAGTCCATAGGACACTCAAAGCTGCTGTGCAGGCTGACTCTGTGGCTAAGAAGGTGTATTGGTCTTCATCAACCGTGGGACTGAGTTCAGGATCAGAGAGGTAATGTTGCAGCTATATAGGACCCTGGTCAGACCCCACTTGGAGTACTGTGCTCAGTTCCGGTCGCCTCACTACAGGAAGGATGTGGAAACCATAGAAAGGGTGCAGAGGAGATTTACAAGGATGTTGCCTGGATTGGAAAGCATGCCTTATGAGAATAGGTTGAATTAACGTCCTTTTCTCCTTGGAGCGACAGAGGATGAGAGGTGAATAAGATGATGAGAGGCATTGATCATGTGGATAGCCAGAGGCTTTTTTCCCAGGGCTGAAATGGCTAACAAGAGGGAGCATAGTTTTCTGGCGTTTGGATGTAGGTTGAAGGCAGATGTCAGGGGTAAGTTTTTCACACAGAGTGGTGGGTGTGTGGAATGCACTGCCAGTGAAGGTGGCAGATGCTGATAGAATAGGGTATTTTAAAAACCTCTTTGATAGGTACATGAGTGTTGAAAAATAGAGGGCTACGTGGTAGGCAAATTTTAGGGAGCTTTCAGAGTAGGTTCCATGGTTGGTGCAACATTGTGGGCCGAAGGGCCTGTAATGTGCTGTAGATTTCTATGTTACATCATCCTTCAGGGAGAAGCAGTCCTTCCAGGTGAAACAACACTAAACCTGTGAGTCTGTCGGCATCATCTGCTGTATTTAGTGCTCACAGTGTGGCCCCTTGTACGTCAGAAAATCTTAATGTAGAACAGGAACCACTTCACTGAGAACCTACACTCTGTCTATTACTGAAGGTGGGATTTACCGGTGACACCTTGTGGTGAACTATGTGCCTGTCTGGACACGCCCCCTTCTGACTGCTCCTGTGGCTCCTCCCACAGGCCCCTGTATAAAGGCGATCGAGGTCTGATCCTCTGCCTCATTCTCCAGGATGTAATATGATGGTCACTCACTGCTGGTTCCTTCTTCAGTCAATAAAAGCCGATATCTCGCCTTACATCTCAGTGTGAGTTATTGATGGTGCATCAATTTTATTGACTGAAAGTTTTAAAACATGGAAACCATTTTACGTCCGGAAAGGTTGGATTTGGACCCTCAAGACCCTGAAGCAGCTCTTGCTTTTGAACACTGGCTTGCATGCTTCCAATCATACTTGGCGGAGCTTCGTGCAACTGACCCTGCCGTTATGTACAGAATTCTCCTCTCGAGGGTCACCCCAAAAGTTTATTCCATTATCCGGGACCTGCCGACCTACAAAGGGGCACTGGACGCCCTCAAAAGACAGTACCTGCGGCCGGTGAACACCGTCTACGCAAGACATCGTTTAGCTACCCGGCAACAGCGGCCTGGAGAATCGAGCGCCGAGTTTCTCCGAGCACTACAGACACTCGTCCGAGCTTGTGACTGCAAGACGCTCACAGCAGAACAGCATGCGGAGCTGCTAGTCCAAGACGCCTTTGTGACGGGACTGAGGTCAGTGTACATGCGCCAGCAGCTACTGGAACACTCCGACCTTACCTTACGCTCGGCGATCGAGACGGCCAACGCTCTGGAAGCTGCGCTGCACTACGCCGACGCTGTCCAGTCGCGTGATTCCCCGCCAGTTCCGTGGACGCCTCAGACCCCACCACCGCTGGCTCCCGCGAGTGAAATCGCCGCTGCCAGTCACGATTCCACGAGCTCCCCGAACCAGACCACAGCGGTGGCCCATCAGAAGCCTGTGCTTTGTTACTTCTGTGGCCACAAAAAGCACTCTCGAAAACGCTGCCCAGCGCGAGAAACGACCTGCTCCAGCTGCGGAAAGCGGGGCCATTTCGCCAAGGTCTGTAAGTCTCAACCTCGAGCGGAGTGCAGCGCTGCGGGTGAAACGTGGGGGCCGCCATCTTGCATGCCCGGATGTGGACGGCCATCTTTGTCGGCGTCAGCACGCCCCGCCCCCGACCCTTCGATGCTGACTGGGTACCCCGGATGTGGGCGGCCATCTTTGCTGCGTCAGCATGCCCCACCCCCGACCCTCCGATGCTTACCGGGTACCCCGACGGCTCATCTCTGGCCACTATAACTCTCGACCAAAGCACCCCACACCCACTTGCAAGGTCCATGATGGACATCCGGGTGGAGGGGCACAGGACTAGATGCCTGTTTGACATGGGCAGCACTAAGAGTTTTATTCACCCGGACACAGTGCAACGCTGTGGACTCGCAAAACGGCCAGTAAGTCAGAAGATCCATTTGGTTTCTGGGTCGCATTCCACAGACATCCGGGCGGGTTGTGTAGCGACATTGGTGGTTCAAGGCACAGAATATCGGAACTTTGAGCTACTGGTCATGCCTAATCTGTGTACACCTGTGCTATTGGGGCTGGACTTCCAGAGCCATCTCGAAGGTGTGACTATGGTATACGACGGGTCCCTCCCACCACTCACTGTCCAGAATCCTCAGTTCTGTGGGACTTCATCACTACTGACCACACACACACAGCGACACACACATCCCATCCAACACGACAGCTATGCTACTGACACCACTTGCAGTCTCTCCACTCTCGAGGTCCCTCCCCCGCCGCTGTTCGCCAACCTGACCCCGACTGTAAACCGGTGGCGACTAAAAGCAGGAGGTACAGTGCGGGGGACAGGGCCTTCATTCAGTCAGAGGTGCAGTGGCTGCTCAGGGAGGGGATCATTGAGCCAAGCACAAGCCCTTGGAGGGCCCAGGTGGTCGGATGGTGGCCCCACCCCCCCCTCACGAACTCCTATTCTCTTTTCCCAGGAAGTCTGTCATTCTACCAGTTTGGCTGACGTCCCCGGGGCCAGTGCTGCTCCGGAAACATGTGAGGAGCAATAAATACTCCCTGCTGGTCGAGAGGGTTCACCTTCTGCATGCGAACCCCCAGTATGCTTACGTGGTCTTACCCGATGGGCGGGAGTACACGGTCTCCATCCGCGACCTGGCACCCGCAGGTGCAGCAGACCACTACCCTGAACACTCTCCGGTAACTATGAACCCTGTACCCGAGGTGACACTGCGCTCACCAGGCCCTACATGGACTCCTCATGACACTTATATACCAGGTGCCTCGCACATGCATGAGCTGGAACCAGCACAACCTCCATCTCCTGAGCAATCACCAATGTTGCCGGCATCCATGCGATCACAGCCGGTGCTACGTAGATCGCAGCGACAGATTCGTCCACCAGATAGACTTGACCTGTAAGAAACTTCGCCACATGGGGACTCTTTCAAACAAAGGGGGGGTGAATGTGGTGAACTATGTGCCTGTCTGGACACGCCCCCTTCTGACTGCTCCTGTGGCTCCTCCCACAGGCCCCTGTATAAAGGCGATCGAGGTCTGATCCTCTGCCTCATTCTCCAGGATGTAATATGATGGTCACTTACTGCTGGTTCCTTCTTCTGTCAATAAAAGCCAATATCTCGCCTTACATCTCAGAGTGAGTTATTGATGGTGCATCACACCTATTTCAATTCAGCTTCCCTTTGCCATTCCAAAATGTCTGTCCATGGCCTCCTCTAGTGCCATGATGAGGCCACACTCAGGTTGGAGGAGCAACACTGTTATGTTTTGTAACTCAAGAACATAAAACTAATTGAAAGAAAAACACAGGGAGTCTGGGACAAACGAGTACTCTTAATTTTTACTTTAACTGAGGCGTGCACTTATGATGTGGTGATGTGATGACATATGACATTCATGCACTGTTACATAGTAACATAATTGAATATTAAATAAAAGCAAAGAATGCTTAATCGAACAACATATTTGCAATATTACTCAAATATACACACATACAAGCAAATACTGTTTACTACAGAATCCAACTGCTATATAGACATCTACAGAATAACTGATGAGTTGTTGTTTGTGGAGTGTGTAGCTTTACAACATGCAAGGACAAAATTGGTGAGTTTCTGAGGCAACACGAGTGAATCTGCAGATGCTGGAAATAAATAAAAACACAAAATGCTGGCAGAACTCAGCAGGCCAGACAGCATCTATGGGAGGAGGTAGTGACGACGTTTTGGGCTGAAACCCTTCATCAGGAGTGAAGTAACATGGGATGGTCGAGGGGGGATAAGAAGTGGGGGGAGGGATAAAGTAGAGAGCTGGGAAGTGATAGGCTGGAGGGAAATGGGCTGGGGGAAGGTGGAGAATTATGGGAAATAAAAGAGAAAGAAAGGTAAGGCTGGGGGGAGATAATAGTGAGGGGGGAAAAGAGAGAGAAAGAGAACTAGACTAAAATAATAGATAGGGATGGGGGAAAGGGGGGGTAGGGGTATCAACGGAGGTTGGAGTTGGATGTTCATGCCGGCAGGTAGGAGGTTACCTAGGCGGGAGATAAGGTATTGCCCCATCGACCTGCGTGCGGCCTCATCTTGACGGTAGAGGAGGCCATGGACAGACATGTCGGAGCGGGAGTGGTCTGTGGAATTGAAGTGTGTGGCCACAGGGAGATCCCACCACTGCTGGAGGACTGAGCGCCGGTGTTCGACGAAACGGTCTCCTAGTCTGCGGCAGGTCTCCCCAATGTATAAATGGCCACATTGGGAGCACCGGATACAGTATATCACCCCAGTTGACTCGCAGGTGAAGTGGTGCCTCACCTGAAAGGACTGTCTGGGGCCTGGCATGGTGGTGAGGGAAGAAGTGTGGGGGGAGGTGTAGCACTTCCATTTGCAGGGATAAGTGCCTGGTGGGAGGTCGGTGGGGAGGGAGGATGAATGGACAAGGGAGTCATGTAGGGAGCAATCCCTGCAGAAAGCCGAGAGTGGGGGGGGGGAGGGGAAGATGTGGCTGGTGGTGCGATCACGTAGTAGGTGGCAGAAGTTATGGACGATTATACGTTGGATCTTTAGCCCAGTAGGGTGATAGGTGAGGACCAGGGGACTCTAACCCTGGTGGGCTGGTGGGGGGGGATGGGGTGAGGGCAGAGGTGTGTGAAATACGGGAGACGCGATGGAGGGCAGAGTTGATAGTGGACGAAGGGAAGCCCCTTTCTTTAAAAAAGGGAGACATCTCCTTTGTCCTAGAATGAAAGGCCTCATCCTGAGAGCAGATGCAGCGGAGGTGGAGGAATTGAGAGAAAGGGATAGCATTTTTGCAGGACACAGGGTGGGAGGAGGAATAGTCTAGGTAGCTGAGGGAGTTAGTAGGTTTGTAGTAGACATCGGTGGATAGGCTGTCTCCAGAGATAGAAACAGAAAGATCTAGAAAAGGGAGGGAGGTGTCGGAAATAGACCAGGTGAATTTGAGGGCGGGGTGAAAGTTGGAGGCGAAGTTAATGAAGTTGCCGAGCTCAGCATGTGTGCAGGAAGAAGCACCGATGCAGTCGTCGATATAACGCAAGAAGAGGACAGATACCGGTGTAGGCCTGGAACATAGATTGCTCCACATGGCCGACAAAAAGGCAGGCGTAGCTAGGACCCATGTGGGTGCCCATGGCGACACCTTTAGTTTGGAGGAAGTGGGAGGAGCCAAAGGAGAAATTGTTAAGGGTGAGGACTAATTCCGTGAGGTGGAGAAGAGTAGTAGTAGAAGGTGACTGGCTGGGTCAGGAATCCAGGAAGAAACGGAGAGCTTGGAGACCTTCCTGGTGGGGGATAGAAGTATATAGGGACTGAACGTCCATGGTGAAAATGAGGTGGTGGGGGCCAGGGAACTTGAAATCTTTGAAGAGATGTAAAACATGGGAAGTATCACGGACATAGGTGGGAGGGGATTGAACATGGGGAGATAAAACTGAGTCGAGATTTCTGAATCATGTTTCAAAGTACATTTATTATCAAAGAATGCTTGAATCATTCGATCTTGAGATTTGTTTGCTTTTGGGTAACTGCAAAGCAAGAAACCAAAAAGAACCCAATGCTAAGAAAATCAAACCAACACCTGACGTGCTGAGAGAAGGAAAGAAAGACACAAATCATGCAAACAATAGACATGAACAACAGCAGTCTGAACCAAAAGGAGTCCTTCGCTCCAAACCCCAGAGCAGCCCAGCGTAGGCCCAAAGCCTCAGTATCAGTTTATTATGTTAGTGGGTACAGATCACAGTACCAGGGCAGTCTTCAAAGCCTCAGCACCATGGAGAGGAGTGGACATCATAGGAGAGCCAGCGATATTGGTTCTTGCCTCCAATCCTGACACTCTGAATTTCCAGTATATCTAGGCCAGTGTTTAAATTGTCCAAACTGTGTCATACTTTGCACTGGGACCCAGGCACCGCTGATGGGAAAGGCTCTGTGCCTAGACAATCTATCAGCATTTTCATGACGTCAGCAACTTGAATTCGATCTTGTAATTGAGTCCTCCAAGAATCAGAGCCCATCTTTGCATTTGTGCAGCTGAAGTTAATGGAATATTCTTCAGTGGACTGAAAATGGACACCAGTGGTTGATAATCAGTAATGATGGTTAACTCCCACTCATACAGGTTGTGGTTGTACCATTTTACTCCCCAAACCAGATTCAAGACCTTTCTGTCAATCTGTGCATTATTTTTCTCTGCAGCGGTGAGGAAACATGACGCAATAGCGTTCACATGCATCACTCATAACATTTGACTTGAATGCACCTGTACCCTAAGGAGAGGCATCACAGGCAAGCTTCCCTGGATGAGATAGATCATAATGTGTGAGTTCAGTATCTGATGTCACCATCTGTCGGTCAGCCTCATCTAAGTTCACACCTAAAAGTTTCACTCCAGAAAGGTTTGCAAAGATATCCTCTATCCTGGGCAGAGGGCATTGATCTACTTTCAGGACTGGGCTGGTGGTGACCTTAATATCAAAACTGATCCTGTTGGACCCATTCTTCTTGGCTAATGGGAACACTGCCTTTGGCAATGGGCTCCACACAAACTTGAAAATAACTATTCAGCCTCCAGCTGATCTAGCTCACTGGCTACTTTATCACCAACAGTAGAAGGAA
The DNA here is from genome assembly GCF_030144855.1 of Hypanus sabinus. NCBI lineage: Eukaryota > Metazoa > Chordata > Chondrichthyes > Myliobatiformes > Dasyatidae > Hypanus > Hypanus sabinus. The sequence continues at coordinate 77,114,218 of NC_082713.1, read as the reverse complement.
CCAGATAGGCTTTGTAAAATTTCAGTGTGGCATTTTCATTTAACACTATTTTACTGTTGATAAGTTTGAGTTTTCCAATGCCATCTTTGAACACTACTATTTATTTTTGTAGTCTGTCACACATGCTTTGTGGCCTACATTGTTGTAGCTTCTGTAAGTTTCACCTTTAAACCTGCAATGGTCTGGTGTATGTTAGCCCCTGCCACAACAGTTACACAATCCGATTGGTCAGGCTCTTTTCTCTTTAGACGCTGGGATTTAGTTCCAGCTCACTTTCATTGCTGACTGCAACTCAGTCATGTCTCTGGCTGCTGTTTCATTTGATGCTGCAGTTTCTTGCAATGCCAGTCCATTGCCCTTTTTATGATATCACAATCAGAATCTTTACAGATACTCAAGGGAAAACCATTAGTTTGCACACAGCAATATTGCAAACACTGAGACCTTATAATGTCCAAACAGTCTGACACTGGTTATTGATTGAGGTGAGCATCATTCAGATACCTGGAGGTAACTTCTCAGATCTTCTTTGAATTAGGATCACATGTCATTTATGTCCATCTGTTTCATGTCTTTAACGGATTGGCTCTCCATAGGTCAGGCACAAGTATTCCTCAGAAATAGATAAGAAATATTTCAGAAAGGAAAGCAACAAAGGGGAAAATTGTCATGTAGAATTACAGCAGGGTTCAGTGACAGGCCTCTTCAGTATATTAACCACAGCATAACATTAGCTCACTGTGTTGATGTTGGTGCTGACCAGTTAATCAATGCCATTTGCAACCTTCACCACCCTCTCTGCACTCTCTGTAAGATCCTTCAGTGCATTGGTCAGTATTGTGTAGGTCATGAGAAATGATGATCCTGTTAGGGATAAAGTCAAGACCAACTTCCACAGCTGAAACAACAGCAACTGTAGCACCCCAGCCTTACCTTCTAATTATATCTTTATTCATTATCCTCAGCAGAAGAGGGGATAATATCTCTTCCACTGGTTTATCTGTGATGTTGGCCAGTCTTTGAAGAGAAGCTTCATCCAGACACAGGCTTTTACGGAAATCAATTACTGCTCGAATCAGAATGGTGATATCACAGGCAAAGGAGACTAGGAACGGGGACTGCTCCCACAGCTCCTGAAAGTGTTGCCGACATCCAGACATGTTTCTGCAGCACTTTGGTTTTCTACTGAACCATCTCCACACTTTGGTTTGCATAGGCCAGAACAAAGACACTTTTCTTTATATAGGACAGATCATCTTCAAGTGTTTTATTTAACTGACTGAAATCATATCGATCCTGTTCAAAACTGGATATCAGGAACACAGACGGGTTCAGAATCCCCGCTTCTCTCAAATTATTGACATAGTTACTCTGAATATCATCCAGCTTTTCTTCCTCATTAATTTTACTTCCTCCCCCCTTTCTCATTGAATAAAAATCTTGATCAATCTTAGTGTGGACAAAGTAGAAATTTTTCCTGAGCTGTTTAATCTCTTTAGCAAGTTTTGCATCATTTTCTTTGAAACGACAAGCTGATATTATGAAGAAATCATATCTTTCAAATTTCACTTCCTTAAGATAAGTAGCAGCTGGAAATGTTGGGGATCCAATCCCTGGCAGGTCCCAATAGCAGACATTGGACTGATTGGGATGTGGGTACGCGGTTGGCTTCATTGTAGCTTCAATGACATCAACTTCAGCAGCTCCATCATCATTGTTCCGAAGTCCTCTCATGGCATTGATGAAGGTGGACTTTCCTGTACCTGACTCTCCTGTCACTGCAACGTTAAGCTCTCTCTGATCCAGTTCGGCCTTATCAGAGATGTAACTTTATTCACTCCACCTGTTTCAAAGAAGGATTTCCGTTTGTTGAGCTGTTCCATTGTGAAAAATGTGGCATTCTCAGACTGAGCGACCTGTTGCCTGAAAGGAAACAGTTTCCCTTAGAATTTCTAGACACAAAAATTTCCATTTCCACAGATCCCTATTTGGTTGTCAACAATCTCATATGGGACAACGTGCGGTAAACAACTAACCCAAAAGTCAGCTCGGCTTTGGGATGGCATGGTAACATACAGGCAAACCTGCAGGACAAAGAATGCTTGTAAATTTCATGTGGATAACACCATAGGTCAGGCTGTAACCTGGCTCTCTAGAACTATGAGTATTGGAAATTTATCCATCCATACAAATCTATCCATAAAATCAGTTCATTTCCCAGAGAAGGAGGAATTCAAAGGGGGGAAAGGGGCCACAGTGGTTGACAAAGGAAGTCAGAGATTGCATAGCATTAAAAAAAAGGAAGTATGACAGAGCTAAAGTGAGTGGGAGGACAGATGATTGGGAAGTTTTTAAGGAACAACAGAACTTAACTAAAAAGACAATATGGGGAGAAAAAAATGAGGTACGAACGCAAGCTAGCTAGGAATATAAGGGAAGATAGCAAAAGCTTTTTTTTGTTCATTTTTTTGGTATGTGAAGAGAAAGAAAATAGTTAAGAACAATGTTGGGCCCTTGAAGAATGAATTAGGTGAAATTGTTATGGAAACAGAGAAATGGCAGAAGAATTTAATGAGTACTTTAGATCGGTCTTTACTAAGGAAGACACAAGCAATCTCCCAGATGTATGGATGGGCCAAGGACATAGGTTAACAGAGCAAATTAAACAGATTGACATTAGGAAGGAAACAGTGTTGAGAAGACTGATGGGTCTGAAGGCTGACAAATCCCCAGGTCCAGAAGGTCTGCATCCTAGGGTACTAAAGGAGGTGGCCCTGGAAATTGCGGATGCATTGGTAATCATTTTCCAATGTTCCTTAGATTCAGGATCAGTTCCTAAGGATTGGAGAATGGCTAATGTTATCCCACTTTTTAAGAAAAGAGGGAGGGAGAAAACAGAGAACTATCGACCTCTCAGCCTGACATTGGTGGTGGGAAAGATGCTAGAGTCCATTATTAAGGATGAAATAGTGGTATATCTAGATAGCAGTGATAGGATTGGGCCGAGCCAGCATGGATTTACCAAATCATGCTTGACTAATCTGTTGGAGTTTTTCGAGGATGTAACCAGGAAGTTAGATAGGGGAGATCCAGTGGATGTAGTGTACCTCGATTTTCAGAAGGCATTTGATAAGGTCCCACATAGGAGATTGGTGGGTAAAATCAGAGCTCATGGCATTGGGGAGAAGATATTGACATGGATAGAAACTGGTTGGCAGATAGAAAGCAAAGGGTAACAATGAATGGGTGTTTCTCGGAATGGCAGATGTTGACTAGAGGGGTGCCACAGGGCTCGGTATTGGGACCACTGCTGTTTACGATTTACATCAACGATTTAGATGAAGGCATTGAGAATAACATCAGTAAGTTTGCTGATGATACTAAGCTGGGTGGCAGTGTGACATGTGATGAGGATGTTAGGAGAATTCAGGGTGACTTGGATAGGCTGGGTGAGTGGGCAGATACTTGGCAGATGAAGTCTATTGTGAATAAGTGTGAGGTTATCCACTTTGGGAGTAAGAACAGGAAGACAGATTATTATCTGAATGGTGTAGAGTTAGGGAAGGGAGAAATACAAAGAGATCTAGGGGTCCTTGTTCATCAGTCACTGAAGGTGAATGAGCAAGTGCAGCAGGCAGTGAAGAAGGCTAATGGAATGTTGGCCTTTATTACAAAGGGAATTGAGTACAAGAGCAAGGAAATCCTCTTGCATTTGTACAGGGCCCTGGTGAGACCACACCTGGAGTATTGTGTACAGTTTTGGTCTCCAGGGTTAAGGAAGGACATCGTAGCTGTACAGGAAGTGCAGCGTAGATTCACGAGGTTAATTCCTGAGAGGTCTGGACTGTCTTACGCAGAAAGGTTAGAGGCACTGGGCTTGTACACGCTGGAATTAAGGAGATTGAGAGGGGACCTGATTGAAACATATAAGATTATTAAGGGATTGGACAAAATAGAGGCAGGAAATATGTTCCAGATGCTGGGAGAGTCCAGTACCAGAGGGCATGGTTTGAGAATAAGGGGTAGGTCATTTAGGACAGAGTTAAGGAAAAGCTTCTTCTCCCAGCGAGTTGTGGGGGTCTGGAATGCACTGCCTCATAAGGTAGTGGAGGCCAATTCTCTGGATACTTTCAAGAAGGAGCTAGATGGGTATCTTATGGATAGGGGAATCAAGGGATATGGGGACAAGGCAGGAACCGGGTATTGATAGTAGTTGATCAGCCATGATCTCAAAATGGTTGTGCAGGCTCAAAGGGCCGAATGGTCTACTTCTGCACCTATTGTCTATTGTCAACCTCATGATATCAATGTAGAAGTCCTTACATGAGAGCTGCCAGTTCAACCAGTATCAACTCCATCATAAATGACCTTCCATTCTCTACAAGGTCCAATATCAGACAAGATTCATTTCACTTCACTTCACAATGGAAACTAAACAAATTCATGCCTGCTGTAACAAAGTGACCAAGGTGGTGAGCGGGTGGGGGGGGGGGGGCGGTGCAGTGGCACTGTTCTAAAAATGGTGCAGCGGACTGACACCACCAGTGACCTGGCTTCATCCTGGCCTCTGGTTCTGTCTGTTTGGAGTCTGCATGCTCTCCTGTCACAAATTTTCCATGTGTGATCCTGCCACTGTGTTAGTTGATAGGTTAATGTGCCTCTGTAAACTGCTTGTCCTGCAGGAGGAGGTAGGGAAGTTGGAAACTTGATGTGTGTGTGAGAGAGAATTTGTTAGATGGAAATAAGCAGGTGCATGGAAAAGGTGGGAATGCTTGGGGGGGTGGTGGAGGGTGGCATCAGAGATGAGGCTGGGTATTAAAAGACAAATAGAAAAATATTAGTGATCTTAAAGTATGAAAAAATCTATAAAACATTGATGTCTGGGATAAACAAAGACTAGTAACACGTCCTTATAGCAGGCTGTGACCATCTCCAAACAAGGAGAGTCTAACCACCTACTCTTGACATCAATTCCACACAGACTTGTCAGTGTGTGCCACATACACGTCTCCTACACTGTTTCTTCTTGGCTACTCTGACAGCAACTGACAACCCCCTGATCTCCACTAATAAAACAGGGCACTACTGATCAGGGACAATATCACAGCTGCTCTCAGAGGGAGTGGATAATGGATGGATTATCCTCTGAGCCCATAGTGGTAAAGTTCAAGGAGCAATTACTCTGAGTGGATTACATTATGGAGCCCCCATTCACAACCAAGACATTGAGGAAAAAACCTGCAGGCAGCTGAGGAAGAATTGCAAAACAGCAGGGTTGTTTTATTGTGTAACTGCCACTTCACCAACTAAACTGGGTCTTCTTTGTGCAAGTGAGTTAGACAGGGCAGGATTGCTAGGTGCATCAAAGACAGTTTGTTAAAACAATATGTGGGTAGCCCAACTAGAACGGCATTCATACTGGACCTGAGAATGGGAAATGTGATTTGTCAGCTGACTGACCTTTCAGTCAATGAAAATAATAAGAATCAGTAATTACAATAGCTTAAATTCTGATATCTCTAAGTATAGATGTTGCACAAAAGTATTATTCAGCGGGAGAATAATTCTCTGTTTTAAGCAGGAACTAGGTAGATTTATTCAGGAACAGTTGTTCCTGGGCAAATCTCTTCTGAGTAGGGTGTTCAATGGCCAACATCACAGAGTATGGAATTGATATGATCCAGTAGGTTGGAAGGATAAGTGTGGCAAGATAGGGGAGCATTTGAAAGAGGTCAAGAGGGAATAGGAAGCATATGTACAGTTTATGAAGTTAAAATAATCAGAGTCCTTGAATGAGAGAAGAACTCAAGAGGGGAATGAGGTGAGTCAGAAAGGGCCACAAAAACTCCTTGGCATGTTTGATTAAAGGGAATCCTGTACATAAATCAAGAGAATGACTGGGGATTGCTTAGGACTAGTCAAGAACAAATGATTAGAGATACAGTATGCTTTGAGGTAGAAGATGCAGAGAAATTCTAAATGAGTACCAGACAACATGTTGGAGGAACTCAGCAGATCATACAACATCCAAGCCTGACCTATTGAGTTCCTACAAGATTTTGTGTATTGATTCTGATCTCTCACATCTACAGTCTCTCTGGTGTCCCGTGAATGAGTAGTTACAGTAAGCATCCAACAAGGGGAAAGCCATGGAGAACTGTGTGCGGCATTGTGATGTGTTTGAGCATTTTTAGATAAAGAAAAAGGTAATGTTTGATCTTTTGAAGAAGGTTAAAGTGAAAGGGGTGTAGGCAATAGAAACGATCAAGGTGTTTAAAACGTTGTTTGATAAGCATGTATAATTGCAAAGATTAGAGAGTTATGGATCACGAGGAGGCAGAGTGAAACTTGGAAGGGGAAGGATGAAGTAAAGAACTGGGAAGATGATTGGTGAAAGTGACAGAAGGCCATCCACTGTCATAATGAGGCTACAAAAATGCTGGAAGAAAAACATCTTATATTCCGTTTGGGTAGCCTCCAACTGATGGAATTAACACTGATTGCTCAAACTTCGCGTATGGCCTCCCAGTCCCACCCTGCTCCCCCCCATCACCATTTTCCATGCCCTTTTTCCTCCCACGCCTCATCTTCTTGCCTACCCATCACCTTTCACTGCTGCTCATCCCCCACTTTTTTTCTTGCTTCCATGTCCTTGTGTCTATTTCACCAATCAACTTCCCAGCTCTTTACTTCATCCCTGCAAGTTTCACTGGTGTTTCTCTCTCTCTCCTCCTCCCACCATTTAAATCTACTCCTCAGCTTTTATTTTCCAGTCCTGAAGGATTTTGGCCTGAAATATCAACTGTACTTTTTTCCATAAATGCTGCCTGGCCTGCTGAGTTCCTCCAGCAGATTGTGTGTGTTGATTGGATTTCTAGCATCTGCAGATTTTCTCTTGTTTGCAGGCAAGAGAATTTGTTTGAGGTGTCATTAGCTTAAATGGTGCAGCATAACATCGTGAGCTGAAGGGCCTGTTCCCATGTTGAGACATTCTGTGTTCTGTGTCAAGGGTTTTGATGGAAGGGAATACCACCACCTACAGCTTCCCCTCCATCATTCACTGATATCATTGCTCCACACGGTCACTGGGTCCACACTCAGGAATTCCAGATCCAACCCCACAATGGGATCAGATTTATCAGGATGGCAGCTGATCAACAAAGCAGATCCCATGCACCAATGAGAATGCTGAGCACTCAGTGTGCAGTGCACTGGCAGGAGTTGCTGAGGTGGGGTTCATTGTAGAGACACACGGTGTGGCATGTTCTGACCTACCTGGAGCTTGCTCCTCCCATTCTTCATCACTGTTTCTGACAGCATGGCCTGTGTGACAATCCAGTAATCCCAGCACCAAACAGGGAGAGAGGTTGGGGGCTTGGGTCTCCTCTTTGTCTTCGTGTAACTATCTCCTTGAAGGAAGTATAAAGAGTGACTGTCGGTTCTTTGTTTCACAAGATTATTTAAGGATGCTCAGCAAATCACCTTTAATCACTGGAGAATAATGTGAGAAAGCAGTGACTAGAACAGTACAGCACAGGGTCCTTGGCTCATATTGTTCCTGCTGACCATGATACCAAAATAAACTCTTCCCATCTACCTGAACAAGATACATCCTCTGCATTCCCTGCATGTTCATGTGACTATCTAAATGTTTCCTCGGTGTTATTGTTGTGTCTGCTCCCACCACTAGCTGTGGCAGAAAGCTCTAGGCACTACCAGTCTCTGAGTAAAACATTATTTTAAACATGCCCTATCACCACATCACTACCTACTAATATTTGATATTTCTTGGAAAATAACTCCTTCTGGCCTACTCATGATTTTATATACTTCCAACAGGTTTCCCACATCCCTCCAACTCCCACAACTACACCTCTGCCACTCCCAGCTTTCAACACTCCGGAGAAAACAATCCTGGTTTATCCAAATTTTTCTCACAGCACATTGCCTCTCACCTAAGCAACATCTTGGTAAACCTTTTCTGCACCTTCTCCAAAGCCTCCATATGCTTTCTATTATAGGGCCAATGCAGCCTAAACAGAGCAGATCCAGGTTTGCCCAACTTTTCCGTCTAGCTAAATAGAAAAAAAAATGCAACTGTATTGTCTCTGCTTATTTAGTTATCCAGACAGAGGAGATTATGAGGGGAGTTATGTTTCCTCCTCAAGGTTTTAGGAAAGAACCTGCTAGAACATTGGATGCTCAGAGCTGAAGGTAAATGGAAATAAGAAAGAACATTATCTGTAGTGCACTCTACAACATGGAATCTGCAAATCAACCGTCATCTCCAAAAAGCCACACAGTTGTTTGTGATAATCACTATGAATAGTTCTAATACTAGTTATGGTTAATCTGCTTTGTTACCACTTTTGGGCAGTTTTTGAATCAAGCAACATCTACAAAATGCCGCACAGTTGCCTGTGATAATGACTTTGAATAGATGGTGTTTTTTACTCAAACTCCAAGATTCACAGGAACTTTTAGCGTCTGTGGGGTGATGATGCATTTTTGAGGTTGCAACCACAATCAAATACCACCCAACTTGATGAACATTGACACTGACTTTCAGAAAGGGGATACACCTGAATGTAAAGATAAATGAAGAAATGATTATTGAAAATACTATCACATTGGGTCAACCTGCAGAGAATGAGCACTGAGCTGAACTGTACTGAAATGTACTTTTTCATTTTCTGTTTTTATATTCCATGCTTCTGTTCATTTTTTGTTGTCATTTGTATGTGGGATGGGAGGAGTTTGATATTTGATGTTTTTGCTTTCAAGAAGGAGCTGGATAGGTATCTTATGGATAGGGGAATCAAGGGATATGGGGACAAGGCGAGAACCGGGTATTGATAGTAGATGATCGGCCAGATCTCAAAATGGTGGTGCAGGCTTGAAGGGCTGAATGGTCTACTTCGACACCTATTGTCTATAACTGGTTGGGTACATAGTCCTTTGTTTCGTGACTGTGTGTGGGGAAGATGATTTCCAGGGTTGTGTTAAAGCATACATACTTTGATAGTAAATGTAATTTGAAGTTTGAGAATTTTGAGATTAAAATATAAATATACTCCCACTACCAAGATGTTCCAAGCTCAACATGTGAGAGATGATGCTCTCATGATCTTCCACAGCTTCCCTGATTTGGAAATCTCCCTCGGATTGTAAAGTTATTTCTCACACTATTATTTCACACTGGGAAGAGAAAGAAATAAGACTGATGAAACTGACATCTGCTGTGGGAAATGTGGACATGTCAGAGTGGGACTGAGAATTTGGACACCATGTAGTGATGACCAGAGCATTTTCTCAAGTGACAATAATAAACAGGGATTCTGTAACTGGATGAGGGATGAAGCTGTATGAATTGATGATTCAGAATAAAGTGAATTTAGGTCACATCACATCAACAGGGGGATATAACTCAATGGATTGAAGTATGGTGAAAACAGCCAGCTTGCATAACAGTCATGATTCAATCTCCAGATTACCATCAACACTGAGCTTGTTCATCCTTTGTCCTTCAGTGAAACATGTGGTGATTGAAAGTCTTCAGATATCAGAAATTAATCAATGATTTTCACCTGCTCTTTTAGCCAAAATACTAATATATTCATAGAATCACTGGTACACAACAAGAGGAGAGTTCACAAAGTCAATGACACTGTGTGAAAAAGATTGATGTTTGGGCCTTTCCTCGATGGTGATAATTATTCCAGGCCTCTTCAGTTGTACAGCTATTACTGGACACTTTTTTTCTTTTGATTAACCATTGCTTTGGCCTTGCTGCAGGCAGTTGATGAGAGCAACGTTTGCTGAGAATATCTGAACAGAATGAACACTGTATAATCATCAGCAAACATCTCAATCCAGACATTAGATGTTGCAAGGATGTGGCTGTGGGGCAACTCAAGTGCTGGACACAGGCACGGAGACAGGATCGAGAGGCATTAGCACAGTTGTGAGCGTGGAATAAGTATTCAGGAGAGTCTTTACACGGAGACAAGTTTCACATAGCGAATCCAGGAAAATGATGCAGAACTTAGAACTGACAATACTAAAGAACCATGAAATGAGGTTAATCATACAAGAGTTGACCAACAAACTGGCAGCTCCTTGTTGTGATTCCAGGTTTTTTTATCCTGAATTTACTGATGGAAGGCAGGTGTGTGTAATTATTGGTACTGGGAATGATTGGAAATTAGAGGGGATTGAGGCCCAATTACTGAGCAAGGTGGGGAGTTACCAGATGGGACCATGACAGTAACCCCCACCCCCACCAGGAGCCTCCAGGCTTGTCTGAATGGACCCAATGAAAGTCCTGGATGAGGGACGGGTCCAGGATGAAGGAGCAGGGAACCCAGGAACTCTCTTTTGGACTGTAGCCTTCCCAGTCTAACAGGTATTGGAAACCCCTGCCCTGATGACGTACATCCAGTAGTTGTCAGATGATGTATGCCAGATGGTTGTCGATGACAAGGGCAGGTGGAGGCATCTCAGTCAGAGGACACAAGGGGCTGACAGAAACTGGGTTTAATTGGGAAACATGAAAGGTAGGACGGATGCGCATAGGTCTTGACAGTTTAAGTCAGACTGCTGTGGGATTGATGACCCCTTCGACCTTCAATTGTCCCAGGAAATGAGAGGCGAGTTTCCTAGGCTCATTTTTGAGCCGGATGCCCTTGAACAAAAGCCACACCATCTGCCCAGGTCAGTACACAGGTACTGGAATCTGGTGTCAGTCAGCGGTCTTCTTATTTTGACTTGCTGATCTGAGTAGGGCCGTGGTGTCCCAAGCCCTGAGGCACGGATCGATATGGTCCTGAACAGATGGCACCACAATCTCCTCTTCTTGTGCGGGGAACAGCAGGGGTTGGTACCCAAGGGAACAATCAAAGGGAGAACTTGCAATGGCAGAGCTCACCAGAGAGTGTGGGTGTACTCAACCCACAGGAGGTGGTTGCTCCAGGTAGAAGGGTGGTTTACCATTACACAATGTAGCATCGCCTCCAGGTCCTGGTTGACTCATTCCATCTGCCTGTTTGTCTGGGGTTGGAAGCCGGATGACAGGCTGACCGATGCAAATAAGGCTTGACAGAAGGCCTTCCACACCTGTGAGACAGATTGAGGACCTCGATCAGAGATTATGTCCATAGGGATTCTATGGAGGTGGAAGACATGGCAGACAAGACAGTCTGTGGTTTCCTGAGTGGAAGGGAGTTTAGGAAGGGCTACAGAGTGCATCACCTTGGAGAACCAGTCAACCACAGTGAGGACAGTGGTGTTTCCATGGGAAGGGGGTAGACTGGTGATGAAGTCTAGGGCAATGTGCAACTAGGGACGACCAGGTTCACGTAGAGGATGAATTAACCCCGCAGATGGCTGATGAGAGGCTTTCCCCATATAGATGGAATATGCCGAGACATAGGAATGGGTATCTGCCTCCATGGAAGGCTACCAAGTGTCTTTTCAAGAGAGCCAGGGTCTGATCACTCCCGGGGTGGCAGGCAAACTGAGATGAGTACCCCACTGGAGAACCTGAGATCTAATGGAATTGGGCACATACAGGGGTCAGGGTAATCCAGTTGGTCTTCGTTTACTTTGGACTCGATCTCCCAAATGAGGGCTGCCACCACTCAGGATGGTGGGAGGATGGTCTCCAGGATGGAAGTGTTCTCCTTGGAGTCGTATTGGTGAGAGAGAGAGTCCAGCTTCCCATTCTAGGACCCTGGATGGTATGTGAGGGAAAACTTGAACCGTCCAAAAAATAATGCCCAACGGGCCTGGCGGGAGTTCAAACGTTTGGCGGTCTGAATGTACCCCAGGTTTTAATGATCAGTCCACACAACAAACTGGGGTTCTGCCCCTTCTAGCCAGTGCCTCCAGTCTTCCAATGCTAGTTTGACCACCAGTAGTTCCCGACTCCCTATGTCGTAATTCTGCTCGGCGGGGGGCAGTTGGCAAGAATAGAAGGCACAGGGGTGAAGCTTTTGGTCTGAACTTGATCATTGGGACAGGACTGCTCCTATCCCAGACTCAGGTGTCCACCTCCACAACAAATTGGCGGGAAGGGTCCGGATGGACCAGGATTGTTGGGGCTGTGAAACGCCTCTTCAGGTCAGTAAGTGCCAAGTCAGCTTCGGAGTCCCAACAAAAAGGTGTGGTAGGTGAGGTAAGTCAGGTAAGTGGGTCGCCACTCCACTGTAGTCCCTGATAAATTGGTGGTAGAAGTTCACAAACCCCAGGAATCGCTTAGGTTGTTTGCGGGTGGTGGGCCAAGGCCATTCTTCCACCGCCTGGACCTTCTCATGGTTTGCTCTCACCTGCCTGCTCTCAATGATATAACTAGGAAGCTGACTGAAGGAACAAGGAACTCGCATTTCTCCACCTTCACAAATAACTGGTGTTCCCCACAGTCACCAGAGGACTAGATGGACATGGTGAATGTGTTTCTGGGGTCTGCTAGAAAATATCAAGATACTATGAAGGTAAACGAATATGAATTGATTAATAAAGTTCCTCAGCACATCACTGATTAGGGCTTGAAAAACGGCAGGAGCATTGGTGAGGCCAAATGGCATGATCAAGTATTCAAAGTGGCCCTGAGGTGTATTAACAGCTGTCTTCCACTCGTCTCCACCACCTCCCCCCCCCCCCCCCCCCCGCCGCCATCCTGACTAGATGGTAGGCATTACGAACATCCAACTTCAAGAAGATGGTGGCTTCACGCAGTGGTTCAAATGTCAAACTAATGAGGGGTAGTGGGTACTTAATTTTAACTGTTATATTGCTTAGGCCTCGGTAATCAATACAAGAACGAAGCGACCCATCCTCCTTTTCTACAAAGAAACTGGCACCTACCAGGGAGGATAAATGTCTAATAATGCCTGCCATTAGGGACTAGCTAATTTATTTCTCCATGGCATCTGCCTCCGGTCTGGATGTTATAAAGATGACTGGTGGGTAGTGAGGTCCCAGGGAGAAGATGATGGTACAATCATATGGGCGGTACAGAGGCAGGGAAAGCCCTTTGTTTACTGAATACCTGAACCAGGTCATGGTATTCTGTGGGGACTGGACAAGTTGAGGTGTTCAAAGACAGGTGCAGTCACAGTAGTCTCCCTGGGAGATGGGGCTGGCTCCAGATGGTTGATAAACCAGTTGATGGGGGATTGTTGTGGTTCAGCCATGGGTAACCTGGAACTACAGGGGCTTGAGGTGAATGCATGAGATTGAACTGTACCTCCTCCCGATGGTTTCCGGACAGAATCACAGTCAGGGCAGAGTACCATGGGTCACCTGAGCCAGCAGTTTTCCATCCAGTGCCCGGGCCTCCAGCGGGGTACATAGCAGTTCACGAGGTATTCCAGCCTGGGAGGCTATGCCTTCGTCCAGCAGATTGCCCTTGGCACCGGAATCCGCCAAGGCCGATAGGGACAGGGACTGTTGTTGATAATTCACTGTAGCCGGGATCTGCATCTGGGTTTGGGGAACAGAAGAGAGTGTCATCTGACTCACCAGAACAGTAGGAGTGGGAGCTATGTGAGGAACAGAGGGGAGAGAGAGGTTAGTGCTGGTAGAAGATGGTAAGGTGGAATGTGGACTAGCCCGAGGAACAATGAGCCTTTTCTCTCAGATGCTCGAAGTCGATTATCTAGCCTGGTGGCTAGAGAGATCAGAGAGTCCAGATTGTCCGTGTCATTCCTCACTCCCAGTTCTTCTTTTATGTTATCTTAGAGGCTCTGTCGGAACACCTCCCGTAGGGCCTTATCATTCTGCCCTGAGTCAGCTGCCAAGGTTTGAAACTGGATGGAGTACATCGCTACGCTCCACAAACCCTGACAACAAGTCAGCAAGCGTCTTGCAGTGTTCTTACCGCAACTGGGATATCTGAAGACCTTTCTCACTTCAGAGACGGAGGGGAAGGAGAAACAATCCTCTGGCTGGTTATGCCATATCACGGTGGCCCAAGCCAAGGCATCTCCTCATAACAGCCCAGTGATGTACACGATCTTTGATCTATCCGAAGTGTACTTACATGGCTGTAGCTCAAAAACCAAGAAACATTGTAATAAGATGGCCCAGCACCTCCCTAGGTCCCCAGCGTAGGCTTCCAGCTCGGGTACTTGAGGCTCTCGAGGGGATTCTGTTGCCGATCGCAGGGGTATAGCCATCCCTGGCTGTGCGGTTTGGGCAGTCGGGGTTCTTGGAGGGGACGGAGTAATGGAATTGGATACCTGGTCCACCTGTTCACTGACCTTCCTCACATTCGTGGATAGTGTATGAAGGTTTTCCGTGACCTCCCTGAGCTGTTGGTTATGGATGCCCAGCTAGTAGCCCTGGCTGATGAGGGAACTGTTGTGCAAGGTCTGTGTCTGCTGGGTTCATTCTTGGCCAGTTTGTTCTGTTGCAAGGACGTGGCTGCAGGGGAAACCCAAGTGCTGGACACAGGCACGGAGATAGGATCGAGAGGCATTAGCACAGTCATGAGCGTGGAATAGGTATTCAAGCGAGTCTTTACATGGAGGCAAGTTTCACGTAGAGAATCCAGGAAAAAGATGTGGAACTTAGAACTGGCCGTCCTAAAGAACCATGAAACAAGGTTACTCATACAAGAGTCATCCAAGAAACTGGCAACTTGTTGTGCTTGCAGGTTGATCACAGGATTTCTGCATTTACTGATGGAAGGCAGGTGTGTGTAATTAGTGGAACTGGGAATAATTGGAAATTAGACAAGGGGATTGAGGCCCAATTACTGAGGTAATCGCAAGGTGGGGAATTGCCAGATGGGACCATGACATTAGGTTGGAAGGAATGTCATTAAGGAAGCAATTGAATGTGGTTTGGATGAAGACACTACCCTGAGTAATATCCATACTGATAGTCTGGGCTGACCTCCAACGACCACACCAATCTTCTCTGTAATATTTTCCCCTTGATGCCACACCGTTGAATGCTCCCTTTATATTTCTGATCATCAGCATCTCAGTAATTCTATTGAAGTTTGCCTGAACAATTCAGGCCCAAAGTCAAAGGTGACTTCCAAAGCCATTGTGAGAATGACTGCCCTTGGCAACAAAGCAGAACTCGACTGTAGGTCCTGGTAAACTGATGTCAATAGTTATGATGATTTGAATTTAACCTTAAAAAATGGAACCTGGCTTTGGTTGTTGAGAGATTATCACACCATCCCGAGTACCAGAATCCTCCAGGGCATTCACTTGGACCCAAACATCAATGAACATTCCTTTATGAAATGTAGGGATATTTGCTGCTGATTGCACAACATTCATATCAACTCACTGTCCCTCAGATAATAAAACCAGTTGTGTCTACATTGAGCATGATCAAGTCAATCTGCAGGCATGAGGTGATAGATACTGTATCCGTGATGGGAGGCTGAGGTGAGGATAGTAAGGACCCACATGCTAAAGTATCCGAGATGAGAATTGAGACATGATTTTGAGGCTGAGACAAGAATAGGGCTCCTGAGTAGATACTTGATGAGAACCTGATGAGACTAGACAGGAACCCAAACACGACAGAAATTCTAAACACAATCTCAGACTGAACTGAAGTTGATCTGATGATTGAACACCAAACTTGAGTTCAGGAGCTCTTTAAATATCTAAATCTTGGAGACAAAACATGGCCACCAATTGTGGATGGGCCAGAATCTTTAAAGTGTCCGCACCAGTTATCCATCCTCTGGAGAATCAGAGCGTCTGAACACCGGAAGCTGGTGCGGTCGGCTGTGTACCATAACAATATCAATTAAACAATCCCTCCAGGATATTATTACCCTTTGAGTTCAGGTGTAACCCATCGTTTCTGTACAAGTCATGCCTTCCCCAAAATAGATCCCAGTGATCTAAGAATTTGAAGCCCTGCCTCCTGCACCAGTTACTTAGCCACACATTCATCTGCTTAATTCTACTATTCTTACCATCATTAGCATGTGGCTCAGGCAGTAATCCTGAGATTATTACTCTGGAGGTCCCAATGTGTCCCAATTAACTGGAATTCACTATATTTCCTAAATGCCCAGGAGAAGCTGTAGTGATGTACTTACTGGAATTGCTCTCAGTCTGGAGGTGATTCTTCATTCATCTGATCCTTATAGGTATATAGATATTTGAAAGGTGGCACTACTGACAGCTTTTCATCACCAACAGTGAAGGCAGGTAGGGTGGGTGGGACACTGGTACTCCATTGGCAAACCACTGCTGTCTTGGTGGTATTGACAGTCAGCCCCATCCTGCTGTACACTCACACTGTCACTGCAAGGACAGTCTGAAGATCCTCCAGAGTATGGCCCATAAAAGCACATTTGACTGCATACTGCAGCTCCAGGAACCGTTCTCTATGGAGTTTGGTGGTTGCATGGAGCCTCCTGATGTCAAAGAAGTTGCCACCTAATCTGAGGTCCACTGCCACACTGCTGCTATCTTCAATCTCGTTGTGGAGAAGCTTGGTAACACAAAAGAGGACGATGTTAAAGAGCACTGGTGCTACCACACACCCCTGCCTCACCCCTGTGTATACAAGAAAGGGCTCGGACTCTCTTCCTCCTATGATCACCCGAGCAGTCATCCCATCATGGAACTGGTGGATGCTGTTAACAAATTTATTGGGACAGCCAAATCTGAGGAGGACATCCCACAAGAGCACTCTATGCAGTGGTAAATCCTTTGGAGAGGTCGACTAAGGCCATAAGCAGTTCCTGATGTTGCTCCTAGTACTTTTCCTGAAGCTGCCAGGCTGTGAAGATCATGTCAATCGTACTCCTGTTCTTCCTAAATCCACACTGTGATTCAGGCAGCACTCACTCACAATTTTAAAACTGTTCTAATCACTATGTAGCGTCTAACAGCCGCACGTGCGTGTGACTAAAATTAGTTAATCTGTTCGACAACAGTCTCCTTCCGCAATTAAGTGGCTGTGTCCCAATAAAGGAAGGGAATTTCCTCCATTACGTTTTGTTCTATAAATGTTGTCCCAAATAAGTGGCTGGCCTCATTAACTGATGGCCCAATTAACAGGAACCCACTGTATCTGTATCCCAGAAATGAACAAATGCACGAGGAACCTTTCAGCAAGAACTGTAATCTGCTGTGTTTAAAGTTCAAACTTCTATATGAAGTTATTATCAAAATATGTCCATGTTACCATATACGACTATTCTGCCAGTCAACTCTGAAGCCAGGGGTTTTCTTCCATGTGTTTAGTTCCATGCGATTTGGTCTAAACATCTTACAACTAAAACTGTGCCCTTTGAGTTGACAAGTCTGTTATGGGGCAATGTTTCCCTGTATCTACGGTATCGATGTTGTTCAAAGTTCCCCTCAGCTTTTTCATTACATAAATTGTTAAAGAGCTAACGGCCATAGAATGTCGCGTTTCTCTCTGGAGGCACAGCACCTCCTCGGCTTGTGCACCCTTCGAAATGCAGATGGTTTCTCTGTTCGACTGTTCACACTCACCCCACAAAGCCTGCAAACCCAGAGGTTTGAGTTTATCAACTAGTCAATGGCCCGGTAAATCACATCAGGCCCTGGGGATTTATCCACATTAACACTCATTAGGAGCCCACACTTTCTTCTCCTCGCCCTCTAAACACCCTAATGTATTTACACATGAAGCACTGATATCTCATTATTCCTATCATTTTCCTTGTTAAATACTGACATTTGTTAAGTACATCACTCACACTCTGCACATCCAAGCAAATGTTCCCCCCTTTATCATTCAGTGGTCCCAGCCTTTCCCGAGATGTGCTTTTGCTCTTGATATATGTATAGGGTGCCTTGGAATTCACCTTCATCCTACTTGTCAGGGAATTTTCATGGCCCTTCCTGACTTCCCTAATTCCATTCCTTCTTCTCTTCTAGCTTCTTTATACTCCTCGTGTTTGCTGTTTGATCCTAAATTCCGAAACTTTACATACTTTTCCTTTCTCTCTGACTAAATTCATCACCTCTCTGGACATCCAAGGCTCCATTATCTTTCCATTCTTGACCTCCCTTCTAACAGGGACATTGCTTTTCTGTATTCTGTGTAATTGTTCTTTAAACACCCTCCACATGCCTGATGTGGACTTGCCAGAGAAAAGGTCGGGCAACTTCATACCTCCCCTGCCCTAGCAGCCATTTTACCTTCCCCTCTGTCTTTTCTAAAACTTTGAAAACCTGGGACAATATTCGGCCATTTCTGCCCCCATCACCAACCAAGTTTCAGTAATGGCCACAACATCATAGTTCCATGTATTGATCCATGCTTAAGTTCATCATCCTTACCCAGAATACTCCTAGCATTAAAATATACACGTTAAACTATCCACCAATATAAGTCAGTTGGGTTATTTGCAAGCTGTTGTCGTTCTGTTGTTTTGGCTTCAAACTCAGTGTTCCAGTCCTCATTCTGTCCCCTTCTCGGAAAAGGTGTAGTTTCACTGAAGGTCTCTGCAGTGACTGATGCCTCTCTCAATCACTCTGATCACGGGAATTCATGTTCAAAGCCTCCCAGATCCACACAATAACATGAGTGCCTCAGTCTCCCCACCTGCTTCAGTGTTTCTCTGGGTTCAGAGTCCAAGCACTGTTGAATTCTGTTTCATCAGTGATAAAGTGATGGTGTTTAGACTAGCTCAGTGCTTGTGCAGTTCACAGTCCGTGAACAGCAGGGACCCGAAGGGAGAAAGAGCATCTTGGGACCAGTGATGGCCAGAAAGGAGCAATCTGGGTTTTCAGATGTTGGCAATATTCATAACTAGCCATTAGTTCAGGGTTGCAATGTGCTTCCCCCCCACCCCTGGGAAGTAGTTTAAGCGGTACCGAGTGGACAGTCATAAGTCTGCAAGACCAGACGGCATCCCAGGGTGGGTACTGAAGATGTGTGCGGCTCAACTGACAGGTGCATTTACTGACATTTTTAATCTCACCCCCACCCAGTGTAAAGTGCCCTCCTGCTTCAAAACATCCACCATAGTTCTGGTACATAAGTAGACCAAGGTAACAGGTCTGAACAACTGGCGTCCTGCCACACTCACCTCAATAATGAGCAAAGCTTTTGAGAGGCTGGTCAAGGACTACATCTGCAGCTTGCTAACACCCACACTGGACCCCCCCACAATTCACCTACTAATACAACCAATCGACAGATGACACAATAGCCACAGCTCTACACATCATCACTGCACATCTGGAGAAGGATGCTGATGTGAGAATGCTGCTGTTAGATTACAGTTCAGCATTCAACACCACAATTCCCTGCAGGCTCGATATAAAGTTCGGAGACCTTGGTCTTGTTTATCTGGATCCTGGACTTCCTGTCAGATAACCAGCAGGTGGTAAGACTGAGATCCTTCACCTCTCTCTGTCTGACTCTCAACACAGGTGCCCCTCAGGGCTTTGTACTAAGTCCCCTGCTTTACACTCTGAACTCCTATGACTGTGTCACCACCCACAGCATAATGTACTAATTAAATTTGATGACAACACTACACTGATTTCTCTAATCTCAAATAACAATGAAGTAGCTTACATTGAAGAAATAACCACTCTGATACAGTGGTGTCAAGAAAACAACCTCTCCCTCAATGTCACAAAAAGAAACAAGCTGATTGTGGACTACAGGGGGAATGGAAACAGGCTAACCCCTATTGACATCAAGGGATCTAGCATTGAGAGTGTGAGCAGCTAAAAATTCCTCGGCAGAAATATCACTGAGGATCTCACATGGTCTGTACATACTGGCTGTGTGGTGAAAGAGATGCCATTGTGCCTTTTTCACCACAGACAGCTGAAGTTTGTTGTTTTGGCCCCCCAAATCCTATGAAGTTTCTATAGGGGCACAATCGAGGCATGACTGTGCAAGCATATGGACATCAGCAAGTTTGAACAGCAAGAAGAGTTTAAAAAGAAGACAGCTTTATAGAGGAGGCACTGGAATAGAGGGAGACAGAGTAGGAGGGCTTTGGCTCAACAGGGCTTAGGTGATAACGGGTCGAGGCAAGGTCAGTTACTTGTGAAGTAGAGAAACAGGAAGTATGCATGTGAGGCATGTGTTCTGCTCTGGGTGTCAGATGTGCGAATTCTGGGAGTCTCTCAACCTCCCGGACGATCAGATATGAGCCAGGTGCACCGAGCTGCAGTTCCTTAGGGACCAGGTTAAGGAACCAGAGATGCAGGTCAGTGACCTTTGTTTGGTCAGGGAGAGTGAAGAGGTGATAGATAGGAGGTATAGGCAGGTACAGTAGTCACACCGGGCATCTGAATACATAAAAACGTGTAACAGTCAGGAGAGGGAAGGATAAGAGTCGGCTACTAGAGAGTACCCAAATAGATGCCCCCTCTTAACAATAAGTACTGCAGTTTGAGTACTGTTGGGGAGATGGCCTACCTGGGGTAAGTAACAATGGCGGAGCCTCTGGCACAGAGTCTGGCCCTGTGGCTCAGAAGGGTAGGAAAATGAAGAGGATGGCAGCAGTGAGAGGGGACTATATAGTTAGGGGATCAGGCAGGCCATTCTGTGGATGCAGGAAAGAACATGAATGGTTGTTTGTCTCCCGTGTGCCAAGATCCGGGATGTTTCAGATCATGTCCACGATACCCTGAAGTGGGAAGGAGAACAGCCAGAGGTCACGGTACATGTTGATACCAATGACATAGGTAGGAAAAGGGAGGAGGTCCTAAAACAGACTACAGGGAGTTAGGAAGGAAATTGAGAAGCACTGCCTCAAAGGTCATAATCTCAGGATTCCTGCCTGTTCCATCTGACAGCGAGTATAAGAATAGAATGAGGTGGAGGATAAATGCATGGCTGGGGGATTGGAACAGAGGGCAGGAATTCAGATTTCTGGATCATTGGGACCTCTTTTGGGGCAGATATGACCTGTACAAGGACGGGTTGCACTCGAATCTCAGGGGAACAAATATCCAGGCAGGCACTTTTGCTAAAGCTATTGGGGAGAATTTAAACTAGAATTGCTGGTAGGTAGGACTTGAACTGACAGACCTCACTATTTTTTTTCTATAGCGGAGGATATGTGGGTTTATTTTTTAGAGTTAATTCTCAGCCTTGGTCACTTGGAAACTGCATGGCCAAAACATCACATCATTTTCTTTTATGTCTGCATTGAATTTCCACACCTGCTGGACACTCAATCTCTGCCCCTTATCATCTTGTACATCTCATGTCAGTGGCATTGCACATAATAGTACAGCAGAGAAATAGGCCCTTCAGCCCACTTTGTACATGCTGAACCACTTAATCCACTGAGTCCCAATGACATGGACCATAGCTCTCCATACCCCTGCCATCCATGCACCTATCCAAATATAATAAATTCTGTTTAAGATCTCAGCCATCTCTTTTGGCTCCATGCACAGATTACTATTCTGAACTTCCAGGTGACCAATTTTGTCCCGTGCAATCCTTTTTCTCTCAACGTATCTGTAGAGTCCCTTTGGATTCCCTCAATACCTCCTGAGAACCAAGGTTCTCTAAATTTGTTATCTTTATCCTTCATTCTGACAGGCACATACAATCTTTGTACTCAAAATTTCATGTTTGAGTGTCACCCACTTACCAAGTATGCTTCAGGAGAATACAACCTTTTCATATCCACAATTCATTAAAATTGCCTTTACTCCAGATTAGACCAGACCCATTTCTTTCCATATCTACTTTGAAACTAATGGTATTATGATCACTAGATGCAAAATGTTCCCCAACACAAACTTTTCTCACCTGCCCTGTCTCATTCCCTCATAGGAGAATAGAACAAATATTGCACACTCTCGTTTGTGTGCTGATTAAGAAAAGTATCCTGAACACATTTGACAAAATTGATTGCATCTAGTTCTTTTACATTATGCGAGTCCCAGTCAATATATGAAAAGTTAAAATCACCTACTTTAACAAACTTATGTTTCTTGCAACAATCTGTGGTTTCTCTGCAAATTTGTTCCTCTAAATCTCGTGCACCGTTGGATGGTCTATAAACAGAATCAGGTTTATTATCATAGGCATGTGTTGTGAAATTTGTTAACTTAGCAGCAGCAGTTCAACGCAATACATGAGATAAAAGAAAAATAATAATTAAGTAAATCAACTACAGTCTATGTATATTGAATAGATTAAACATTTTACAAAAAGCAAACATATATTAAAAATTGAGGTAGTGTTCATGGGTTCAATGTCCATTTAGGAATCGGATGACAGAGGGGAAGAAGTTGTTTCTGAATCATTGAGTGTGTGCCTTCAGGCTTCTGTACCTTCTTCCTAATGGTAACAGTGAGAAAAGTGCAAGCCCTGGGTACCGGAGGTCCTTAATAATGGATTCTGTCTTTCTGAGACAATGCTCCTTGAAGATGTCCTGGGTACTTTGTAGGCGAGTAACCAAGATAGAGATGACTAAATTTACAACCCTCTGCAGATTCTTTCAGCCCTGTGCAGTAGCCCCCCTCCATACCAGACAGTGATGCAGCCTGTCAGAATGCTCTCTGCCATACATCTATAGAAGTTTTTGAATGTACTTGTTGACCTACAAAATCTGTTCAAACTCCTCATGAAGTACAGTCACTTCTTTATATCAGTATGTTGGGAACAGGCTAGTTTATCAGAGATTTTGATACACAGGAACCTGAAACTGCTCACTCTCTCCACATCTGATCCCTCTATGAGGATTGGTATGTGCTCCTTCTTTCCCTTCATGAAATGTGAAGAGCCACTGAGATTGCATCTGCTTTTGATCTATTATGGCAAAAGGCAAATTGTGATGGGTCAAGGTCCCCATTACAGCCCCATGAATGTAGACCATAGTGTCAGGAGCAGACATGGAATGGACCCAAATGCAGGACTCAGGCAGTGATGTACTAGGGGTAGGACAGGATGGGGATGCCATGGTATGAAAGGGGTAATGCAGGCAGGGCAGGATCCCAGACAGAATTTGAGGCAGGGATGGAGGATCTCCCTGGGGCAGGCACACAACTCTTGGTCAGGGCTGCCTCCCAGGCAGGAACATGGGGGCCCGGGCAAGACACAGAACCCTGGGCAGGTACAGGCACAACCCTTAGGGAGCAATTGGTGGGAAGGGTCAGAGTCCTCAGGGCAGGCCATGTGGGTCCCAGGCAGGGCCACCCCCCAGGCAGAAACATGGAGGCCTGGGTAAGGCTCAGACACCTGGGCAGCTGCAAGGCACAACCCATCTGAGGTGAAGGGTAGGAAGGGGACCAAGTCCCCCCACCAAGCAACAGCCTGGCTTACCCAAAAGGCAAGGGACAGGAAGTGACAGAACCACCCAAGGGGTAACAGCAACAGCCTGGCCTACCCAACAGAAGCAAGGGAACAGAAGGGAGCTGGGTCCAGGGTGAGCAGCAGGACTACCAGGATACACCAGTACATAGGGAGAAGCAAGCAGACAGCACAGGCAAGACAAATATGGCAGAACAGGAGAAGCAGGAAAACAAGACAAACCTGGACAGAACCAATACAGAGCAGCCAGCAACCAGGGCAGAACCAAATTCAGAGCAGAAAGCAACCAGGTACCAAGTCAGTTAAACAAGATTCAAAGCAACCATTTGCAGAACAACCCCAACTAGGTTCAGTCCCCAAGCCCCTTATAAACACCTACCCCCTAATAGGCAACAGGTGTACTTCCTTAAGCCAAGATGATCCAACGGCTCCAGGTGACAGGAGGGCTGGCTGCAAGGCCCGGAGTCCGGTGTCTGCGGACTGGAGCAAGACCTGGGAGGTGGGCTCTGGACCAGACCCTAACACACAGTTATGCGGTTCCACCCATAAAGTTTCGCTATTCAACTTCCCCATACTGTCCTGATGAAGCACTGCAGTGTTATTTTCTCTGACTAACAAGCTCCCTTTCATCCCTCCCACTCTGTTCTGTCTAAAACAACAGAACCCTATAACATTGAGCTGCCAGTCCTGCCCCGTTTGCAACCAGTTCACACCAATGACTACTCTATTATAATTCCATGTGCTGATCTATGCCTTGAGCTTTTCTGTTGTTCCTAATGTACTTCTTGCATTAAAATAAACACAGCTCAGAATATTGGTTTCACCATGCACAACCTTTTGAATCCTGACATTGTCTGAGGTTTTAACAACCTCTGTCTCCACAAACTCTCCACTATCTGTTCTGTCACTCTGGTTTCCATTCACCTGTCACCCAAGTTTAAACACCACCCACTAACTGCCCCGCCCACCCAAAGAGCTCTTGCAAGCCTTCCCACTTGGATATTATTGCCTTTCCAAACTCACTCCATCCATGTACCTATGCAAACTTATATTAAACCTTTCAATTGTTTCTGCATCTACCACATCTGCTGCCAGCTTGTTACCCACTCAAGCTATGGACTGAGTGAATTTACCACTCCAATTCCCTTTCAATATTTCACCTTTCGCCCTAAACCTATTACCTCTATTTCTTGTCTTCGAGGAGAAAAGGTCTGTATGTGTTCAAACTATCCACACACCTTGTAATTTTGTATCACCCTATAAGATCCACACATTCTCCTGCATTCCAGGGAATAAGTTCCTAAGCTATTCAACCTATCCTTATAATTATGTCCTTCAGATCACAGCAATGTTCTTGTAAATTTTCTCTGCACTCTTTTAAGCTCATAGATACCTTTCCTGCAGGTTGCTGATGAGAATGCACACAGTACTCAAAACTCAGTTTCAACAATTAGATTCTACCACTCACCTGAAAGGCCCAACATTAACAGTGTAAGTCTTACCCTGACTTGTCCTCCCAATTGCAACCCTCACCCTTGTCTGCACTAAAATGTATCTACCATTTTGTGTGCCCATTTTCCTAGATGGTCAAATCATGCTGCAAGTTCTGATAGCCTTCCTCGCTGTCCACTACGCCCCCAGTCTTGGTGTCATTTGCAAACTTACTGCACCAGTTTACCTCAATGTCATTAAAATCATTCAATCGGTAATAAGCAACAATGGATGCAGCAGTTTTGCTCAAAAGAACAAGTAGGATCGAAGGAAATAGATGAAATATTTAATGAATATTGCTCCTCAGTTTTACTTTGTGGAAAATGATGCATGCTAATAAAATGGGGAAATTAGCAGTGACGAGGTATTGGAGGCTGCAATGTGTACAAGCATGGATAAATCCCATGGCCTGACCTTGTGCATTATCAGATCTTATGGAAAGATGGAAACAAAATTGAAGAAGCAGTTGCAGAGATTTTTATTTCATCTCTTTCTACAAGTGAGTCCAGCAAGTGCCTAATGTGGTACTAATGTTTTAAATGACTGGCAGAAACTAACCAGGAAACTACAGGCCTATGAGTCTGAAATCAATTATGTGTAAGTTTCTGGGGGAGATTCTGAAGTACAAGAGACAGATTCTGTTTTGAGACAGTCAGCATGGCTTTGCTCTTTGATGAGATAATCAAGAGACTAAATAACAGTAGGACAGGGATATCATCCACATGAACTTTAACAAGGCCTTAACAAAGTCCCAAGTGGCATGCTCTTCTAGAACATTAGATCACATGAGAGCCATGGGGAGATTGCTTTGGATTCATAACTGGCTTAGGGTTGAAAACAGAGGCTGATGGTAAAGGTTCATTTCTCAGACTTGAGCCTTTGTCTGGAGGTGTTCCACAGGGTTGGTAATACAGATAAACAATTTGGATGTGAATATCCAAAGCATGGTTACAACATCTGTGGATGATACAAAAATCTGTGGTTTTGTAGAATGTTACAAAAAATTACAGGGAGATCCTCGTCAAGTATGTATGTGAGCCGGGGATTAGTAAATGGCTTTCAACCCAGGAAACTGTGAGGAATGGCACTTTAGGAGAGCAAACGAGGATAAGACTTACAGAGTGAATGAGAGAACCCTGGGATGTGTTATGGAACTGAGGGAACTAGGATTGTAAGTGCATAGTTCACTGAAACCAGCGTTACAGAAGGTGAGAGAGAGTGATGAAGAAAGTATTTGGCACACTGGGCTTCACTAGTCAGGGTAATGGGAACAGGAGTTGGGAAGCTATGTTGCAGGTTGATAGACAATGGTGAAGACACTTGGAGAGGTGATGCAGTTTGTTAGGATGCTCCCTACTGTGCAGCTGTGGAATGACATTAGTACAGATATGCATAGACCAGCTCTCTTCAGCCAGCTCAGAGTGTAGAGGTGTTGGTGAACTTTCCTGACTGTGTGGGATGTGTTCTGGGACCACGAGAGTTGGTTCAAGATCTACACTACAGGAGTTTGAAACTGCTGGCAGTTTCTACTGCTGTGCCACTGATGTAAAGAGGGGTGTGAGTTTTGTGAGTTCTTTTGAAGTCGATAACCATCCCATTTGTCTTTTTGACATTGAGGAAGAGGTTATTTACCTGGCACCAGGCCTGGAACTCTTCCATCTCCACCCTGTAGACAATCTCATCATTTTTGCTAACTTTGTTGAACCCCATCACTGTCGAGTCATCGGCAAACTCGGCAATGTGATGACTCAAGTGTCTGGCCTTGCAGAACTGTGTGAGCAGAGTCTACAGCAATGAGCAACGCACACAGCCCTGAGGGCATCTCTGTGGAGGAAAACGGGGAGGGAGGGCACTTGTGCATCCTGTCTACGTGACGTCTGTTCACCGAGTCCAACACCCACATGCACAGTGGGGTATTTAGACAGAGGAGTAGGAATTTGTTATCCAAGGTCTGTGGAAGCAACTTCAGTCGTGTCGCTGCTAGTCTGGAATAACACAATATCCTTACCCGCCGACTGATCCAACCGCTGTTCAACCAGCGTAACGTTCCCCAAAAGTCTCACTGAGTTTAGTACTCTAATCAGCAAATCATCAGGGGTGAGGATATCCACCCCACTCGAACACACTCATTAATTGTGGGTAATCTCTTTGAATCACACCAAAGTTTAATCCCTGTGGCATTCATAATAAATTGTTTAATCGTTTTCCTCGATAATAAGTTAAGTACAGGTTTGAAGGCACAAACCACTTAATTAATCCTCACAGCAATTACACAGCATTCAGCAAATCGCTGAAGGTGAATGCTCGTACTTGGGGGGTGTGAATAACATCGAGGATAATGCCAGATACCTCCTCTATGATGGGTTATTCACGAGACCAGTGATTCCCAAACATTTCTGTGTTACCGCCTCCTTGTCTCCCAGATCACATCCCTGCTGCTCCCTCTCCCTTTTTGGCCATTACATAACAACCGTAAAAGAAAGTGAAAGAAATTAGGAACAGCAATTCAAAGCAGTGACAAATAATTGGAAAAATAATTCAAGTTGATGTAAATTTACAAATAAAATTATTTATGTATGTAATTACAGTAAAAACAATTTTCATGAACAATTTGGAGTGTACATTAGTTGTCCAACTGATTCATTGCTTTTTCACCTTTCAGTGAGATGGGTGGGCTTGGGGCAGTGATATCAGATTCTCAGAACAGGCTGAGTGTTACTCAGGAGACTCAGGTCCCCACGTTCAGTCTGCTTCGTTACTTTGAAACTGCACTGCACTGAACCAATGCCCCACTAAGTATGATGATGGAAACGCAATAAAGAACGTCTTGACCTTTTTCCCCAGTACAGGATAGAGTTCTTTCTGCATTTACAAGTCTTGATATGATTTTTGAACCTCAGCTTCAGCTCAAATTCATGTTCATCGAGATCATTTCTACTCCCATCCTTCCTGCTAATTTCTCATTACAAGTATTCAGGAAAGAATTCATTACCCAATCTGGAATTTGAAATGAGAGAAGATCCTGAAATCTTTCTGATATGTCTTTATGCAGCTCTTCCGGGTGGACACAGAATACTTGAAGATCATCATCCGGTATTCGTTCTTTGTCTTCCAACTCAGAGAGGATCAGAAATGGGAAAAGATTGTGACAGACAATGTTGCATTTAACTTGGACAGAACTGTGGAAAGACTGTCCCATGGTGGGTGTGGCTTATTTCACACTAAAGCTGCTTCCATCATGTTGATTGGTTCATTTAAAATCTGCAACCCTCTTTCCCATTGGTTGGTAAGGGTGCCATGGTGCCCATTTCCCGTTCTGTACACTCTGGGGTTTATAAAGGTAGCACAAGCATAAGGTTCACTCTTTTCCTTTTCTGACACCAGCAGAGCTCACTTCAGGCAGAGTCGTGGAACACCGGGAAGGAGCAATGCAGATGCAGCTGGACCAACACCCCACCCCTGCATTTGCTTAGCAATGTATCAATTCGTAGCATGCTTACTCTTGTGTTTTATAAATTGGGGAGTTATCAGAGTAGTCACTCAATTAAATGTTAACTGAATGTACAGTGTAGTGGTTTTGCATAGTTTAGATGAACAGTTGTTTCGCTCGAAGCCCAATGTATAAATAAATACCTGTTCTTAAATCTGAGTCTCCCATTTCACTCATTGGATCCTCGAACCTGCTCTCCCGTATTACAAAGACTGATTTGACTTTGATAAGATTGATATCATTTAATTGTAATTTAAGATTGATTTCATTGAACTTTGAGATTAATTCTGACAATGTCCAATAAGCCAATTATGCCTCCTACTCCTGAGTTGATTACTGAATGAAGCATTCCTGTCTTTAAAGTATTTTATCACAATATCAGAAATGTGTGAAAGCACCTCAGGCGTTTTTCTTTTGAGAGTCATGGAAACATAGAAAACCTACAGCACAATACAGACCCTTCGGCCTACAAAGCTGTGCCGAATATGTTGTTACCTTAGAAATTACCTAGAGTTACCCATAGCCCTCTATTTTTCTAAGCTCCATGTACCTATCCAAGAGTCTCTTACAAGACCCTATCGTTTCCACCTCCACGACTGTTGCCGGCAGCCCATTCCATGCAATCACCACTCCCTGCATTAAAAAAAACTTATCTATGACATCTCCTCTGTACCTACTTCCAAGCACCTTAAAACTATGCTTTCTCCTGTTAGCCATATCAACCATGGGAAAAAGCCTTTGATTATCCACATGATTAAAGCCTCTCATTATCTTATACCCCTCTATCAGGTCACCTCTTATCCACCAAAGAGAAAAGTCCGAGCACACAAGCTATTCTCATAAGGCATGCCCCCCAATCCAGGCAACATCCTTGTAAATCTCCTCTGCACCCTTTCTATGGTTACCACATCCTTCCTGTAGTGAGGTGACCAGGACTGAGCACAGTATTCCAAGTGGTGTCTGACCAGGGTACTGTATAGCTGCAACATTACCTCTCGGCTCTTAAAATCAATCCCACGATTGATGAAGGCCGATGCGCAGTATGCCCTCTTAAACACAGAATCAGCCTGCGCAGCAGCTTTGAGTATACTATGGACTCAGACCACAAGATCCCTGTGATCCTCCACACTGCCAAGCCTCTTACAATTAATACAATATTCTGCCATCATATTTGACCTACCAAGATGAACCACCTCACTCTTATCTGGATTGAACTCCATCTACCACTTCTCAGCCCAGTTTTGCATCCTATCAATGGCCCACAGTAACCTCTGACAACCCTCCACACTAGCCACAACACCCTCAACCTTTGTGTCATCAGCAAGTTTATGAACACAACCCTCCACTTCCTCATCCAGGTCATTTATAAAAATCACGAAGAGTAGGAATCCCAGAACAGATCTCTGAAACACTCCACTGGTCACCGACCTTCATGCAGAATATGACCCGTCTACAACCACACTTTGCCTTCTGTGGGCAAGCCAGTTCTGGATCAATTCCCCTTGGATCCCATGCCTCCTTACTTTCACAATAAGCCTTGCATGGGGAACCTTATCAAATGCCTTGCTGAAATCCAGATACAATACAGGAGATCGGATGTTACATTGAAGTTGTATAAGACATTGGTGAGGCCTAGTTTGGAGTATTATATGTAGTTTTGGTCATCTACCTACAGGAAAGATATAAATAAGTTTGAGGAAGTACCGAGTTTACAAGGATGTTGCTGCATTTCGAAGACTTGAGTTATAAGCAACGATTGAATAGGTTAAGATATTATTCCTTAGAATGTAAAAGATTGAGAGGAGATTTAATAGGGGTATATTAAGCTATGAAAGGTATAGATAGGGTAAATGGAAGCAGGCTTTTTTGACTGAGAATACAATTGGAGTTCATCAGTTAATGATGAGAGGTGAAAAGTTTCAGGGGAACATGAGAGGAAATTTCTTCACTCAGAGGACCGTGAAAGTGAGGAATGAGTTGTCCATTGAGGTGGTGCATATGAGTTCTATTTCAACATGTAAGTGAAGTTTGTATAGGTACGTGGATAGTCGGGGTATGGAGGACTATAGTCCCAGTGCAGGATGATGGGAGAAGACAGATTAAATGGTTTCAACATTGATTACGTGAGCCAAAGGACCTATCTTGTGCTGCACTCTTCTGTGACTCTATTGGTGTTAAAAATGACGGCAAATTTAATGTAATTAAAATTTTTAATTTGTTAATTTTACTTCAGTACTTTGTCTTGATATGAAATAGTTTTCTCCAGTGCAATTTTAAAAGTTTCCTGATTTTTAATATTTCTAGGATGCTTGACAGCAAAGCAGCATAATGATTTACATTGCCAGTGATCAGTAGGTTGGTGTTTAATTCCTGTTACTGTCTAAAAGAAGTTTGTGTGTACTCCCCGTGATTGTCTGCATTTCCCTGGATGCCCTGGTTTCCTTTCATATGCACAGGTCGGGGTTAGTAAGTCATGGCCATGCTATGTTGGCACCAGAATCACGGCGACAATTGTGGGCTGTCCCCAGAACATCCTCAGACTGTGTTAGACATTGACACAAAGGATGCATTTCACTGTGTTTCAATATTTCAATGTACTTTTTAATCAACATTTCAATCTTTAACCAATCATTTTCATTTTTTCCAAATGTATTCTCAGTTTTTGAAAGCTGAGACAGCAACAAGAAGTTGTGATTTAACCATCTGAAAGTTGATTCAACATTTCTATGAGCATTGTCTCTTTACCCCTCCTGTGTGAAAGTGTTACAATGTAGAAATCACTCATCGACCCAGAAACCCACCAATGAAAAAATTGAGAAAAACTTGTGTGAAGATGCTTCACAGGTGAACATAGATATTGTAGATCAGTGACCAACACTGTGAAAACAGCCCATTGTAAATCTCAATGGTTACTATGATTCACTGGATTGTGGAGTCGTCCTTTTCTTTATTCCACATGACATTAAGGATGACCTATATCTAATGGAAAAAGGTAATTCTACCAAATATCTGATCAACCATTGTAATGAAAAGATGTTTGTGACTGGGTGGTCTAGAAGATATCAGCTGTGTCGGTTGCTCTGAATTCTAGAGGTGCGGTGTTCACATCTGGCAGATCCCTTTACACATTTATATTCTCATTGAACTGCACACCCCAGCAGTATGAAGTACCATGTGTATCACTGGCCATTATTGCAACAAAATTATTCATTGTCACATTGGTACTACACCCTTCTCCTTTCCTCACGTTGTGTCATCCAAAACCTGCTTCTCCACAGGCAACACTGACAATTCTTTATCAATGCCAATTGGAAGCAAGAAGTGCTGACGGAAACAATATAATTTCTGGACTGCGAGTAATCAGTTGGTTGTCTGATGGTCAACATGGACATGGGAGGCCAAAGAGCCTGTTTCCACATGAGATCACTCTGTGACTCTTAATGTGTTCCTGTTAATGGATAAGCTGCAATTTATGAACCAGAAGTGAAACATACAAAAGAATATTAAAATACAATTAGTATTTCGTGCACGGCAACAATGCTTTTGCTTCTGACTTCCTCCCCCGATCTCCTGCTCATTTCACTCATGTTTTCTGCTCACTGTAGTGTTTCTGCTTCTTCCAAATTTGCCAGTAATGTCCAGAATCATTTTTCTGTCTAGTTCTAATTTGTACATTTCTCGTTCTCCCAGTTCTCCTGCATCACACAATTTCTCTTACAGTACAGTATTTCAATACAATATTCAACCAATCCATTTGACATCTCCCCATGGGTCACATTCTGGTCCCCTGCATTGAGGTAGCTTACCTCACTACACAAATACTCAGAATTCTATGGTTCAGTCCCTTCCTATCTTCATCTCTGACACATCACATGCTCTCAAACTCCTCAGTCATTAACCTCCCTGGCCTTGATTACCTCGTATTCACTGTGGAAGTTCAGTCCCTATACAGTTCTCTTCATCAACAGGATGGATTTAAACCTCTCTGCTTCTTTCTGAACAACAGACCTGAACAGTTCTGCTCCACCACCACCTTCCTCTCTTTGGCAGAACTGATTCTTCTTCAGCTTCTCCCACCTTCTCCAATCCCAAGGTGTTCCCATGGGCACCTGCGATGATCCCAACTATGCCTGCCTTTTTGGTTGCTACAAGCCTACATGGGTAACCCCTCCCAACTCTTTCGACACTACATCAGTGACTGCATTGGTTCTGTTTCCTGAGCTTCTCAGTTTCATCAACTTTGCCTCCAAATTCCACCCTGCTGTCAAATTCACTTGGCCCAACCTGGACACCTTTCTCCCCTTTCTCAATCCCTTCCTCTCCATCTCTGGTGACAGTCAATCTACTGATATATTTTATAAACCTCATGACTCTCCCAGCCATCTTGTCTGGACTGCAGCTTTTCCCATAGGGTTCCCCTTGTCCTTATCTTTCACTCCACAAGCCTTTGTATCGAGCATATCATTCTCTGTAACATTCATGATTCCCAATAGATTCCTACCACTAAACACCACTTCCTACCCACTACAACCCCCCTCCCCCACTGTTAGGGATTGGTCTCTATGTGGCTTCCTTGTCCACTCATCCCTCTCCACAGACTTCCTTGGTACAGCTAATCCCTGCAAACAGGCATGCTAAACCTGCCCCTATATCTCCTCCCTCATCACCATTCAGGGAGAAGTCGTCCTTCCAGGTGACACAACATTTCACCTGCAAGTCTGTCAGTGTCATCTACTGTATTTTGTACATCAGAGAGACCTCATGTAGAATGGGGATCGCATCATCGAGGTCCTTCGCTCTGTCTGTTACTAAAGGTGTGATCTACTGGTGGGATCTGTCCATGGTCTCCTCTGGTGCCATGGTGAGGTCACACTCAGGTTGGAGGAACAACACTGTTATGTTTTGTAAATCCAAGTCATAAAAATAATTTTTTAAAAACTGGGGGACTGGAACAAACATGTACTCTTCATTTTTACTTTTATCAAGCCGTGCACTTATGATGTGGTGATGTGATGATGTGATTCATGCACTGTTACATATAGCCTACACAAACACATGTGCCATTTACTATAAAACACAACTGCTCTACGCACACCTACAGAATAGCTGGTGAGTTGTTGGTTGTGCAGTGTGTTGCATTATGACATGCAAGAAGGAAATTGCAAAGTTTTTGATTCAAGTTTCAAAGTACATTTATTATCAGAGAATGTATAAATTGTACAATCTTGAGATTTGTTTGTTCACAGCCAACCACAAAGCAAGAAACCTAAAAGAACCCAAAAAAATGAAGACCAACACTCGATTTGCAGGGGGGGGCGGGGGGGGGAACACAAATTATGCAAACAATAGAAGAGAGCGACAGCATTCCGAACTGAAATGAGTCCTGAGATCCGAACCCTGGAGCAGCCTGGAGCAGCCTGGAGTAGGCCCAAAGCCTCAGTATCAGCTCATTATATTAGCAGGTACAGAGCACAGCAGCTGGGGCAGTCTTCATAGCCTCCGTACCATGAAGAGAGGAGTGAACATCACGGGACAGCGAGTGATATTGGCTCTTACTTCCAATCCCAATACTATGCCTTTCCAGTCTGTCTGGGCCAGTGTTTAAATTGTCCAAACAGCATATCATTCCTTGTACTAGGACCCAGGCAGCACTGACGTGAAAGGATATTGGGAACATCTCTGACCACTTTGTAGCTGCATCCACTTCTACCAAAAAACTTGTGCCTCTGAATGGTCTAGCAAAGTCCACATGAATCCTCTGACAGGGATATGAGGACATTCCCAGGGATGGAGAGGCACTATAAGTGGAATTTTCTGGAGTATTGTCATCCCGAACAGAGCATGACAAGCTGCACGATCTGTCAATCTATCCCAGGTCACCAGACAAAACTTCAAGCCAGTGCTTTCACTTTGACCATGACTAGATGCCCGGTATGTAGCTCCTCTAACACTTCAGCTCTCAGTTTGGATGGTACAACTATTCTTGATCCCCATTTAAGGGAAACTCTGTCTTGGGCAATTTCATCCTGGCACTGGTATAAATGGGAGAATGGGAATTTCTGCTAAACTTTCCAGACATTTTGAGTGGCCTTGTAGACCTGAGAGTGTGGGTTTTTTTCTGGTTTTGATTTGAATTATTTGTGCCAATACAGAATTTGAACATTTTTTTGTTTGTTAGTCCTTTTTACAAGTGTAAATGGGACAATCCATCAATATTTTCATGATTAGTCACCCACTTGAATTCAATCTTGTAATTGTGTCCTCCAAGAATCAGAGCCCAGCTTTGCACTTGTGCTGCTGTTGTCAGTGGAATATCCTTCAGTGGATTGAAAATGGACCCCAGTGGTTGATAATCAGTAACGATGGTAAACTCTCTCCCATACAGGTAGTGTTTGTACTGTTTTACACCCCAAACCAGACTCAGGACTCTCTCTCAATTGTACAGTATTTTTCTCTGCAGAGGAAAGGCAACATGATGCAAAAGCTACGGAGTGTTCATTCTCTTCACTCATAACATTTGATTTGACTGAGCCTGTACCCTAAGGAGAGGCATCACAGGCAAGCTTCCCTGGATGGGGTGGATTATAATGTGTGAGCACAGTGTCTGATGTCATTATCTGTTGCTCAGCTTCAGCTAAATCCACAGCTGAAATGCTTCCCTGCAGAAAGGGTTGCAAATATATCCTCTGTCCTGGGCAGAGGGCATTGACTTACTTTCAGGAATGGGTAAGAGGTACCCTTAAAATCACCACAGATCCTATCAGACCCATTGTTCTTGGCTGCTGGAGCCACTGCTGTTGCCTCTGGGCTCTGCTCAACTTTGAAAATAATTATTCAGCCTCCAGGCTGATCTCACTCACTCGAATCTTCATCACAGATGATGTGAAGAACTAGTTGGGCTTTGTAGAACTTTGGTGTGGCATTTTCATTTAACACTATTTTACCATTGATATGTTGGAGTTTCTAGTGGCATTCTTGAACACTGCTGTGGCATCAGCCAGTATCTTTCTTCTGTTGACTCTGCAGCAGAGGATATGGCATGTAAGTGGTGGCTGGATGTTCAGCAAAGTTGTAGTTGTCTCAGTCACTCACATCCCCTCCTATTTTTACCACATATAGGCCCAGTGTAGATTGTTGCTTGTTTTTTCTGTTACAAATGTCAGAAGTACATGCAACTAAAGAAATTTTACCTCTTTGACAACAGTCTCCTTCCCCTATTAAATGGCATAATGTCCCAAATAAAGGAAGGGAATTCTGGCAATTTCCTCCATTAGGGTTTGTTCTTTAAGCATTGTCACAAATAAGTGGCTGACCTGATTAACTGATGGGCCAATTATCACAAACCCATAGTATCTGTACCCCAGAAATGAACAACAAGAAAATTCAGCTTCTTTCTTCCTTCATTTCATTGACAACTGTAAGAGGAACCTTTCGGCAAGAGCTGTAATTTGTTGCTTTCAAAGTTGAAACTTCAATAAAAATTTATTATCAAAGTAGGTCTATGTTACCATGTACGACTTTTCTGACGGTCAGCTCTGAAGCCGGGGTTTTCTTCCATGTGTTTAGTTTTGGAGAAATATTGTACTGCACAGAAATAGCCCATCATCCAGTCATCAAGTACTCAACTGGTATAACCCCCTTTTCCAGCACGTGGTCAAAAAAAAACATTCTGGAAGGTATCCTTCTATCCTTCAGTTAGTTATTTAAATGTTCTGTGAACCTCTGCCTCCAACACCCCTCAGGCATTGTGTTCCCCATTCCAACCACTCTCTTGTCCAGTGGATTGGTTTCCTTCGGACTCCCTCTAAACATCTTACCCTTAAACCTGTGCCCTTTGAATTGACAAGTCTCCGTTATGGGGCAACGTTTCCTGGAATCTATGGTATCAATTTTGTTCAAAGCTCCCCCTCAGCTTTTTCATTACATAAATAGTTAAAGTGCTAATGACCATAGAATGCTGCCCTCTCTCTCTCCGGATACACCGCACCTCCTTAGCCTGGGTGCCCATGGAAAAGCGAATGGCTTCTCGTCTCTCCCCTCGAAGCCCGCAAAACCAAAGCTTTGATTTAATCTACTTAAGCTGCCGGTCAAGGCCCCAGCAAACTCGTTTCTTGCCACCTTCAATAACTTAGGGTAAATCACATCAGGCTCTGTGGACATCCACATTGATACTTGTTTGGGGCCCAACACTAGCTCTACCCTGACCTCAAGGCGCCCAATGTACTTCCACACGAAGCACTGATCACCCAGTTCTTCCTACCATTTTCCTTGTTAAATACTGACACTCGTTAAGTACATCACTCACTTTCTGTGCATCTGAGCAAATGTTCCCATCTTTATTCTTGAGTGGTCCCAGCTTTTCCCGAAATGTGCTCTTACTCTTGATATAAATAGGCTGCCTATTAATCCTACTTTGCCAGGAACTTTTCATGGCCCCTCCTGACTTCCCTAATTCCATTCCTTCATTCCTTTTTGGAAAAGGGTAGTGAAACTCCACCTGCCCCCCCACCCCACTTACCATCTTCTCTATTTTTTCTAAAACTTCAAAAACCTGGCACAGTAATTACCCATTCCTGCCCCATCTCTCAACCAATTTTCAGTAATGGCCACAGCATCGTGATTCCATGTACTGATCCACACTTAAGTTCATCACCCTTACCCAGAATACGCCTAGCATTAAAATATACACATTGCAAACTATCCACCCAATCATACTAATTAATTGGATTTTGCCTTTCAATACTTCTGTGCTCAGACAGTTGTGTTTTGTCAAAGCTGTTGCCTTTCTGTTGTATTGACTTCGACTTCAGCTCCATGAATATTTTAGTCCTCGTCCGAACTATTCTCGGAAAGGGCGTAGCTTTATTTTCGGTCAAGCATTTTCACTGAAGATTGCTGCAGTTCGCAACAGCATCCCTCTGGTCACGATAATACCGCACAACCACCCAGATCCAGAGAAGCAAGTGAGCAGGGAAAATTCCAGACAATTAAGAGTGTCTCAGTCTCCCCGCCCGCTTCGCTGGTCCCGTAAGATTCTCTGGGTTCAGAGCCGGAGTGATGTTGAATTCTGATTGCTCAGTGATAATGTGATGGTGCCGAGAGCAGCTCCGTGTGTGCGTGATTCACAGTCCGTGAACAGCAGGGTCCCGAAGGGAGAATGAGCAGCTTGGGACGAGTGATGACCCGAAATGAACATTCTGGGTTTTCAGATGTTGATGGTATTTATGACCAGTTGGGATGGGGATCTGGGTTTGGAGACCTACAAACCACCCCCCGCCTCCCCCCCAGGAAAGAGTCTAAGCTGCAGAGAGGCAAAGCGCACATCAACAGAGGTTGTCAGCAATTACAGGGAATGTCAGCTCAGAGAACAGGGGTGACAGGCATAAAGTTACTGACTGTTGTTCAGAGATCTGAGCGGTTAATCTGGGAGACGCATTTTCAAATCCAACACCATCCATGGGAAATTTAAATCCATCAAAATAAATAAATCAAGCCGCGTTAGCAGCGTGGTCAGTGGGACTGCTGGATGGTGCAAAACCCCTCGAATCACTGAGGCCACTGCCGTCCTCTCTCCACATGCGCCTCCCTCCGGTCCCGGAGCAATGTGGTTAACTTTTGACTCTCTTTCGTTCTGACCCAGCAAGACGCTCAGAACAGTCGGCAAGTATAGAAAGACACCGGGTTATGGTTAGGGTTCAGCGTTTGCGAGCAGACTGAGGCAAAGAATGGATTCGCTCTGCGGCGGAGCGAGTCACTAATTTAGGATCCGGGGCGGACCCTTCCTGAATGGGGAAAACGGGAGAGACCCGCTTCAGGGCTCCGTGAGAATGAAATTCACAAACTGGGACAAAGGGAGCCAAACAGGCTAATGGGGTGGAGGTTGTTTTATAATCTGGATTTGAGGGATTGTGTTAACATGCCGAAAAGAGCTATCATTTGTCTTTGTAAGCATAATGGTGGACAAGTCACATTGGCCTGATACAGTGCTGACCAGGCTCTGCTGGGACACACGAGCTACTGTGCTTTGACAGATTTTTAAGTCTTTACTGGGCGACAACTAAAGTGCCAGCTGACAGGAGGTGAATAAATTGTTTATCAGCTACATTCTTGAACCACTGCAGTCCTTGAAGTGGGGAAGGGAGTTCCAGTTTATTGACCCAGTTCAGTCTTTATCCATACATGTGTATGTTTCTTTAACTTTAAATTCCAGCAAAGACCATTTCATAGTTACCTCAACCATCTGTTATTTACTAGGGGTGATTGATAAGTTTGTGGCCTAAGGTAGAAGGAGTCAGTTTTAGAAAACCTAGCACATTTATTTTTCAACATAGTCCCCTCCTACATTTACACACTTAGTCCAGCGGTCATGGAGCATACCGATTTTGGACCTCCAGATAGTGTCCACAAATGGGTGATTGATAAGTTTGTGACCTAAAGAAGGAGGAGGTGAGTTATATAGCTATCATTATATGTAGATGTAGTTCAACTCTTTGAGTGATTATGCAGAAAGTTTGAAGTTAATAACTTATTTCTTTCTACCTCAGACTTGCATGAAAGCAGCTCATTATCTGTACAAGGTGTCTGCAATGATTTATCTCATTGCGTACACTGAATGAATTCCCCTATCAATGACTATTAGGAACCAATACACAGTTTCATAGTACTGTTGTTCTATTCATAGTGTTCTTATTTATTCTGTATTTCATTTAAATATGTAATTTTTTAAATTTTTTAAATTCATTTTTGAGTTTTTCCATGAAACTTTGGCTAATTGGGCCAAAAATATAAAGGCAGCATTTGACAGAGTGTGGCATCAAGGGGGAAATATAATAGAGAAGATTGGTGTGGTTGTTAGAGGTCAGACCAGGATATCACTGAGGAAATTAGTTGGAATAGTGTCTTCATCCAAACCATTTTCAATTGCTCCCTTAATGACCTTCCTTCCACCCTAAAGTCTGAAATGAAATGTTTAATGTTTAAAGATTAAACAGTGTTCATTCTGTTTCAAAAATTCCCTGTAAATATTGTTCCCATCAACTGCCTGCAGCAAGGCCAAAGCAATATTTAATCAAAGGAAAAAAGTATCCAGTAATATCAGTACAACTGAAATGGCAGGGAATGACCATCATCAACTAGAGAGTTTCCCAACCATCACTCTTTCTCACAACACACACAAAATGCTGGTGGAATGCAGCAGGCCAAGCAGCATCTATAGGAAGAAGTACAGTCGATGATTCGGGCCAAGACCCTTCGTCAGGACCAACTGAAAGAAAAGATAGTAAGAGATTTGAAAGTGGAAGGGGAAGGGGGAGATCCAAAATTATAGGAGAAGGCGAGGGAAGGGAGGGATGAAGCTAAAAGTTGGAAAGTTGATTGGCAAAAGGTATACAAGGCTGGAGAAGGGAGAGGATCATGGGACAGGAGGCTGCAGGAGAAAGAAGAGGGGAGAGGAGCACCAGAGGAAGATGGAAATCTGGCAAGGAGTGATTGTGAGAGGGGCAGAGTGAGAAAGAGAGAGAAGAATAAGCAGGGAAAAAATATTAAATAAATAAACAAACAAGTAAGTAAGTAAGTAAGTAAATAGATAGATAGATAGATAGATAGATAAATAAATAAAGTGCGTTTGGGTTAAGAAGGGGAGGAGAGGCATTAACGGAAGTTAGAGAAATCAATGTTCATGCCATCTCATTGGAGGTACCCAGATGGAATGTAAGGTGTTGTTCCTCCAACCTTAGTGTGGCTTCATCTTGCCAGTAGAGGAGGCCATGGATTGACATACCAGAATGGGAATGGGACGTGGAAATACAATGTGTGGCCACTAAGAGATCCTGCTTTCTCTGGCGGGCACAGTGTCATTGCCATTGTGAACTCTGCTCTTGGTGTGTACCAGTGATTCTATGAATATATTAGTACTTTGGCTAAAAGAGCAGGTGAAAAGCATTGGATAATTCCTGACATCCAAAGACTTTCAATCACCACATGTTTCAATGAAGGGCAAAGGGTGAACAAGCTCAGTGTTGATGGTAATCTGGAGATTGAATCATGACTATTATGCAAGATGGCTGTTTTCACCATACTTCAGTCATTAAGTTATATCCCCCTGCTGCACTGATGTGACCTGAACTCATTTTAATCTGAATCATCAGTTCATGCCTCTTCATTCCTCATTCAGTTACAGAATCCCTGTTTATTATTGTCACTTGAGAAAATGCTCTGGTCATCACTACATGGTGTCCAAATTCTCAGTCCCACTCTGACATGTCCACGTTTCCCACGGCAGATATCAGTTTCTTCAGCTTTATTTCTTCCTTTTCCCAGTGTGAAATAATAGAGTGTGATTTCAGTCAGAGGGAGATTTCCAAATCAGAGAAGGTGTGGAAGATCAGGAGAGCATCATCTCACATAAGATGAGCTTGGGATCCCTCAGTAGTGGGCATATGTTTACATTTTAATCACACTGTATTTTAAAATTTTGAAGTGCATTTATTATCAAAGAGTTGCTTGTCTGTTGTTTCCAATGATGACATAAAACCTGTGCAGGAGGAGATTTATAGTGAAAAATCCATTCCACTAGGGCAGTTCCACTCTTTCAGTGTCAAAAATCGTCATAACTGGACACTTTCTCGGCTGCAGTGGATAGCCATGATGCCTTTTGTGCCTGGTCATGCCCTCCACTCTCCACAAAACATTGCAACACCCCCTTCTTCACTGTTGGATCTTGCAGTTCATCTCATCCACCCAGACTGCTGGATCTGGGTTCAGATGCTAGGGTAGGCATATCCCTATCTCACCGGGGTAGGAGGTTCCTGGCTACCCTCCTCTGGTTTAACCTGCCTGTCAAAGTGGTGTACCAGGGTGTGGCCACTGTTGCATGCAATCAGCTACTTGGATCCACAGGTGAGAGCTGCGTGGCAGGTGGGGACCAATGATGGATGAGCTGCCCTTGGTGGAGCACGACAAGCCCACCACCAGGAGTACTACCCCTCCTTGGACACCCAATACTCCCCAAAGTATATATGTATTGTACAACTCTGACATTTATCTTCCCCACATACAGTCACAAAACAAAAAAGAACTATGAAACCAACCCAATCAAATCAAAATCATCAAATTATTGAACTCCCTCCCATGCCACGTTCAAAAAAAATCATGCAAATGAAAAGAGAAAAATGAACAAAACCACAGAATATTAAAAACAGAAAATGAAGAGGCATATTTCAGTACAGTTCAGCTCAGTGTTCATTATCTGCACGTTGACCTGATTTGATTGTAGTTGCAATGTCACTGATGCATCTTCACCCCTCAGATACACCACGTTCCTGTGAATCTTAGAGTTTGAGTAGAAAACACCATCCATTCAAAGTGATTATCACAGGCAACTGTGTGACATGTTGGAGATGATGATTGATTTGGAGATTCCATGTTGTAGAGTGCACTATGGACAATGCCCTTTCTTATTTCCATTCACCTTCAGCTCAGAGCATCCAGTGTTCCACCACATCCTTTCCTGAAACCTTGAGGAGAAAACACAACTCCCCTCATATTCACCTCTGTCTGGGTGACTAAAATAAGGAGAGAAAATACAGTTGGGTATTTCTGTTTAGCATAAGGAAAATTAAGCAAACATGGATTTGTTCCAGCTTTCTAATGATGCAGCTCTGTTTAGGCTGCATTTGAAGGATTGCATTCATGTTTCGTTGCCCTATTTACAGAACAATATGGAGGCTTTGGAGAAGGTCTAGAAGAGGTTTACTGGGATGTTGCCTGAATGAGAAGCCATGTGCTGTGAGGAAAGTTGGAACAAGCCAGAGTTGATTTTTGGGGATGGTTGGAGTGTTGAAGTGTTGAGTGTTGGAGTTCTTTTCCCAGGTCGAAATATTAAATACCGGAGGGCAGAGATGGGGGTGAGAGGACATGATTAAAGGAAATGTTTTTACACAGAGACTGGTAGCGCCTGGAGCTTTCTGCCACAGATGGTGGTGGAAGCAGACAAAACAGTAGTATTTAAGAGACATTTAGACAGACATGTCAACATGTAGGGACTGCAGAGATATGTATCTTGTTCAGGTAGGTGGGTTGAGTTTATTGTGGCTTCATGGTCAGCAGGAACAATATGAGCCAAGGACCCTGTTTCTATGCTGTGCTGTTCTATTCACTGATTTCCTGCATTATTCTCCAGTGATTAAAGGTGATTTGCTGAGAATCCTTAAATAATCATGTTTGACAAGAACCGTCAGTCACTCTTTACTTCTTTCAAGGAGATAGCTACATGAAGACAAAGACGAGACCCAAGCCCCCAACCACTCTCCCTGTTTGGTGCTGGGATTACTGGATTGTCACACAGGCCACACCGTGAGAAACAGCCATCAAGAATGGGAGGAGCAAGCTCCAGGTAGGTCAGAACATGCCACACCGTGTGTCTCTACAATGAACCCCACCTCAGCAACTCCTGCCAGTGCACTGCACACTGAGTGCTCAGCATTCTCATTGGTGCATGGGATCTGCTTTGCTGATCAGCTGCCATCCTGATAAATCTGATCCCATTGTGGGGTTGGATCTGGAATTCCTGAGTGTGGACCCAGTGACCGTGTGGAGCAATGATATCAGTGTATGATGGAGGGGAAGCTGTAGGTGGTGGTGTTCCCTTCCATCAAAGCCCTTGTCACAGAACACAGAATGTCTCAACATGGGAACAAGCCCCTCAGCACATGATGTTATGCTGCACCATTTAAGCTAAAGATGCCTCACTAAACCAATTACTCTTCCTTTACATGCTCCGTATCTCTTCATTCTCTGCAATTACTTTACTTATCAAAGAACCTTTTAAACTCCTCAGTCATATCTATTGCCATCACCACACCTTTCACCTTACCATTCTTCAACAGTTCCAACATCACCTTTTTATTTCTCTCAAAATGCTGTAACACATTAATATGCTCCACACCGCTCATACTGTTCCCCAGGACTTTCCCCTTGTTGAATGGTTGCAATATGCACTAAGTTACTACTGGGGGTGCAATATTATCCAATCAGAGTAGTTGCATTTTGAGTTTTACCCCTATGGGCTCAGTGGATAATCTGCCCATTATCCACTCCCACTGAGAGCAGCTGTGATATTGTCTCTGATCAGTAGTGTCCTGTTTTATTAGTGGAGATCAGGGGGTTGTGAGTTGCTGTCAGAGTAGCCAAGAAGAAACAGTGTAGGGGACGTGTATGTGACACACAGTGACAAGTCTGCGTGGTATTGGTGTCAAGAGTAGGTGGTTAGACTCTCCTTGTTCAGAGATGGTCACAGCCTGGGCATTTGTTGCAAACATGTTATTAGTCTTTGCTTATTCTATACATGAATGTTTTACAGCTTTTTCATCTTTTTAAATCACTTGTACATTTTAATTTTTTCTTTCCCTCCACCCCCCCCCACTGAGCATTCCCACCATTCCCATGCACCTGCTTATTTCCATCTAACAA
Organism: Hypanus sabinus; assembly: GCF_030144855.1. NCBI lineage: Eukaryota > Metazoa > Chordata > Chondrichthyes > Myliobatiformes > Dasyatidae > Hypanus > Hypanus sabinus. Next base: position 77,070,510 of record NC_082713.1, on the reverse strand, counting down.
ATTCTCTCTCACATACACATCAAGTTTCCAACTTTCCCACCCCCACCTGCATGACAAGCAGTTTACAGGGGCACACTAACCTACAACTGACACAGTGTGGCAGGATCACCCATGGGAAATTGACTTGGTCACAGGAGAGCATGCAGACTCCACGCAGACAGCACCAGAGACCAGGAGTGAAGCCAGGTCACTGGTGGTGTCAGTCCACTGCACCACTTGCAGTACAGTGCCACTGCACCACCCTGGGTCACTTTGTTACAGCAGGCGTGAATTTGTTCAGTTTTCATGATGAAGTGAATTGAATCTTGAGTAATTATCAGCAAACCTCTGACATCTGACCGTGTAGAGAAAGGGAGATTACTTATGATGGAGTTGATACTGATTGAACTGACAGCTATCATGTAAGGACTTCTGCATTGATATCGTGAGGTTGTATGGATAGATTTCCAATACTCACAGTTCTAGAGAGCCAGGTTGCAGCCTGACCTATGGTGTTACCCACATGAAATTTACAAGCATTCTTTGTGGTCCAGTAGGTTTGCCTGTTTGTTGCAATTACCACCCATATTCCAAAAACCTGCTGATTTTTGGGGTAATTGTTCACTGCAAGTTGTCCCAAATGAGATGATTACAAGAGAATGGGGATCTGTAGAAATGGAAGCTTTTATGATTAGAAATTCTAATGGAATGTGTATCATTTCAGTCAATAGGTGGCTCAGTTTGAGAATGCCACATTCCTCACAAAGGAAGAGCTCAACAAACTGAAGTCTGACTTTGAAAGAGGTGGCGTGGAAAAGGTTAAATCTCATATACAACAGAATAACACAGAGCTTAACATCGCAGTAACAGGAGAAACAGGTACAGGAAAATCCACCTTCATCAATGCCATGAGAGGACTTCGAAACACCGATGATGGAGCTGCTACAGTTGGGATCAGGGAAAGTACAGTGAAGATAGTCAAATACCAGCATCCCATCCTGCTGAGTGTCTGCTATTGGGACCTGCCAGACATCTGATCTATAAAATCTCCAGCTGGTGAATATCTCAAGAACATGAAATTTGAAATATATGAATTCTTCTACATAATATCAGCTGGTCATTTCAAAGAAAACAATGCAAAACTCGCTAAACAGATTAAACAGCTCGGGAAAATTTTCTACTTTGTCTGCAACAAAATTGAAGCTGACTTTCATTCAATGAGAACAGCGGGGAATGACATTAATGAGGAAGAAGAACTGGAATATATTTGGAATGACTGATTCAATAATTTGAGAGAAGCCGGGATTCAGATCCCGACTGTGTTCCTGATATCCAGTTTTGAATGGATCAATATAATTTCAATCGGTTAAATAAAACACTTGAAGGTGATCTGCCAAGTATAAAGAAAAGTATTTTTGTCCTGGCTTATGGAAACCGATGTGTGGGGTTGTTCAGCAGAAAAGTAAGATGCTACAAAATCATATCTGGATGTTGGCAATGCTTTCAGGAGCTGTGGGAGCAATCCCCATTCCTGGTCTCCCTGACGTTTGCAATATCAAAATACTGCCTAAGCAATAATCGATTTCTGTAAATGCCTGGGTCTGGGTGAATCTTCTCTTCAAAGACTGGCCAACGTCACAAAAAAAAACTGTGGAAGAGCTTAAGGCATTTGGTAACCCTCACCTGCTGGGGAAAATAGTAATAGATATAATTGCAAGGTTTGAGAATTATTCTTGACATCATCCCTGTCATTGGTTCCATTTTTGAAGCAATATTATCATACCGCATGACCTACACAATACTGACCAATGCACTGAAGGACCTTACAGACAGCACAGAGAGGGTGAAGGTTGCATATGGCATTGATTAACTGGTCAGCACCAACAGCAATACAGTGAGCTAATATAATGCTGTGGTTAAAATATTTAAGAGTCCTGTCACTAAACCTTGATGTAATTCTACATGACAACTTTCCCCTTTGCTGCTTTCCTTTCTGAAATATTTCTTAGCCATTTCTGAGGAACACTTGTGCCTGACGGAGGGAGTGCGACTCTGTTAAAGACATGAAACAGGTGGACATAATGACACGTCATCCTGATCTGAAGAGGAGCTGAGAAGTTATCTCCAGGTGCCTGAATGTTGCTCACCCGTAAATCAATAGCCCTGGGGCAGACTGTGTGGACATTATAAGGTCACAGAAGGTCACAGTGTATGCAATATTGCTGTGTACAAACCAGTGGCTGTGTTTTCCCTTCAGTATCTATAAAGATCTGATTGTGACATCATTAAAAAGGGCAATCAAAAGGTCTTGCAAGAAATCATTAAAAAGTGGCTCCCAAATCAAGCACAACTCACATTTTAAAGAGCTGTTGAATTCACCGAATCAAATGAAACAGCAAACAAAGACACAATGGAGTTGCATTCAGGAAAGAAAGTGAGCGTCAACAAAATTGAAATGTCTGAACAGAAGATAGACTGACCGATCAAATTGTTTTACTGCGGTGGCTATGGCTCACATACACCAGATCATACCAGGTTTAAAGATGAAACTTTCAAAAAATGCAACAAAGTAGGTCACAAAGCATGTCCGGCAGATGACAAAAATATGAGGAGTTTGTAAAAATATGATAAGTTTGTGGCCTAAGGTAGATGGAGTCAATTTTAGAAAACCTAGCACATTTATTTTTGAACATAGTCCCCTCCTACATTTACACACTTAGACCAGTTGTCGTGGAGCACACAGATCTCTCCTTTGTAGAAGTCAGCGTCTTGGACCTCCAGAAGTGGTCCACAGCGGGGCTGATTGATAAGTTTGTGGCCCTCGTAAATAGACTGCACAGGGAAGAGGAAAAGATAAAAAGTCAAACAAAAGTTTCAAAAAGAGCACTAATTTGCATACTATTAACGAAAATCCTAATAATGATAAGAGTGATACAGGACTGGGTATATGACATTAACAATGTGAAAACTGACAAGAGACAAGCAGTGTGGCTTACACCAGAAATGAACAACAAATTAATTAAAAAGGAATAGGACAATGGCTCAGCTGTTTCAGTCATGTCACAAAATTAATTTGACAGGCATTTTAACAATACTGAACTGAAGCCTGCAGATATCCAACTAAGGACTCATACTGGAGAAAAGTTAACTCCTGTTAGAGTGACATTTTTAACAGATGCAATAACCAATGAGACACATTGGGTTTGTATCTGGTAAAAACAGGAAGCCCAGTATTGTGGGGATGTGAGTGGCTGAGACAACAACAACTGGACTGGAGATGTATCCTCCATTTGCATGCCACATCCTCTGCCATAGAGTCAACTGAAAATGAATTAAGAAAAGTGCTGGGTGATATCATAGCAGTGTTCAAACATAGCATTGGATAACTCAAACATATCACTGGTAAAACAGTGTTAAATGAAAATGCAACATCCAATTTTTGCAAGGCCCATCTGGTTCCTTATACCATCTGTGTTAAAGTATCTATTGAGATCAATCGGCTGCAGGCCAAGGTTGAGATGAGCCCATGATCAAGAGCAGTGGTTCCAGCAGCCAAGAAGAATTTCGTCTGACAGTATCTGTGGTGATTTTAAGGTCACCACCAACCCAGTCCTGAAAGTAGATCAATGCCTTCCAGCCAGGATAGAGGATACCTTTGCAAACTTTTCTGGAGGAAGCATTTCAACTGTGGACTTAGCTGAAGATGACCAACAGATGATGACATGTAGGAGAAGCGACATACTGGGCATCTAGGCATGGTCAAAGTGAAAGCATTGGCTTGAATTTTGTCTGGTGACCTGGGATAGATCAGCATATCATGCATCTTGCCATGCTCCTTTTGGGATGATAACGCATCCAGAAATTTCCACGTGTAGTGCCTCTCCATCCCTCGGAATACCCTCACTTCCTTGACTGAGGATTCATGTGGATTTAGCTAGACCCTTCATGGGCACAAGTGTTTTGATAAAAGTGGATGCAGCTACAAAGTGGTAAGAGGTGTTCCCAATATCCTTTCACGTCAGCAGTGCCTGGGTCCTAGTGCAAGGAATGATTCACTGTTTGGACAATTTAAACACTGGCCCAGATAGACTGGAAAGACAGGGTATAGGGGTTGGATGTAAGAGCTGATAACGCAGTGCCGTAATGTTCACTCTTCTCTCCATGGCGCTGAGGCTGTGAAGACTGCGCTGGCTACTGTGGTCCTATAATGAACTGATACTGAGGCTTTAGACCTTCTCCGGGCTGCTCTGGGATTCAGAGGTCAGGGCTCATTTTGGTTCAGAATGTTGCTACTCGCTTGTATTGTTTGCATGATCTGTGTTTTTTTTTTCTCCCTCTCTCTGCACATTGGGTGTTGGTCTTTATTTAATTTTCTTATCATTGGGTTCTTTCAGGTCTGTTGTTTTATTGTTGCCTGTAAGCAAACAAATCTCAAAATTGCATGATTCTTACATTCTTTGATAATAAATGTACTTTGAAACTTGAATCAGAAACTCACCAATCTCCTCCTGGTATATCGTAATGCAACACACTCCACAGCCAGCAACTCACCAGCTATTCTGTGGATGTCTAAAGCAGTTGTATTCTGTAGGGGTGTGCGTGTTTGTAACAGGTTATACATAATAGTCCGTGAATGTCAAAACATAGAATGTCATACGTCATCACATCACCATGTCATAAGTGCACACCTTGATAAAAGTAAAAATGAAAAGTACACATTTATCCCAGTCTCCCTGTGTTTTTTTTTTATTATTTTTATGTTTTGGAGTTACAAAACATAACAGAGTTGTTCCTCCAACCTGAGTGTGGCCTCATCATGGCACTAGAGAAGACCACTAACAGATCCTACCAGTAGATCACACCTTTAGTATTAGACAGAGCGAAGGTCCTTGATAATGCGATCCCCATTCTACACGAGCTCTCTCTGATGTACAAGATACAGTAGATGACACTGACAGACTCACAGGTGAGGTGTTATGTCACCTGCAAGGACTGCTTATCCCTGAATGGTGATGAGGGAAGAGGTCTAGGGGCAGTTTTGGCTTAAGTTGTAGCAGGGAGATCAGTGGAGATGGATGTCAGGACAAGGGAACCACATGGAGACCAAACTCTAACAGTGAGGTGGGGTGTAGTGGAAAAGAAAGATGTTTTAAGTGGTAGGGATCTATTGGGAATCATGAGTGTTACAAAGAATGAAATGCTCGATACAAAGACAACAAGAACCCTCTGGCAAAACCTGAAGTATCATCAAGATAGCTGGAAGATTCACTAGATTTATAAAACATATCAGTAGATTTACTGTCTCCAGGGATGGAGAGGAAGGGATTGAGAAAGGGGAGAGAGGTGTCCAGGTTGGACCAAGTGAATTTGACAGCAGGGTGGAATTTGGAGGGAAAGCTGATGAAATATATAAGCTCAGGAAACAGCACCAATGTGTCATCCATGTAGCATAGAAATTGTTCAGGAGGGTTACCCGTATAGGTTTATAGCACACAAAAAGACAGGCATAGTTGGGGTCATCACAGGTGCCCATGGGAACACCTTGGGATTGGAGAAAGTGGGAGAAGCTGAAGGAGAACCAGTTCTGCCAAAGAGAGGAGGGTGGTGGTGGAGCAGAACTGTTCAGGTCTATTGATCAGAAAGAAGCAGAGAGGTTTACATCCTTCATGATGGGGAAGAGAACTGTTTGGGGATTGGAATTCCACAGTGTATACAAGATGATCAAGCCCAGGGAAATTATTGTCTCAGGTTTTCAGGAGCATGTGAAGTGTCAAGGATGAAGATAGGAAGGGATTGAACCAAAGAATTCTGAGTATTTGTGTAGTGAGGAAAGCTACCTCAATGCAGAGGATGAGAATGTGCCCCATGGGGAGATGTCTGATGGATCATCTAAATGTTAGACTCATAACCCACTGCAAGCCATGATAGTCTGTCTCGCTGTTCACTACACCCCAACAACATTGTCTATCCTGCAGTCCTTTGGTAACTATCCTGACACTAAGGCTAGGGCCCCAGAATTTCTGCACTTGCCTCCCGCTGGAACCCTAGAAACCTGAGTTGCCAGTCCTGCCCATCCTGTCACCAAGTCTCACTAAAGTCTGCAATATCATAATTCCACATGTTGATCCTTGCCCAGAACTCTTCCACCTTTCCTATGATTCTTCTTCCATTGAAATCTCACCATGCTCAATCTTTTGATTCCTGAGCTAACCATCATCTTACCATTTCCCTTATCTGAAGTGAATGGTGTCACTGTTCCTGGCAGTCCAGACAGCCTCAAGTTCAAAGTGCAAAGTAAACTTGTTATCATTGTATGTATATGACACCGTGTTCTACCCTGAGATTCATTTACTTGCCGGCATTTGCAGTAGAACAAAGAAATACAATAGAATCGATGACAAACTGCACACACAGATGGACAAGACAGCTCTGCAAAAGAAGACAAACTCTGTAAATACAAATAAATAAACACAAACATAAATAAATGAATAAATACATAAACAAACACAGATAGACAGACTAATAAGGAAAGAAAGAAAGCTAAAAACATGAGTTGTAGAGTTCTTGAAAATGAGTCCATTGGTTGTGTTCAGTGATCAGTTCAATGTTAAGGTGAGTAAATTATCCACGTTGGTTCAGGAGCCTGATGACTGAAGGGTAATAATTGTTCCTAAACCTGGTGGTGGGGGACCTAAGGCTCCTGTACCTCCTTCCCAAAGGCAGCAGTGAAAAGAGAGCATGGCCTGGATTGTGAGGGTCCTTGATGATGGATCTGTGTATAGATGTAACAGTGTCATTTCAGCAAACTGACAAAATTTCACTGATCATCAGGATGTTGCCTCCTGCACAATATGTTTGGACCAGGAACATCAGGATTACCATCAATCAAAACTTAAGTTGGTAACTGCAGACATAATGCACTCTGCTGGTTGCCACCAGGGTCATTGAATCAATGTTCAATGATGGTAAAGGTTACTCTGTGTTTGAAAATGTGATAATCAGCAGGGATCAGTGATATGAAATCCTTGGGACTGAGGGGAGGGAGAGGAGAATAACCTGATAAAGGACCCGGAGAAGACTGGTTACACTGGGAACAATGGTGCCATCGGGAAGTAGATGCTGGTGAGCTGGACTTTGAAGACAAGAAAATCCTCTTCTTGTTCTGGATGGGTGGAAAGTGTGTGAGAACGGAAGTGTGGGATGAAGACTGAAAGTTTCAGAGGGATGAGGACAAATCACAGCCGGGATCCAGGAAAAGAATCTTAACAAATTTCAGAGTTCAAAGTATATTTATTATCATAGTACATTTATGTGACCATTTACAACCCTGTGATTTATTTCCTTATGGGCATACTTAATAAAATCTTAATAGAATAATAGCCACAATAGAATTCATGAAAGACCACACCAACTTCTGTGTTCAACCAATGTGCAAAAGACAACAAGGTGTGCAAATACAAAAAGAAAGCAATAATAAAAAATAATTAAGCAAGAAATATCAATAAAGAGTCAGGACAATTGAGTCTGTGGGCTGTGGGAACATCTCAATGATGAGGTCTGTGAAGTTGAGTGAAGTTACCCCCTACAATTCAAGAACCTGATGGCTGAGGGGCAATAACTGATCCTGAACTTGGTGGTGTGGGTGCCAAGGCTCCCGTACCTCTTTCCTGATGCCAGCAATGAGAGGAGAGGATGCTCTGTGTGATGTTCTGATTTGTGATGATAGATGCTGCTCTATTGCTCAGTGGTGGGGAGTGCTTTAACTGTAAAGGACCAGGCTGTATCTACTAATTTTTGTAGGATTTCCCATTCAAAAGCATTGGTATTTCTCTACGAGGCTGTGATTTAGTCAGTCGATATACACTTCACTACAGATCTAAGGATGTTTGTGAAAGTTTTAGATGTTATGCCAAATCTTCATAAACTGTTAAGGAAGTAGAGGGGCTGCCGTGCTTTCTTTGTTACCACACTTGGGTGCTGGGCCCAGGACAGATCCTCTGAAATAATAACACTGAGGAATTTAAAGCTACTGACCCTTTCCAACTCAGATCCTTGGATGAGGACTGGCCCATGGACCTCCAGTTTCTCTTCTATATGTCAATGTTCAGCTCCTTTGTCTTACTGACATTGAGTAAGAGGCTGTTGTTATGGCCTCACAGCCAGATTTTCAATCTCTCTCCAATAACCTGATTCATCATCAGCCTATGATAGTGGCGTTATCAGCAAACTTGAATGTGGCATTGGAGCTGTGTGTAGCGACTTGCCAATCTGAATCATATCACCCAGTACAGGAAGGAAAATCTCTGAAAATGGGGTTAGAGATTTGCTGATGTGTGAAAATCCTGTTGTGGTTCCCACATAACCATTGACTCCTCCACACTGGCTGCTATCTTCTTCACTCAGTTCAATCAAGTGAATAAAATAAAGTTCAAATCATTCCCTTTCTGGTAGCAGGTGCTTTGCTGATTCTCCCTTAAAATTACACAAATTCGCCCTCTCTCAGAGGATAAATATCCTGCTGGAAATACTGTCAGACAAATGGCCTCACACACTGGCTGACGTTCACCATTTCAACCAAAATAATCAAAAGCAATGTCCGAGGAAATCTGCAGATGCTGGAAATTCAACCAACTCACCCAAAATGCTGTTGGAACACAGCAGGCCGGGCAGCATCTATAGGGAGAAGTGCTGTCGATGCTTCGGGCCGAGAACCTTCATCAGGACTAACTGAAAGGAAAGACAGTAAGAGATTTGAAAGTAGGAGGGGGAGGGGGAAATGAGAAATAATAGGAGAAGACCTCAGGAAGTGGGGTGAAGCTAGGAGCTGGAAAGCTGATTGGCAAAAGGGATACAGAACTAGAGCAGGGAGAGGACCATGGGACGGGAGGCCTAGGGAGAAAGAAAGGGGGAGGGGAGCACCAGAGGGAGATGGAGAACAGGCAGAGTGAAGGGCAGAGAGAGAACAAAAAGGGTTGGGGAGAAAAATAAATAAATCAGGGATTGTGTAAGAAAGGGAGGAAGGGCATTAACGGAAGTTAGAGAAGAATATTCGGCTAGTGGCATAGTGGCATCAGCGCCGGGCTTTGGAGTGAAGGCTCATGAGTTCAAATCCAGACAGCTCCCTTGCACACTTTCCATCCATGCTGGGTTGAGCGTCAAGCTAGCAACTCGACCTCGAAAAATAAGAAAGCCTGCTAAAACTATACCATCACAACAGCATCCCGATGACTCCACTCAGAGTTAAGGGCTCTCTTCTTCTTCTTAATCAAAGACAACGTAATGTATTCTGCAGCATCAAGCAGAAATTTTAATAAATGTGGTTAAAGGAAGCAAAGTCTCCCAACCAGCAAATAGAGGACTTAAGTGAACTAAAGTTGATGTATCGTGTTTTTAGCCAATTGAACAGTCATGACTGTGATTCCCAAAATGGGTGATATCACTCCAATCAGGACAGTAAAAGTTTATTAGCAGGTGATAAAGATAAAGGGGGCAATTGGGGTAGGGGCACTCAGTAACAAGGTGGGTGGTGCAGCTGAGGGATAAAGAAATTGCCATAAGAAATTAATTACTTGTTATAAGCATTTGATCCTCATACTTGTACCATCGTTCACATAATCTTTTTCTGAAAAAGCTGATGATAAATGGTCTCCAAAAACAATGAAGAGATTCACGAAGTTGAGGCTGCTTCAAATGTCAAAGCTTGTGGATGCAGTTGGAAAGGTCAGGGATGTACTGGAATATTGCAGCAGGGTCCAAACCCAAAGCACATCAATACGACAGGACCAGGTCCTAGTGCGATGTATTACCCAATGTGCAGATAATTTAAATGCTGGAGCAGATGGATTATAAATGCAGAGTGTTTGTACGAGAGGTGAGGGTCAAACCCATTCTGTTCACTGGTCTGTGATGTTTATAGTGCTCCACACCGAACTGGGGCTCCGGCTGGGGCCTGCTCTAGCTGCTCTGGGCTTTGAGTCTGAGGTTCACTTCTTTTCTAAATACTACTTACTTACTTTTATTGTTTGCATGATTTGTTTTTTTTCCCCCTCTCTGCTCAAAGGGTGATTGTCAGTTTTTAATGGGTTCTTTTGCATTTGTTTTGTGGCTGCCTGTAAGGAGACACATCTGAAGGTCATATAATAGAAAAAACATAGAAATCATAGAAAACCTACAGCACAATACAGGACCTTCAGCCCACAAAGTTGTGCCGAGCATGTCCCTACCTTAAAAATTACTAGCATTACTCATAGCTCACTATTTTTCTAAGCTCAATGTACCTATCCAGAAGTCTCTTTAAAGACCCTACCGTATATGTAGGAATTTAAGGTGGGGGGGGGATACATGGGAGGCAGGGTTTAAGGGTTGGTACAACATTGGGGGCCGAAGGGCCTGTACTGTGCTGTACTAGTTTATGTTCTATGTTCTGTGTATCTGCCTCCACTATCGTTGTCAGCATCCGATTCCATGCACTCACCACTCTCTGCGTAAAAAACTGACATCCCTTGTGTACCTACTCCCAAACACCTTAAACTTGTGCCGTTTTGTGACAGCTATTTCAGCCCTGGGAAAAAGCCTCTGACTATCCACACAATCAATGCCTCTCATTATCTTGTACACCTCTATCAGGTCACCTCTCATGCTCCATCACTGCAAGGAAAATTGGCCAAGTTTACTCAACCTATTCTCAGAAGGCATGCTCTCCAATCCAGGCAATATCCTTGAAAATCTCCTCTGTACCCTTCCATGGTTTCCACATCCTCCCAGTAGGTAGGCAACCAGAACTGAGCACAACAGTCTGACCAGGGTCCTATATAGCTGCAACATTACTTCTTGGATCCTAAATTCAATCCCATTATATGAAAATGTTGAATAAATGGCCTTCAAGTTTCTTCAAATTTAACCAAAGGGTCGATAGAGCCACTGCTAATTTTTTCCAAGTTTAAACATGTTATAGTTTGGGAAAACCATTGATATATTGTGGGGGGATTAGAACCTTTCAATTAAAATAAAATAGATCTTTTGGATATTAAAGTAACAAATGTAATCAAATGGCAAGCTGAAGGGGATAATTGACTAGAGTCCTTCGCTAGTAATCCAAAAAATGCAGTAATAGGATGAGGTTGTAAATCAATATGCAAAACTGCTGAAATAATATCAAAAATATCTTTCCAATATTTTTCCAAAAGAGGGCAAGACCAGAACATATGTGTCAAAGAAGCTAACTCAGACTTACATCTGTCACAGACAGGATTTATATGGCAATAAAAATGAGTTAACTTATCCTTTGACATATGGGCCCTATGAACCACCTTAAATTATATTAAAGCATGTCTAGCACACATTGAAGAAGTATTAACTAATTGGAGAATTTTCTCCCATTTCTCTATACATAAAGATACCTGAAGTTCTCTTTCCCAATCATTCTTAATTTTATCTGATGTACCTAGATGTATTTTTGTAATCAGATAATAAACAATTGCTATTAAACTCTTCTGACAGGAGTTTAAACCTAATTTTTTTCTGTAATTTCAGTTTGATGTGATATCAGAAAAGTAGGTAAGACAGTATTCAAAAAAATTCTAATCTGTAAATATCTGAAAAAATCTGATCTAGGAAAATTATATTTATTAGACAACTGTTCAAAAGACACGAGACTGTTATCCATGAGTGAGTCATGAAAACATGTGAGTCCCTTTGTTTTCCATAAAAGAAAAACTTGATAAATTCTGGATGGTTGGAAGAAAAAAATAGATATAATAGGACTTGTTAGGATAAATTTATTCAATCCAAAAAAAATTACGAAATTGAAACCATATTCATATTGTATGTTTAGTTATTGGATTAGTCATTCGTTTATTCAGTTTAGTAAGTGCAAAGGGAAGGGAGGCCCCTAAAATAGAAGCCCATGAGAACGCCAGTATAGACTCGCGCTCGAGGTTCACCCATCGTGAACATTGAATTTCATCCTGATCTTGTGTCCCGAACATTAAATATCAAATATTAGTTGCCCAATAATAGAACCTTAAGTTCGGCATTGCCAAACCACCATGCTTTTTTTGATTTCTGTAAATATTTCTTACTTAACCTAGGATTTTTATTTTGCCATATACATGAAGGAATTTTAGAATCAATAATATCAAAAAAGGATTTAGAAATCACAATTGGTACCACCGAAAATAGATACAGAAATTTAGGTGAAATAATCATCTTAATTCATTCTACCAATCAACAATAAAGACAATGGGGACCATTTAGCAAGCAGCCATTTAACATGATCAATTAAGGGTAAAAAGTTAACTTTAAATAGATCCTTATGCTTCTTAGTAATTTTAACACCCAAACAAGTAAAGTAATCAGTAAATCTTAATGGTGATTGTTTATAAATTGGAACTTGCATATTTAATGGAAAAAGCCTTTTCTCCTTTGAGCGACAGAGGATGAGAGGTGACCTGATAGCGGGTATAAGATGATGAGAGGCATTGATCATGTAGATAACCAGAGCTGCTTTCCCAAGACTGAAATGGCTAACAAGAGGGGGTGTAGTTTTAAGGTGTTTGGAAGTATGTACTGAACAATGAGAATGTCAGAGGGAAGTTTTTCACACAGAGTGGTGGGTGTGTGGAATGCACTGCCAGCGAAGCTGGTAAATGCTGGTAGAATAGGGTCTTTTAAGAGACTCTTCGATAGGTACATGAACTTAGAAAAATAGAGGGCTATGTGGTAGGCAAATTCTAGGCAGCTTCTAGAGTAGGTACCATGGTCAGCATAACATTATGGGATGAAGGGCCTGTAAAACGCTGAAGACTTCTATGTTTCATCAGCATTCTGGGAGAAGCAGTCCTTCCAGGTGACAGAACACTTCACCTGTGAGTCTGTTAGCATCATCTACTCTATCCAGTGCTCACAATGTGGCCTCTTGTACATCGGAGAGGCTTACTGTAGAAGGAGAACCAGTTCATTGAGGACCTTTGCTCTGTCTATTGATCACCTATTTCAATTCAACTTCCCATTCCCATTCCGAATTGTCTGTTCCAAAATGCCTGTCCATGGTCCCCTCGATTGCCATGATAAGGCCACACTCAGGTTGGAGGAATAACACTGTTATATTTTGTAACATGAAAACATGAAACTAAGCAAAAGAAAGACACGGGGAGACTGGGACAAATGTGTAGTCTTCATTTTTATGTTTATCGAGGCATGTACTTATGCTGCGGGGATGTGATGATTTATAACATTCATGCACTGTTACATAAAATCATAGTTCATTATTAAATAAAAACAATAAACACACACACACACACACACACACACACACACACACACACTTTACTGCAGAATGCAACTGCTAATAAGACATCCACAAAATATCTGGTGAGTTGTTGGTTGTGGAGTGTGTTGCATTGCGACATGCAAAGAGGAAATTGGTGAGTTTCTGATTGAAGTTTCAAAGTGTATTTATTATTAAAGTTTGTACGAATCATACAATCTTGAGATTTGTTTGCTTACAGGCAACTACAAAGCAGGAAGCCCGAACAAACCCAATGATAAGAAAATTAAATAAAGACCAACACCTGGTGCGCAGAGAGAGGGAGAAAAACACAGATCATGCAAACAATAGAAGTGAACAGCAGCATTCTGAACCAAAATGAGTCCTTTGCTCCAAACCCCAGAGAGGCCTGTAGTGGACTCAAAACCTCAGTATCAGTTCATTATATTAGCGGGTAAAGAGCACAGCAGCCAGGGCACTTTTCATAGCCCCAGCACCATGGAGAGAGGAGTGGTCATTGCAGGACAATGAGCAATATCGGCTGTTGCCTCCGATCCTGACACCTTGTCTTTCCAGTATATCTGGACCAGCATTTAAATAATCCAAACAGTGTGTCATATTTTCCACAGGGACTCGGGCAAATCTGCAGTGAAAGGCTCTGAACCCAGACCACGTTGTCTAGCGACTCGCTTCGTATCCAGATTTCACTGCCCATCCCTAAGTTACTCTCGATTTCTCCAAATTGGCTCAGTGCCCAGAGTGATCCAACCTCACACTTGGGCCAGTTTCATGGCCATCGAAACTCCTCTGCCTCGATTTCTTCTCTCCACATGCCTCATTACATCGCCTAAATTCTGCAAAGTAGCATTATGGTTCATTCCTCAAATTTGCTTTGCCTCACGTCTCTTCATTGTTTGCGGTGGAAATTTACCACAGATTGCTCCAGAAAAGGGGTAATTAGTGATGTTTTGAGTTGGATTTCTTGCCTTTTAAACGACTAGTCAGCTGCCACATATTTTCTGTAGCAGATTCAGTGTTAGAATAGTATGTTCTGCTGACATTGCTCGCAGTGCAGTCTTTAGACTCTGGACAAACCTCTCCACTAAACCATTTGTTGCTGAGTGGTGCAGTACAGATGTGCTTTGTCTTAATCAAGAAGAGCATCCTTTTTTCTAAATTGTTTTTAGGAACTTCCTTTTTCCAAGTGTTAACTGGGCAACCCATCAGCTTTTCCACGATTTATCATCCTCTTGATTTCAATCTTGTTATTGGGTCCTCCAAGAATCAGAGCCCATTTTTGCATTTGTGCGGCTGAAGTTAATGGAATACCCTCCTGTGGTTTTAAAATGGACACCAGTTGTTGATAATCAGTAACGATGGTAAACTCTCTCCCATACAGGTTGTGGTCGTACCTGTTTACTCCCCAAACCAGATTCAATGAAACCAACAAAGGGGAAAGTTGTCTTTTAGAATTCCAGCAGGGTTCAGCGACAGGCCAATTGAATATTTTTACCGCAGTATAACATTAGTTCATTATATTGATGTTGGTGCTGACCAGTTAATCAATGCCATATGCAACCTTCACCACCCTCTCTGCACTCTCTGTAAGATCCTTCAGAGCATCGGTCAGTATTCTGTAGGTCATGAGAAAGGATGATCCTGCTCCAAAAATGAAACCAAAGATAGGGATGAAGTCAAGACCAACTTCCAAAGCTGAAATGGCAACAGCTATAGCACCCCAACCTAACCTTCTAATTATGTCTTTATTTATTATCCCCAGCAGAAGAGGGTTAACAATGGCCTTAAGGTCTTCCACAGGTTTTTCTGTGTTATTGGCCAGTCTTTGAAGAGAAGCATCATCAAGACCCAGGCATTTACGAAAATAGATTATTTCCTGATTCAGAATAGTGATGTCACAAGCAAGGGAGAGACCAGGAATGGGGACTGCTCCTACAGCGCATGAAATTGTTGCCGACATCAAGACAAGTTTCTGCAGAATTTTTCTTTTCTGCTGAACAATCTCCACACTTGTGTTTGCAAAGGCCAGAACAAAGATACTTTTCCTTTGAATACGGCAGATCATCTTCAAGTGCTTTATTTAAACGATTGAAATCATATCGATCCTGTATAAAACTGGATATCAGGAACATAGTCAGGGTCCAAATCCCTGCTTCTCTCAAATTATTGACACATTTACTCTGAATATCATCCAGCTTTTCTTCTTCATTAATTTTATTACTTCCCCCTTTTCTCATTGAATATAAATCTTGATCAATCTTAGTGTGGACAAAGTAGAAATGTTTCCTGAGCTGTTTAATCTCTTTAGCAAGTTTTGCATCATTTTCTTTGAAATTATAGGCTGATATTATGATGAAGAAATCATATCTTTCAAATTTCATTTTCTTAAGATAAGTAGCAGCTGGAAATTTTGTGGATCCGATCCCTGGCAGGTCCCAGTAGCAGACGTTGAACTGATTGGGATGTGGGTACGTGGTTGGCTTCATTATAGCTTCCATGACATCAACTTTAGCAGCTGCATCATCATTGTTCTGAAGTCCTTTCGTGGCACTGATGATGGTGGATTTTCCTGCACCTGTTTCTCCCGTCACTGCAGCGTTAAGCTCTATTTTATCCTGTTCCGCTAACTTCTGTTGTATCAGAAAGGTAACTTTTTCCACCCGTCCTTCTTCGAAGTAGGATTTCAGTTTGTTGAGCTGTTCCATTGTGAAAAATTTGGCCTTCTCAGACTGAGCACCCTGTTACCTGAAAAGAAACAGGTTCCATTAGAATTTCTAAACAAAAAACTTCCATTTCTACAGATCCCTATTTGGTTGTCGACCATCTCATATGGGACAACTTGCAGTGAACAATTAACCCAAAAGTTAGCACACCTTTAGGATGGGGTGATAAATGCAACATACAGGCAATCCTACAGGACAAAGAATGTTTTTAAATTTCATGTGGGTAACACCATAGGTCAGGCTGCAACCTGGCTCTCTAGAACTATGAGTATTGGAAATCTATCCAGACAACCTCACAATATCAATGCAGAAGTCCTTACATGATAGCTGTTAGTTCAACCAATATCAACTCCATCATAAATAAGCACGAGGAAATCTGCAGATGCTGGAAATTCAAGCAACACGCACAAAATGCTGGTGGAACACAGCAGGCCAGGCAGCATCTATAGGAAGAAGCACTGTCAACGTTTCGGGCTGAGACCCTTCATCAGGACTAACTGAAAGAAAAGGTAGTAAGAGATTTGTAAGTAGGAGAGGGAGGGGGAAATGCAAAATGTTAGAAGACTGGAGTGGGTGGGGTGAAGCTAAGGACTGGAAAGGTGATTGGCCAAAGCGATACAGATCTGGTGGAGGGAAAGGATCATGGGACGGGAGGCCTCAGGAGAAAGAAACGGGGAAGGCAGCTCCAGAGGGAGATGGAGAACAGGCAGAGTGATGGGCAGAGAGAGAACAAAAAGGAGAGGGGGGAAATATATATATATATATCAGGGATGGGGTAAGAAGAGGAGGAGGGGCATTAATGATCTTGCTTTCTCTGGTGGACAGAGAGTCAGTGTGGCCTTCTATATATTGGTGAGACCCAATGCAGGCTGGGAGTCCATTTCACTGAACACTACGCTCAGTCCGCCAGAGAAAGCAGCATCTCCCAGTGGCCACACATTTTAATTCCACATCCCATCCCCATTCTGATATGTCTATCCATGGCCTCCTCTATTGTCAAGATGAAGCCACACTCACATAGAAACATAGAAAATAGGTGCAGGAGTAGGCCATTCGGCCCTTCGAGCCTGCACCACTATTCAGTATGATCATGGCTGATCATCCAACTCAGAACCCTGTACCTGCTTTCTCTCCATACCCCCTGATCCCTTTAGCCACAAGGGCCATATCTAACTTCCTCTTAAATATAGCCAGTGAACCTGCCTCAACTGTTTCCTGTGGCAGAGAATTCCACAGATTCACCACTCTCTGTGTGAAGAAGTTTTTCCTCATCTCAGTCCTAAAAGGCTTCCCATTTTTCCTTAAACTGTGACCTCTCGTTCTGGACTTCCCCAACATCGGAAACAATCTTCCTGTATCTAGCCTGTCCAATCCCTTTAGAATTTTATATGTTTCAATAAGATCCCCCCTCAATCTTCTAAATACCAGTGAGTATAAGCCTAGTCAATCCAGTCTCTCTTCATATGAAACTCCTGCCATCCCAGGAATCAATCTGGTGAACCTTCTCTGTACTCCCTCTATGGCAAGAATGACTTTCCTCAGATTAGGGGACCAAACCTGCACACAATATTCTAGGTGCAGTCTCACTAAGGCCTTGTACAACTGCAGTAGAACCTCCCTGCTCCTGTACTCAAATCCTTTTGCTATGAATGCCAACATACAATTTGCCTTTTTCACCACCTGCTGTACCTGCATGCCCACCTTCAATGACTGGTGTACAATGACACCCAGGCCTCGTTGCATCTCCCCTTTTCCTAATCGGCCACCGTTCAGATAATAATCTGTTTTCCTGTTCTTGCAACCAAAGTGGATAACCTCACATTGATCCACATTAAATATCATCTGCCATGAATTTGCCCACTCACCTAACCTATCCAAGTCACCCTGCATCCTCTTAGCATCCTCCTCACAGCTAACACTGCCACCCAGCTTCGTGTCATCCGCAAACTTAGAGATGCTGCATTTAATTCCCTCGTCTAAATCATTAATATATATTGTAAACAACTGGGGTCCCAGCACTGAGCCTTGCGGTACCCCACTAGTCACTGCCTGCCATTCTGAAAAGGTCCCCTTTACCCCCACTCTTTGCTTCCTGTCTGCCAACCAATTTTCTATCCACATCAATACTGTACCCCCAACACCGTGTGCTTTAAGTTTGCACACTAATATCCTGTGTGGAACTTTGTCAAAAGCCTCTTGAAAATCTAAATATACCACATCCACTGGCACTCCCCTATCCACTCTACTAGTTATATCTTCAAAAAATTCTGTAAGATTCGTCAGACATGATTTTCCTTTCACAAATCCATACTGACTTTGTCCGATGATTTCACCTCTTTCCAAATGTGCTGTTTTCACATCTTTGATAACCGACTCTAGCATTTTCCCCACCACCAATGTCAGACTAACCGGTCTATAATTCCCCAGTTTCTCTATCCCTCCTTTCTTAAAAAGTGGGGTTTCATTAGCCACCCTCCAATCCTCAGGAACTAATCCAGAATCTAAGGAGTTTTGAAAAATTATCACCAATGCATTCACTATTTCTTGGGCTACTTCCTTAAGCACTCGGATGCAGACCATCAGGCCCTGGGGATTTATCTGCCTTTAATCCCTTCAATTTACCTAACACCACTTCCCTACTAAGATGTATTTCCCTCAGTTCCTCCATTTCACTAGTCCCTCGGTCCCTTACTATTTCCAGAAGATTATTTATGTCCTCCTTAGTGAAGACAGAACCAAAGTAGTTATTCAATTGGTCTGCCATGTCTTTGTTCCCTATGATCAATTCACCTGTTTCTGACTGTAAAGGACCTACATTTGCCTTGACCAATCTTTTTCTTTTCACATATCTATAAAAGCTTTTACAGTCCGTTTTTATGTTCCCTGCCAGCTTTCTCTCATAATCTTTTTTCCCTGTCCTAATTAAGCCCTTTGTCCTCCTCTGCTGGTCTCTGAATTTCTCCCAGTCCTCAGGTGTGCTGCTTTTTTTTTGCTAATTTATATGTTTCTTCTTTGGACTTGATACTACCCTTAATTTCCCTTGTCAGCCATGGGTGCACTACCTTTCCTGGTTTATTCTTTTGCCAAACTGGGATGAACAATTGTTGTAGTTCATCCATGAGATCGTTAAATGTTTGCCATTGCATATCACCGTCAACCCTTTAAGTATCATTTGCCAGTCTATCTAAGCTAATTCACGTCTCATACCTTCAAAGTTACCCCTCTATCAGTTCACAACCTTTGTTTCTGAATTAACTATGTCACTCTCCATATTAATGAAGAATTCTACCATATTATGGTCACTCTTACCCAAGGGACCTCGCACGGCAAGATTTCTAACTAACCCTTCCTCATCACTCAATACTCAATCTAGAATGGCCTACTCTCTAGTTGGTTCTTTGACATGTTGGTTCAGAAAACCATCCTGCATACATTCCAAGAAATCCTCTTCCTCAGCACCCCTGCCAATTTGGTTCACCCAATCTATATGTAGATTGAAGTCACCCATTATAACTACTGTTCCTTTATTGCATGCATTTCTAATTTCCTGTTTAATGCCATCCCCAACCTCACTACTACTGTTAGGTAGCCTGTACACAACTCCCACCAGCATTTTCTGCCCCTTAGTGTATGCAGCTCTACCCATATCATTCCACATCCGCCAGGCTAATGTCCTTCCTTTCTATTGCGTTAATCTCCTCTCTAACCAGCAATGCTACCCAACCTCCTTTTCTTTCCTGTCTATCCCTCCTGAATATTGCATATCCCTGGATGTTGAACTCCCATCCTTGGTCACCCTGGAGCCATGTCTCTGTGATCCCAACTATATCATATTCATTAATAACTATCTGCACATTCAATTCATCCACCTTGTTACGAATGCTCCTCGCATTGACACACAAAACCTTCAGGCTTGTTTTTACAATACCCTTAGCCCTTATACAATTAAAAAGTGGCGCTTTTTGCTTTTTGCCCTGGATTTGCCTGCCTGCCACTTTGACTTTTCACCTTACTACTTTTTGCTTCTACTCTCATTTTACACCCCTCAGTCTCTCTGCACTTGTTCCCATCCCCCTGCCACATTAGTTTAAATCCTCCTAAACAGCAGTAGCAAACACTCCCCCTAGGACTTTGGTTCCAGTCCAGCCCAGGTGCAGACCGTCCTGTTTATACCGGTCCCACCTCCCCCAGAACTGGTTCCAATGCCCCAGAAATCTGGATCCCTCACCCTTGCACCATTTTTCAAGCCATGTATTCATCTGAAATATCCTCCTATTTCTACTCTGACCAGCATGTGGCACTGGTAGTAATCCAGAGATTATTACCTTTATGGTCCTACTTTTTAGTTTATCTCCTAGCTCCCTAAATTCACCCTTGTAGGACCTCATCCCATTTTTTACCTATATCATTGGTACCTATGTGCACCACGACCACTGGCTGTTCACCCTCTCATTCCAGAATGTCCTGCAGCCGCTCAGAGACATCCTCGACCCTTGCACCAGGGAGGCAACATACCATCCTGGAGTCTCTTTTGTAGCCACAGAAACACATATCTATTCCCCTTACAATTGAATCCCCTATCAGTATAGCTCTCCCACTACTTTTCCTTCCCTCCTGTGCCGCAGAGCCACCCATGGTGCAATGAACTCAGCTGCTGCTGCCTTTCCCTGATGAGACATCTCCCCCAACAGTATCCAAAACAGTATATCTGTTTAGGAGGTAGATGACCTCAGGGGACTCCTGCATTCCCTGCCTACTGCTACACTGTCTGGTGGCCACCTCTTCCTTTCTGCCTGTGTAGCCTTTACCTGCAGTGAGGCCAACTCACTGAACATGCTATTCACAACTTTCTCAGCATCACAGATGCTCCAGTATGAATCCAATTGCAGGTCCAGACACTCAATGCGGTCTGCCAGAAGCTGCAGCTGGACACACTTCTTGCACACGTAGTCGTCAGGGACACTGGAAGTATCCCTGATTTTCCACATGCTGCAAGATGAACAAACCACGGGGCCAATCTCAGCTGCTATGACCTACCTGATACTTGCCTCAACTTTTGAAACTTTCTCCTTTGGAAGGAACTTACCCAGCCTTACC
This sequence comes from Hypanus sabinus, assembly GCF_030144855.1. Classification (NCBI taxonomy): domain Eukaryota; kingdom Metazoa; phylum Chordata; class Chondrichthyes; order Myliobatiformes; family Dasyatidae; genus Hypanus; species Hypanus sabinus. The sequence continues at coordinate 77,049,426 of NC_082713.1, read as the reverse complement.
TCACTTGGAGTGAAGCTCGTCCTCCGCCTCTTCTTGTTGAAGCCTCTCGAGTCAAAGCCTCACCTTATATTCCATCTGGGTAGCCTCTAATCTGATGGCATGAACATTGATTTCTCTAACTTCCATTAATGCCCCCCTCCCCTTCTTACCCCATCTCTGATTTATTTATTTTTCTCCTCATTCCTCCCCTTTTTTTCCTGGGAGAGACTGTCAAAGGTGTAAGGTTCCTAAACCTCCTTCCTTACCACTATTCAGGGAACTAAATTGTCCTGGCTAGTAAAACAGAGATTCACTTGTACCTCCTCCAACCTGGTTACTATATCCTGTGCTCCTGATATAGTCTACCTTTTATCTGTGGGTTCAACTGCAGACAGACCTGTTTGCTAAACATTTGCACTCTGTCTGTGATGGTATCTGGGGCTCTCGCTTGCCAGTCATTTCAATTCTTCTAACCTCTCTCTCACTGACCTTTTAGAGTGAGATTGAGTACAGACTTGAGGAATAGTGCCTCATATTATATGTGAGTGTCCTTCAACCCAATGGCATGAATATTGGATTCTCTCACTTCAGATAACCTTCTCTTCAGCCCCTTCTTCTTCTACACAGACCTTCCTGTCATTCTCCTATCTCCCCCTTCATAATTCTTCCACTCATTCCATCTTGTATATCCAGACCACCCCTGCTACTTCTACCCACCCACCCTCTGTATTTGTGTTTTTCTGATCCTCTCCCTACAGCCTTTCACTATTTACATTGAACACTTGATTATCTTCTACAGTTAATACTTCATTGTCACACATCTTGCCTCCAAACTATCTTTACACACTTGCCTATCACCATGTGTACCAGTCACTGCTGGCTCTGGCTGCTCTTCACCATGCTGAGCTATAACTGGACATCCCCTCCCCGTCTCTCAGTCCAGATGAATGGTTTTGGTCTACAATGTAAGTCCAGTGACATCATGATGCCCATGCTGAACCGACATGTGGCTCTGGATGTCCTCACCTTTCTGTCTCATTACATCGAGGAAGAAGGTCATGTTTAGGTTCTGGACCAGCAAGCTGCAGGTGAAGACCAAGCTGAGGGTGGATGTTAATGGTGCCATTACCAACCCACCATCAGAGTTTGCACAGTTGTTTGGTTTCAGAGATGTGCTGAGCTGTGTCCACAATCCTTTACAGTTTCTTGAGGTCACATGCAGATCAGTCACCACGCTGAGCCATTATTCATCCAGATAGAATGGTTTCTATGGTGTGTCAATAACAATTGATGAGGGTCAATAGGGATATGCCAAATTTCTTTGCCTCCTAAGGAAGGAGGGACATTGGCAAGCTTTCTTGTGGTTGTGCCCCTTCTTGAACTCGATGACCAAATCTTTTGTTTGTTAACATTGTTGTTGAGACACCAGGTCATAACCTCTCCATCTCATTCCTATACTCCATCTCTTTGTCATTTTAACTGTAGCTCTCTACAGTAATCATTGTCATGCATTCAGCCTTGGCATCTGGTGTAAGGTGCTCTTGGGGCTGCTGTACTTGATGCAGGCACGGCCTACCCTGCTCCACTGGAAGGAAATCACCCATGGAGGCTTCCAGTTCATTGTGATCCAAGGCAGGTCACAATGCCTAAGCCCATGGTCCATGGAGAAAACAATATGAATACCTATGTCAGGCTGCTGTAAACAGATAGAAGGATAGAGAATGCAAAAGAGGAATAGTGAGGGAGAGTTCATGGGTTCATAGACAGTTTAGAAACCTGAAATCTGATGGTTGACTGAGACCTCAATTTATTTTGCCTGATTCCATAGCAGAGCTTTGAGAGAGGCATGGACTCTGTTTCATAAGCAATATATCTCTTTCTCCTTCTGTGAGATTGTCTTGTGCCACAGTTTGCTGTGGCAGTCAACAACCAGAAAGCACCCATCTGTTTCCCCTTTCTCTCTGTCCTTGTACAGAGCACAGAGATGATGTGGTGTCCCATTTTCACCCCGAGTGATTCCAGCTCGTCAGGCAGCCTACTGATGTATCATGGCCCTGCAGGAAGTTGGCAAGTCTTCTAAACCCTACACTGTTGCACCTTGTACGTGGCACTCTTTGCATGGGGTTTCTCTTTCTCATTTTTACCTTTATACATATCGATCTTCTGTCAATGACCAAACACGGCCCACTGGTCCTGTTATGTGTTCACAGGCTCGTGGGCTCAGTGAGTGGGACAGATTCTACTCACTACTGGTAAGTAAGTTAATGATTTAGTTAGAGGACAAGACCAACATTAAACATTCAGTGAACTCTTCAAATTAAACCCAGTTACAAATACTGACCTATTCAGGCCCCATCTCATTGTATCTCACTTTCACTGTTCCCACGGCACGAGTTCTGACCCAATCCATGGTGACCCAGACAGCATAAAGACTGAGTGCTTTAAGTGTGCCAGATTTATACTCTGCTGGCACCATGACGTCAGCAACAGGCACCGTGGTGCCAGATGGTGGCCAGTGGGCCAATCTACAGCTCATACAAGGGAGTGGCTTACGATGAACAGGGAAGATTGACACTGACTGCAACAATGGCTGAGGAGGACAACACAGAGGTGCTGGACAGGGAAGATTGTTTATGTGCAGATATTTCACACAAATACCATAGGGAGCATCTTACCTAGTGTGGAAATGTCAAATCCTGCATGGCACAGTTTAGAGTAGAAGGGCTAATCTTGAAGGAGATTTAGAAGGTATGGTTTTAGACAGGGGGAGGAAAGTACCTGTAGTGTGCTGCCAGGGGTGGTGGTGGAAGCAGATATGACAGTGATGTTTAAGTGGGTTTTAGCCAGACACGTGAACAGAAAGAAAATGGAGAAGTATGCAGGCAAGTGAGCTTAGTTAAAGTAGCACCACGGTTGGCACAGACACGGTGGGTGAAAGAGCCTGTTCCTGTGCTGTTCTGTTTCTTTGATGTTCCATTTTGTTCCCTTTCCCTCATTTGTCAGTACCATTTTCATGTTCCTGTGGTAGAGACTCAAGATTTCCTGGATCTCTTCTACATTTAGAGTGGTCACAGCACGAGCTGCTGGCAATGTTATATTTGATGGCAAGGAGACTGTGAGAACATCCTTATCCTGCAGAATACTGCTTCAGTACCTGTTTCTGGAGTCTGCAGTTAGCATGCGAAGGATGTGTGCTGTTTGTGTGTCCCTCTCCTGTCTTTGTTGTGAGGGAATATGTCATTGGTTTCCTTGCCCCATAGAATTCTCTGTGTGAAAATCTGTCCTCTGCTTCTCCTTTAAACTTTCCACCTCTCATGTAAAGTTATACCATTTAGAATTCAACATTTCTACTCTGGGAGAAAGGTTATGACTTTCTATCATACTTATGCCTTCCCTGATTTGATAAATTTCTATCAATTTTTCACTAAGCCTCCAATGATCCAGAGTAACCTCAACATCAGTGTGTTTACGTGGTGTACCATTAGTTGTACCTTCCCCTTGTATTTGATCTCCCGGAATCCAACAATTTTGTCAGAATGACTGATTCTTCCAATGATGTACAGTGTTTACCATGAGCAGGACATTCCACTTAGTGGATTAATTACCATCACAATAATAGCACTAGACAAAGTTCTACCTGTCTTGCTAATGCTGGAGATGAGTTTGAGTTCTAATGTGTTCTTCCTCTTCAGCCCTGATTCTGTGCATAGCTCTTCTTTTAAGTCTATGCACTGACAGTAATAATAATATTGTGAACACAAGCAGACCAGTCAGTTCAGAAATTTACGGTTGAACTTATCTCCTTCAACACCTTGTGTTTTCGGCTCTCAGTCAATTCTGGTAATTTTTCTGACACAAACCACAATCATTTATGTTTCCGTTTGCCTTGTACATTGCAACACAGTTGTGTCAGGAAACCATTAAGCTGTGCAAACAATTTTGCTCCCAAGTTATCTTTAGCTGATAATGTTTGCAATTTACCAACTGCATCTTTTAGTTACATCAGTTGATTCCAAATCCTGTCAAGTAGACAAGGCCACATTTCCTAGCAGACAGAAATGAGGATGCTCAGAATTCCCATGAAATTTTGCATGATTAGATAACTTTCATGCATCTTAACAGTTGCATGTGTACACTTAGAGTACTGACCATCAAGTATTACTTTTAATGTTCGATGTTTTGCACAGATTCAGTTTATTCAGTTTAACCATAATTTCTCCAAATCTCTGGGCAGCTGACTCAGTTAGAGAGATAACTGAAAGACCATAAAGTGCTCATTTACAGCAACAGCATTTTCCTCTCACTTTGTACCCACCAGCTTTCCAATTCAGCGGATCATCCTTCACAATTGCCACCAGCTCCAGCAAGGTTTCATAAGCAAATTTATATTCCCCTCCCTTCACCTTTCAATATTTAGAAGAGGTTACTCCTTTTGTGACTCCCTCATCTGTTTTATGTTGCTGCCTCCTGATCTCCCCATTATGTGGCACTTTCTCTTTTAACTACTGGTGCAACACCTATCCTTTTACCTCTTCCCTCCCTTCCTCTACCCTGCCCCCGCACCAAAATCTTCAGGGTCCAGTTGAAACTGCAATGAATTTTCGCTACTTCTAATCAAGGGTACTGTATTTAGTATTCATAATGTGACATGTTCTGCACTGGAGACACCAAACACAAATGGGGTGACTTGGTTACAGAGTATATGCATTCAGTTCACAAGTGTTCCTGGGGTGTCAGTTGCCTGCACTTCACAATCTCACTGCCACTTTTTTTGTCTGCATCCTCCTGTACTCAATGTACAAAACTCATCCTTCATCTGTGGATACTGCAGCCTTTTGGTCTCAATGTAGTTTCTCCAACTTTATATAACTTGTTCTTTTATTCTGTTTGAATCAATTCTGGGCATTTTTGTCCGTCATCTTATTTACATTCATTTGTATCAACTGGCAAGCTGGACTTGTCCCAGAAAACCCTTTCTACAGCCTCTTCTTCTTCTACACAGACACTCCTGTCATTCCCCCATTTCCCCTTCGTAATTCTTCCACTCATTCCATCTTGTATATCCAGACCATCCCTGCTACTTCTACCCACCCACCCTCTGTATTTGTGTTTTTCTGATCCTCTCCCTACAGCTGTTCACTATTTACATTAAACACTTGATTATCTTCTACAGTTAATACTTCATTGTCACACATCTTGCCTCCAAACTACCTTTATGCAATTGCCTATCACCATGTGCACCAGTCACTGCTGGCTGTGGCTGCTCTTACCCCTGCTGAGCTATAGCTGGACATCCCCTTCCCATTTCTCAGTTCAGATGAATGGTTTTGGTCTACAATGTCAGTCCAGTGACATCATGGTGCCTATGTTGAACCAACATTTGGCTCTGGATGTCCTCACCTGTCTGTCTCATTACATCGAGGAAGAAGGACTTGTTTAGGTTCTGGACCAGCAAGCTGCAGGTGAAGGCCAAGCTGAGGGTGGATGTTAATGGTGCCATTACCCACCCACCATCAAAGCTTGCACAGTTGTTTGGTTTCCAAGATGTGCTGAGCTGTGTCCACAATTCTTTACAGTTTCTTGAGGTCACATGTAGATCAGACGCCACGCTGAGCCATTATGCATCCAGATAGAATGTTTTCTCTGGTGCAACAATAACAACTGATGAGGATCCATGGGGATATGCCAAATTTCTTTGGCTTCCTAAAGAAGGAGGGACATTGGTGAGTTTTCTTGTGGTTGTTTCCCTTCTTGAACTTGATGACCAAATTTTTTATTTGTTAACATTGTTGTCAAGACACCAGGTCATAACCTTCCATCTCATTCCTATACTCCATCTCTTTGTAATTTTAGCTGTAGCCCACTACAGTCATCATTGTCATGCATTCAGCCTTGGCATCTGGTGTGATGTGCTCTTGGGGCTGCTGTACTTGATGCATGCATGGCCTACCCTGCTCCTCTGGAAGGAAATCACCCATGGAGGCTTCCAGTTCATTGTGATCCAAGGCAGGTCACAATGCCCAAGCCCGTGGACCATGGAGGAAACATTGCACCCAAGGTTACCCTTATCCTGATGACCACCACTGTGTGTGGCTGAATCAGGCTGTGTGGGGAAGCAAGTGTCACAACCTGTTTGCTGTTCTACTGTCCCTAGTGTAGTGAAGGATGGATGGGTTCTGTTGCTGTACTACTTAATCATTATTGCAAGGTTCCTTCTGACACACATGTATGACCTCAAGTCCCTCAGGTACTGGTCAGCATCAAATGCCCTGCAGTTACCTCAGTAGAAGGACTCGATGATTACTGTGGGGTGATTCCCTGAGCAGGCTGCCCAAAGTATCTGTCAGAATGCCTCGTGTTTGGTTCTCACCCATATATACCAAGACCTTGTTTCACTGGGGGTGAGAGGGGTTCTCCCAGTTGGATCCTTTCTGCAGGGTCTGAACAGTACTCCCAATGTATGCTTTCCCCAGATTGACTGACTTGTAATGAGGTGGTCACTGACCTCTTTGCAGACTGTGGGATTGTGAAGAGGGTATGGAGAAAGGTATAAGGGTCCTTGGCTCATTCCGAGCATCAGTGTAACAGAGGACTCAGATATATGGATTTTCCCCAGGATACACACAGGTGGTCACCAAGAGCTGCTGGAAGATCATCAACTCTGTGAAAGACGCCCTTTGATCTGCTGAAACTTGTTGGTCTCCCAGTATTTTGAATGGGTCAGTAGGGATTCTGCTGCTGATGACACATTCCAGGTTGCAGGAGTACATGTTTAAAAAAGTCTAAACTGGTCTGCTAAGTTCCTCCAGTAACTTGCTATTGGCTTCAGATTCCAGCATCATTCTTGTATCTTTAACCTGTTTTGTCTCTATCTCAGCTCTGTTGAAGACTTTTCAACCCAAACTGTTAACTCACTGATTGTGGTACTCAATTTTTATATTTATTGTTTCAGATTTCCAATACCTACATTGTGATTCTTTGTGCCTTATTATGGCTAATTTATACTTGTGCATATGGGCTATGCCGTAACCTACGCTGCAAGACTGATCTTCACTTCTGCGTAGGCTCTACACCATATCGAGCATATGTTGGTGTGCATCAAAACACTAGTTGGCAGTGGAGTTTCTGTGCCACTGTGTTGAGTTTCTTCATGAGAGACATGGATGAGGAAATGCATTTCAAACATTTTCACATGTCGGCAGGTAGATTTGATGATTTGGTTCATCTATTTCGCATTGATGTACAGACATGGCGGAGAAGAAGCAACCGGAAATGCGTAGGAGGAAATGTGATGCTACCAAGTGGACCAATTACAGTTGTTGCGATGTGTCGCCGTGATGCATGAGTTACTTTTTGGTGGGGGGGGGGAAGAGAGAGAGAGAGATTGATTTGATGGGCAATGAATGATTACATTTTTCACTGCAGCTTGTTTATATTTTACATAGCCACACACAGACACACATATTTAGAATCAAGATGGATTCGGTCAATGGAAGAGTTGGTTGCTGGTTTAAACTTTCAGTAGCCCAAAAGGGCTGAGTTGAGATTGATCCAGAATACTGATAAATGACTCTCACAAGTTCACTGCAACCGGAAGAAGTTTGCAAACAGAAGAAACCTAGTGACAAAGAGATCACTGTTTGGACTCTTCCTCTTCCCAAGTAGACGATGAGGGTGAGTTTGTTTCCATTTGAATAGGAAAGTGTGATTGTCATAGAGTTAATGCACAGGACTGGGTTCTCTGGTGAGCGAAACCTTTGTGAGCACCTTTGTCTGGGTGTGGTGGTTCACTGAAGAAAGGCACCCCGGGGCATATTTTGTATGTCGTGGAACTGGATAAGTGGCCATCACATTGTGTGTGATTGGGGTAACCGTGGAATGTACCGGTGTGTCAACCCTTGCCTGGGTGGTGGTTCCCTTGAAGATGGTCCCCTTTGTGATAAGCTACTGATGGTGATAATACATTCATGGATTCTGTTTGAGTTTCCTGCTGAACATTGTTGATACACAGTCAAGCACTGTTGGTCCACAAACTAATCCCTCTTGACTGGTATCAACAATTCCCATTACTGCCTGGAAGGAATTTCTATGTTGCCCCTGTTAACATAAGGGCCTTCTCTGGGTGCTCCAGTTTTTTTTCACAGTCCAAAGACATACCAGCTAATATGTTAATTGGTCGTTGTAAATTGGTCTGTGATTAAATGAGGGGATTACTGGGTAGTATGTCTTGAAGGGCTGGAAAGGCCTATTTCCATGCTGTATCTCAAAAATAAGTGAAAACAATCATCCTAAATGTTACATTGAAAATGAAGATCTAGAGGATGAAAGCATTGTATGAAGGCAGTCCATTATATGCACTGGGTGTCTGCACTGATTTTGTTCATTTATGGTCAATCAAAAGATCATGGCGCAGTATACTGGATGAATTTTTCCATCAAGAACTAGTAGGATGTACAGATCAACAGGTCTTGAGGAGCAGAATGAACTTTCTCAATGACTTGCCCAGTTGCACTCACATCTACTGTGATGAAGTTTTTTGAGAGGTTGGTCATGTCCAGAATCAACAGCAATTTGTCTATCACCTACAGTGGATGGAACCTCACGACTTTCCACTCGGCCTTGGATCACCTGGACTATATCAATACCTATGTCAGGCTGCTGTAAACAGATAGAAAGATAGAGAGTGCAACAGAGGAATAGTGAGGGAGAGTTCATGGGTTCATAGACAGTTTAGAAACCTGAAATCTGATGGTTGACTGAGACCTCAATTTATTTTGCCTGATTCCACAGCAGAGCTTTGAGAGAGCCATGGACTCTTTGTTTGATAAGCAATATATCTCTTTCTCCTTCCTTGAGATTGTCTTGTGCCACAGTTTGCTGTGGCAGACGACAACCAGAAAGCACCCGTCTGGCTCCTCTTGTTAAGTACGGACATGTTGTGGTGTCCTGTTTTCACCCCGAGGGAGTCCAGCTCGTCAGGCAGCCTACTGATGTATCATGGCCCTGCAGGAAGTTGGCAAG